>NC_059427.1:175222340-175596090 GCF_021028975.2 Sphaerodactylus townsendi | reverse complement strand
CCCTCCAACCCCAATGACTTACCTTGCATCTACAGCCAAAACCTGCTGCCACACTGCTGCCATGCCCCTAGCCGGCACAGGGTGCTCAGGGGAATGGTTTAGCGGGCGCCTGCAGCAGCAAAGAAACAGGAGTCAGTGCCGGAGACTGGCATGCAATGTAGCATCCCTCCGGTCTCAACCCACCAAAATGAATGGAATGGAGTAACTCTCCTTAGGATTAAAAGCCTGAAACAGTACAACTCCCTGTGCATTGTGTGAGAAGCAATGTTCCAGGCGTTAGGTTTTCTAAACCCTGCAGAAGCTATGGCTAGGGAACGCGAGGGAGGACGCACCACGCACACCCCCATGCTGCAGCAAAACAGCACTCTGGCCACGATTCAGAGAAGGCACAAGGAATCCATTTGAGCAAAGGCCTGGGGAACCCCCTCCCAGTTGGGGTGATTGTGAAGAGACTGTGCACCCGTCATCCAGACATCTTTGTGTGTCAAGGAGGGGAGGAACAGAGGTTTTACACTGTGGAGCCACAACACATAGCAACTAGAACATTTCTCTGCTGGGCTGGATTTCTAACCGGCAGTGCAAAAGAAGCCTCAGTCCAGTTTCCGCCACTCATTGTGGCTACACTGATCCTGGCCAGCCCAGTCCACCCAACAGAAGGCCAGAAGAGGGGCCAAGCCTCAAGCTTAGGAAGTTGCCCAATAGATCAGTCACTAGAGAGCCACCCCCACCCCCTGAAAGGGCAAAGGGACACAAGATTTAGGGGGAGAGCACCGTCTCAGCCGGCAAGAGAATTTAAACAGCGGGACATTTTTGCCCCGTTGGTTCCAAACACACCAGTTCCAGATCAGGGATACACTGAGCCAAAGAGATGTGGAGTGGAATGGGATGGGATGCTGCTCTGGGGGGCATTTATGTGGTGGGGGACATCAATAATGGCGATGCTGCTGAAAAGAGTGGCTGGCGTTGGCTTGTCTCTATGGTGATGGGAGGAGGAGACGGGGCCACAGGAAAGGCCATTGCAGCCATGGAAGGATGGAGATGCTCCAGGTGGGCTCGGCGGCGGTCTCCATGGAGACAACATCACAGGGAAGGAGATGCCCCCAACAGAGAATGGGAGAGTGTCGGCCTGCAGGGGACGGGGGGGGGGCACTGCTGGCTTCTTGGGCTGGGGTCAAGCCAGGCGGAGAGGGGGGGAGCGGAAGAGGGTTCAAGGGGGGGGGGGGGCAGGAGGGTACCTGCTGCTGCTGCCGCTACCGGTTCCGACAGCCGACGACAGAGCCCCCAAAAGGAGGGGAGGGGGCGGAGCCTCTGGAGCATGGCTCCACCGCGCATGCGCGCCCCTTTGACAGTTCCGAGGGCGCGCCCATACTTCAGGCTCCGCTCGTCCGTCCCTTCGTTGTAATGCAATGCGAGGCGGGCGGCTGCAGTATTGAGCGCCCAGGCTGAATTAAGCCCCTGTTTCTCTGCTCTTCTCCTCCCCTTCCCCCCGACCCGCATTAGTTTTCCAAAGCCGGGGCTGCAAGGCGGATAGCTCCGGCGCAAGTGCAGAGTGCATTTCTTTCCTGGCAAGGAAAGACCGGCGAGGGTCCTCCTTGATCTGAGATTGCAAATGCCTTAGCAGACCAGGTGCTCGGGAGCAGCAGCAGCAGCAGCAGGCCATTGCTTTCACCTCCTGCATGTGAGCTCCCAAAGGCACCTGGTGGGCCACTGCGAGTAGCAGAATGCTGGACTAGATGGACTCTGGTCTGATCCAGCAGGCTCTTTCTTATGTTCTTATGTTCCACAGGCTCCTCTGAGAGAGATTGCGGGCAGCGGGGGGGGGGGGGGCTTCCTGGGAGAAATGCTGGTCTAGCACAGTTCCTGAGGACCCCATGATCATCATCGTTATTAGTCCTCACGTCCACCCGACTTATGGCGACTCCCTCCTGGAGTGGGCTGCCGCCCTCCTGCCACGGCCTACCTCTGTGTAGCTCCCCTGGGCTTCCTTGGTGGTCTCCAGGGTGGGTCCTGCTCAGATCTGACAAGATCTGGCTAAAACATAAAAGGAGCTCTAGCTGGATCACATCAGTGATTCAACTCCTGATCCAGCACCCTGTTTCCCACGGTGGCTCAGTGGAGGGCTGATACCACTTCAGAATACACAAACACAGATCCACCAAGATCGGGACTGTCTGTTCAGACTGGCAGCCGGTCTCCCAAGCTTTCACGTCTCCTGGTTCCTTAACTGGGGATGCCAAGAATTGAACCTGAGACCTTCTGCACAGCCAACCACCCAGCCTCAGGCCCTGCTCAAAAACAAAGGAAGGGCCTTCTCCCTACCAGCACCCTAGCACAAGCCTTCAAAAGTTTGCTGCCTCTAGATTCCCTTCAGTCACCACAGCCAGTAGACATTGCTGGATCTGTGAGTCAACCTTATCCCCTTTCCATGCGATCTGTCTTGTGGCCATGAATCGGCAGTGGATTCCTCAGTTACTCACCGAGTAACGTCTTCTCAAAGCAGGGCTTCTATGGGGCAGGTGAAGAAGAGGACCAGTTTGAAAGTAAAAGGGTTCAGATTCCCTCCTGCTTTTTAAAATCCAAATAATAAAGAAAGAAATACCCCCCACACACCTCCTGTGTTTAAGAGGAACAGCCCAATGGAATTTGCACATTTCATTGTAAGCAGTTTTTAATTCAATGGCATTTGAAGTAAGTATGAAGTACTTATATTGAAAAGTCAGGCCAGGCTCAGCTGTGGCTGCACCCCATAAACCAGGAGTGCACGGCAAGGGGTTTGAGACAGCAGCTATGGTTTTTCCTCCATTTTATAATCACAACCTCATCCCACTGAGTAGACTAGAAAGGACAAAGGAATTTGAGGCAGGCAGACTTGCTCCCTAATCTGAATATGAAGAGGAACAGGGTCAGGCCTGGGTGATGTTTGCACGGCAGATCACCAAGGAAGTCCAAGACAGGCAGTGGCAAACCACTTCCGCCCTGACCTGAAGGGCCCAGCCTCATCAGAGCCCAGGCGCAACCCGGGCCAGCCCTGCTTCGCATTTGGACGGGAGGCCACGCAGCAATTCCAGGGCCACGCACGCCACCGAAGCAGGCAACAGCAGACCCCCTAGTCTGAGCCCCTCTTGCCTTGAAAACCCCACGCGTAGGCTGTGAGGCTCGAGAGGGGAAAGGCGCACACAAGAGAACTACATATACCACAATTCCCTCTTGTCGCCCACCACTGGCGGCCCGGGGCTCGCCCTCTCCTGCTCGCAGCGCTTTGCAGACCGCCCCTTGCTCGCCCTCCGCGCACAGGCAGCCGCGCCTGCCGTTGGCCCGCAAGAAAAGCGCACGCGTTGCCTTTGCACCTTCACGAAGAGCAAGCAAGGAAGGAAGTTGAGCCGAAACCTGGGAGCCGAGCCCCACCCCCCACCCCGGCTGTACGCGGGCACCAGGCAGGCAGGCAGGCACCCACCGCCCGTCGGCGGGGCACTTACAGGAATCGCGTCCAGTCGTGGGCGCCCCAGCCGCCGCCGGAGCTGAGCGAGCTGCCCTTCCTCCTGCCGGGCCCTGCCGCCTGCGCCATGGCGCACCGGCGAAACCTGCTCCGCCACCGGCTTGTGGCTCGCCCGGGGTGGAGCGGCTGCTTTTGGGAAAAGGGAAGCGCCGCGCTGGCTCCGCTTCCTGCCCGCTGATGGGCCCGGAGTTGAGTGCGCGTAGTTAGCCCGGAGTAAACGCAAGGAGGCTTGCTCCAGAGTCCGGGCAAAAGCACGCAGGGCCACTATTTGCAGCTCAGGACAAGAGGTGAAGGGTCGCCCGGAGCAGCAGCAAGAAGCGCCGCAGGGGGGAAAGCGGCACTTCGGAGCAGCTGGCGGGAAGGGGAGTTGGGATTCCCCACTTGGGAAGTGCCACTCATCAGGCACCGCTGGCACTTAGATATCCTTCACTTGGGAGACACTCCCACCCAACACAGGTGAGGCTTGCCTGGAATTAAATGTGCAGGGGTGGCCAACCTGTGGTGCTCCAGATGTTCATGGACTACAATTGGCCGTGCTGGCAGGGGCTGATGGGAGGTTAATCCATGAACATCTGGAGCACCATAGGTTGGCCACCCAACATAGGTTGGTCCCCAACATTGTGCCCTCCTTGGGCGCCACGACACGCACAGATTCGTAGAGTTGGAAGAGATCACTAGGGCCACCCAGTCCAACCCGCTGCAATGCAGGATCACACAATCAAAGCACTTCTGACAGACGGCCTTCCAGCCTCTGTTTGGAAACCTCCGAAGGAGACTCCACCACCCTCCACTGTCAAACAGCTCTTACCATCAGGAAGTTCTCCCTAATGTGTAGGTGGAATCCTGCCCCTTGAATCCATTACTCCTGGTCCCAATCTCTGGAGCAGCAGAAAACAATCTTGCTCCCTCTTCAACATGGCATCCCTTCAAATATTTAGACATGGCCATCGTGTCACCTCGTAGCCTTCCCTTCTCCAGACTAAACATACCCAGCTCCATTTTGCGGCTGGCTCCGCCTCCTGTGGCAGCCATTTTGGCACTGCACCCACCACGTCAGAGGTGGGATCCAGCAGGTTCTCACAGGTTCCCAAGAGTAGGTTACTAATTATTTGTGTGTGCCGAGAGGGGCTTACTAATTGGTGATTTTGCCACGTGATTTTTGCCTTAGTTACGCCCCTCCTCCACTCCTCAGCAGTAGCACGCAGAACTTGAAGCAGTCTAGCAGGAGGTGCACCAGTGTGCGTGGCAGCCTGCGCCTGCGTGCATTCGTTTCCCACTCAAGGACCGGCGCAGCGGCTGCGTCCTTGCCACAGCCCCGCCCAGCAATGCCCCGTCCCTGTCGTGCCCCGCCCAACCCCATTGGCGCTACGCCACAGTTTGAATCCCACCACCATGGGAACCTGTTACTAAAATTTTTGGATCCCACCACTGCACCAAGTGTGTGAGAATTTCAAATGTGCCTGCAGACTCAAAAAGTAGTCTAAAGCTCTTTGAAGTGAAGAACAGTAAGACTGGAGGATGGGATGGTCCTGCAGATCTCTGAAAGTCGTTTGCTCTGCAATTGCTCTGCAATTTTATTTATTCACTTATTTCACTTATACCCTGCATCCCCCCCCCCCCCCAAGAAGCGCTGAAGCGTTTGGATTTATATCTTGCTTTGCCCTCCTGTAAGGAGACTCAAAGTGGCTGACAAACGCCTTTCTTTCCTCTCCCTACAACAGGCACCCTGTGAGGTAGATGGGGCTGAGAGAGTTCCGAGAGAACTGTGACTGGTCTGAGGTCACCCAGGAGGCTTCATGTGGAGGAGTGGGGAAACAAACCCAGTTCACCAGCTCAATGTCCACCGCTCATGCGGGAGAGGGGGAATCAAACCCAGTTATCCAGATTAGAGTCCACCACTCTTAACCACTACGCCGCACTGGCTCTCGGTGGGACCCAAACTGCTTTGTGGTTCTTCTCTGCTCCATTTTATCCTAACGACAACCCTATGAGGTAGATTTGGCTGAGGGTTTGCCTGTGGCTCAAGGCCACCCAGTCCCTTTCCAGGACAAAATGGAGATCTGAGCCTGTGGTTCCCAGATCCTAATTCCAGCACTCCAATCATTGCACACCATGCTGGCCCTGGATGTCACGCTGTCGTCTGCACTTGCTTGAGGGAAAGCCCAATTGAGTTCAATGGGGTTTACTTTCAAGGGAAGATGCAAAAGAGGGATCCCATTATCTGCACAAGGGGGGGGGGCGACCCTGCAGTCTCACGTAACTCATTAGCATTTGGGGGTCCCAAGGGCCGGTGGGGGGAGGGGGGCATTCCAACAAAAACCGGAAGAGACGCCGACATTCCATCCGGTCCCTCCTCCCCTGGCAGACCTTCCCAAGATGGCGGCCGCGAACGGCTTATTCGGCTGACCTCCCGTCCAATCGCTTTGCAGCATTACGCCATTAGGGCGGGGGTTGCGTTTGGCATCCCGAAAGTCGATTGGCTGCAAGGGCGGAAGAAAGAATTGAATAAAAGGGCGCGAGGAGGCAAAATAGGGGTTTGTTTGTGTGTGTGTGTGTGTGTCAGGGAAAAGATGGAGCGGAGCGCGGCGGAGGCGGCGGGAGCGGCTGCCCGGTGAGCTAGTCCGGACTGCGCCTTGTGGAGCGGGGCCGTTGGTTGTTTTTCTTCCCGGCATCTCCCCCCTCCCGGGGGGAATAGTGGTACTTTCCTAAGGTCGCTTTCCCTGGACTCTTCCATTAGACGTATTAGGAGGGGGGGATGTGCTTCTTCACATGGCTTCTAATGTGCCCTGGTGGAGCACGCTTAGCCATTTATGCTGCAGCAAGACAAGGCTGGCCCACGGTCGCTCTATCACAATCGAACAAACACGCAGAAGAGGGTCCCTCCCGTTTGTCTTCTACTGACTCATTTACTTACTACTTCGTTTATTTGCCCACCTCATTTTTATCCCGGCTTTCTCCCCAGAGGGGACCTCAAGCATCTTGCTGTTCTGATAGAACCCGTTAACCCCCGCCTCATGAGGTAGGCTAGGCTGAGAGTGCGCGACTGGCCCAAGAGTTTGCGTGGCTAGGGCTGCCAACCTCCACCCTGGAGATCTCCCACTGTGACAGTTTATCTACTAATGATCAAGATCAGTTTCCCTGGAGAAAATGGCACTGCGCCCTGCTGAGCTTCCTCTCCCCCCCCCAAATTCTGCTCTCTCCAGGCTGCATCTGCAGAAATCTTCCGGTTTTCCCAATTCAGAGCTGGCAATGCTGATCATGGCAGAGTGGAGGATTTGAACTTGGGCTCGCAACACCTCCTAGGCAAATGCTCTTGTACCATGCTGGTCCTGCATTCCAGAAAGTCAGGCTCTTTGTAGAGTTGCTGTCTCTGACCTGGGACATTCCTGGACATTTGGGGACAGCGCCTGCAGCAGGCGGAATCTGGGGATAAGAAAAGGAAGAGTGGGTTTTTATGCCCCACTTTTCTCTACCTTTAAGGGGTCTCAAAGCAGCTTACAATGGCCTTCCCCACAACAGACACTTTGTGAAGTAGGTGCGACTGAGAGAGTTCAGGGAGACCTGGCTGAAGGTCTCCCAGCCGGCTGCAGGGAAAGGAGCAGGAAAACAAACCTGGGTCACCAGATTAGAGTCCCCCACTCTTGGGAACCAAACCTGTGAAGTCCTCTGCACTTAACCACTAGACCATACTGTAGGGATTTCCCCTAGACCAGTGGTGGCGAACCTTTGGCACTCCAGATGTTATGGACTACAATTCCCATCAGCCCCTGCCAGCATGGCCAATTGGCTGATGGGAATTGTAGTCCATAACATCTGGAGTGCTGAAGGTTCGCCACCACGGCCCTAGACCCATGGTGGCGAGCGAACCTATGGCACTCCAGATGTTCATGGACTTCAGTTCCCATCAATCTCTGCCAGCATGGCCAATTGACCATGTGGCAGAGGCTGATGGGAATTGTAGTCCATAGGTTTGCCACCACTGCCCTAGACCATCTATTATGCTATAGAGTCTGCTTTCCAGAGGTGACATTTTCTCCAGGGGATGGTTTGTGATTCTAGGACAGTGGTGGCGAACCTTTGGCACTCCATATGTTATGGACTACAATTCCCATCAGCCCCTGCCAGGATGGCCAATTGGCCATGCTGGCGGGGGCTGATGGGAATTGTAGTCCATAACATCTGGAGTGCCAAAGGTTCGCCACCACGGTTCTAGGAGAACACCAGGCTGTACCTGAAGGTTGGCAACCTGGTCCCTTAAATGATTAGACGAGGAGAAGTGATGGCAAGCAAGCTATCATGGCAAACGGGAAGTTGTGGGCATGGTGATTTTCCTTGGGAAGGTATAGCCATTGTTACCGTTGCCAATACTGGCCCGGGGAATTCCTGGCGATTTTGGAGGGGTGTGTGGACATGGCTGAGTTTGGTGCCTGAACTCCGCAGTGATGCCGTCCCCTCTTAAGTTGCCGTCCCCTCTAGGAGAACTGAGCTCAGTCTGGAGACCAAGAGGAGCCTAGCCTCCACCTAAAGTTAGCCACAGTGGAAAAATCTTGTAGGAAGTGAGCTCTGTCAAAACAGGGTAGCAGCCAAGTCTAAAATGCTTGGTGAATACCTGCATGAATTCTGCATGCAGCCAAGAACCCCACCACTCTGCAAGCATTGCAGGAAGTCATGTGACAGGAAGGGGGAGAAGCAGCATTATGACCAAAGTGGTATGGAGGCTAGGACCCAAAGACGTAGGGCCAGGAAACGCATACCAGGCCCTGGGAGAGATGCTAGGGTGGTGACTTTTGGTTTTCTCCACTCAGTATAGGAATTCTGTCTCTTTTCTATGTGGTTGCTCTTATCAGGACTCTGCAACATGAGACAGAAGGCTGGATGCTTTTGTATTCTGGGTAGCAGGTTCTCTCAAAACTGGCAGCTCTGCAGAATCTTGCAACCCCTCCGGGAGATCCCCAAGGGTTCTGATCCTTGGGTTGAAGACCATTGCCCTGGGAACCTCTCCCCATGTACTGCTGTCCCTTTCTGTAGAACTCAGTACCAAGATTCTCAACAGAATGTAAAGTTTGAAACTCGCCGTTCTAGTGTCTCTCTCTATTTCCATTGCTTATGCCCTCTTCAGGCTCCTGACTCGGCTGAAGGACGCACTTGCCTTTGAGGACCACAACAAAGATGGGGCGAGGGCTGAGTTGCCCACCAAAGTCTGGACTGAGCATGCTGTGGTGAGTGGCAGTCCCCTTTTGACCTCCTAGGGCAGGTATCCCCAACACGTGCTCCTGCCAAAACCTTACATAGGACCTGCCGGCTGTTTGCAGGAAGTGACTGGCATCAGGGGAGACTGCTTTCAGCAGGGCTTCTGATTGGCCGTGCAGATTAGAATACCGTATATACTCGAGTATAAGCTGACTTTTTCAGCACATTTTTTAATGCTGGAAAAGCCCCTCTTGGCTTATACTCGAATATGTACGGTAATTCCAAGATGGTGGCCGGAGCTGGGGCTGCTGTGGGGATCCGGTAAGCATGTTGCTGCTTTTTTTCTAACTCACCAGAGAGCCGTAAAAACAAGCTGTAAGGACAGCCTGCACAGCATTACAACTAGGGTGTGTGTGTGTGTGTGCTAAAAGAAACAGAGGCATTTCTCTCCTAAGGGTTATTGGTGCGTTGCATTCTAGATGAATACAGTTCTTCATACAGTAGTTTACTGCCAAATACTGATGTTGCTGAAGACAAAGACTTTCTTTGGAGCAAAGTTTAGGCTGGCATGTCTATGAATCCTAGAATTATTCTACATTTGGAGGGAAACAGTGGTTCATTTGTGTTCCTAGAGTGCTGGAAAGCTGCTCATCCCTGATGCAAACTCTGTTAAGCAACTCTATCTCATCTTGCTCCCAAATCTTCTGTTTTTAGCTGCAACTGAGTCAAGTTCAAAGGCTTATACTCGAGTCAATAAATTTCCCAGTTTTTTGCAGTAAAATTAGGTGCCTCAGCTTATACTCGAGTATATACAGTAACTGTTTAGCGGCAGCGGCTGCCACCGCGTTAAGTTTATTTTCTCACTTGCTCATCTTTCCCACTTGCTCATCTTTCCCAGTGTATTTTTTAAAAAATTGCGTTCTTTCCTTTTGCTTCTTCGGGGTGTGTGTGTGTGTGTATGAGAGAGAGAGAGAGAATGTGCCTCCTGTGGCAGCCATTTTGTGGCTACACCCATCACCCTGTATCAGAATTCCAAAGGTGCCCGCAGACCCAAAAATGTTTGGGAAGCCGTTGTGCTAGGGAGTGTTGGCTTATGGTGTGGCAGGCTCAAAGAAATGGAGGGGACGGGACCTCCTTATGTTGTTCACTGGGTGCTGATTCCAATCCTCCCTTCGTGGTATGATTCCCAGAACACTAGAAAGACGCAGAAGCTGCTCTTCTGGCAGCTGCAGGTGGTGAAGTTCCTCCTGGATTTCCTGGATTCGGCCCCTGGATTCCAAGATGCCTCTTGCTCGGGTGTTCGTGAGTATTGCTGCTGCGGCTCTGTTGGTGGCTGGTGTCTGGGTGTAAACATTGATGCGGGGGTGAAGGGTTCTTCTAGTTAGGAGTACTTCAAAAGAACTTGAAGTGGATTTTGCAAAAAGTGTTTCTCTGGCTGGTTGAATATCTTTTGTATCTGCTGTACTCTGTTCCACAGAAAGGTGATGGTAGGATTGTATATTCCTCTGCCACAGAACAAAGCAGGCCAGACCTTCTTTGTTGTTAAATGCTCCGCCTGGGTCCTAGTGCCTGCCCAGCCCTTCTTCCCTGGTCCGTTTGAAAGTAAAAAATACATTTTGGCATAAATGCTCTTGTATCAAAGTACCATGTCCAACTATGCACAAAATATTGGCTTTGACGACATTTACTGCCTCCAGTGGGGTAAATATTGACTGATAATTTTCATATTCGTTCAGGACTATATCCTACTGTGGAAGCATGCAGTTTTCTCAGACACTGCACCTCAACTGACTGAACTGTCATTTTTCTGTGGAACAGAGTATAGCAGTCCAAGCAGCAGCAGTGACGTAGTAGTTAAGAGCAGGTGCACTCTGATCTGGAGGAACCGGGTTTGATTCCCAGCTCTGCCGCCTGAGCTGTGGAGGCTTATCTGGGGAATTCAGATTAGCCTGTGCACTCCCACACATGCCAGCTGGGTGACCTTGGGCTAGTCACAGCTTTTCGGAGCTCTCTCAGCCCCACCCACCTCACAGGGTGTTTGTTGTGAGGGGGGAAGGGCAAGGAGATTGTCAGCCCCTTTGAGTCTCCTTCAGGAGAGAAAGGAGGGATATAAATCCAAACTACTCCTCCTACTCCTCCTCTTCTTCTTCCTCTTCTTCTTCTTCCTCAATATCCTGACCTAGATCTCAGAAGCTAAGGAGGGTCAGCCCTGGTTAGTTCTTGGATGGGAGATCACAAAGGAGATCCAAGGTCGCTACACAGAGGCAGGCCACGGCAAAGCACCTGCATTCACCTCTGGCTTGTAACTCTGTGGAGTCGCTGTCATAAGGGGGCTGTGACATGGTGCTGCTTCCTATCACCAACAGTCTGGTTTCTGCATATATTCTGTAGGAAATCTCATGCAATGCAGTTGGACTTATCCCAAGTCCCTGGGTTTGGGGCTGCACTCCCTACAACCCTATTTATACCACTTTTCTGGGGGATAGGGTTTTTTTTCAAGAGCCTATCTGGAAAGTACTCTGTGGCTCTACTTGGACTGGGCTGGACTGAAATGCTGGTGACTTTTCTTTCAGCAGTCAACTGGATATGCCTGTTCCACAAAGTTGGAGAATTCTGCTCTGGCAGCCCCACCCAAAGTCCGAGATGGCCGGGGGTGGCACTGCTGCTGCGTTGCCACCTCCAGAGAGGAGGCAAAAATCCCCCCAAACCTCCCTGCCTGCCTGAAAGCCCTCCATGGGGCTAAGCTAATTTACAATCCCCCTTTTGGGAAGCACAAGTCTGAGGCACTGGCTACAGGGCCTGTGGCGTGAAAGGCCAAGTGGGAGCAGACTGAGCTCCTTGGGAATGCCCTTGCTGTCCTGTCAGGACGGACGTTGCGCCCAATGCTGCGTCTGGCTGTTCCAGAGGATGGCCGCGTCCACCTGCTGTCGGTTCTGCCCCTCCAGTGGGGTAAATTGCTTACCTTAACTACACACTGGGTTCATGCTGCATCCAGAGGGCGATTTGCCCCCCACTGTCAGGAATACCGTGGTCAAAAGAAACCATTCTCACTGCTCATAATGAGACTGGTTTCCTGATCGGAGCCGAGTTTTCCCAGGTCCTGCTTCTGACACTGAGCCTGCAGTTCAGAAGCTTTTCTATCATCATCATCATCATCATCATCATCATCATCATCATCATCATCATCATCATCATCATCATCATCATCATCAATTTGATTTAATACCCTGCCTTCCCCAGGGTATTGTACATAGTTAAAAATGCAATAAAAACGTCAGTCAGTATAAGTTCTCTGTTGCAGGAAACGAGATGGCCGAAGCCAAGCAGCAGTGGAAGGCCCTCAAGGCGGAGTACCAGGATAAGGTTGAGGCCATCCGGGAGGCTGTACCCCAAACCCTGGCCAGACTTGAGGAAGCGCGCTGCAAGGCCAAGCTCTTGGAAGAGGTGCTGGGGCGCTACAGAACCAAGGTCTCTGTGCCTTTTGATTCAGGACTGTGGGGGGGAACAGGGCTGAGATCCCCAGTTTTTGGTTAAGGCAAGAAGGTGATTTCCAGCATCCACAAAAACCCCTTAAATCCGGGAACCCCAACATAGTGCCCCGGGCATCATACTGCCCACCAAGTGTTTTGGAGAGTGGGTGGGTCTTTTGCACAGCAGGGCTTCTGATAAGCAGTGCGCATGCAAGGAAACATTCTTAAGGGAGCAGCAGTGGCGTAGGAGGTTAAGAGCTCGTGTATCTAATCTGGAGGAACTGGGTTTGATTCCCAGCTCTGCCACCTGAGCTGTGGAGGCTTATCTGGGGAATTCAGATTAGCCTGTACACTCCCACACATGCCAGCTGGGTGACCTTGGGCTAGTCACAGTTCTTCAGAGCTCTCTCAGCCTCACCTACCTCCCAGGGTGTTTGTTGTGAGGGGGGAAGGGCAAGGAGATTGTAAGCCCCTTTGAGTCTCCTGCAGGAGAGAAAGGGGGGATATAAATCCAAACTCTTCTTCTTCTTCTTCTTAAACAATGAAAGCTTCCATTTTAAAAAAAAAAAAAAAAGAGATAATCCTGCAGTAAACAACAGAGCATTTGTCCTTAGAATGTTCATAGATATTCTAGAGAGTTGGAAGAGACCCCAAGGGCCATCAAGTCCAACCCTCTGTGACGCAGGAACACACAAAGCACTCCCAACCTATGTTCATCCAGCCTCTGTTAAAAAACCTCCAAAGGAGGAGACTCCACCACTCTCCAAGGCAGCGCATTCCACTGTCGAACAGCCCTGATGGTCAGGAAGTTCTTCCTAATGCTTAGGTGGAATCTCTTTTCCTGCCCCTTGAATCAATTACTCCTTGTCCCAGTCTCCGAAGCAGCAGAAAACAAGCTTGCTCCCTCTTCGACATGACATCCCTTCAAATATGTAAACATGGCTATCATGTCCCCCCTTGACCTTCGCTTCTCCAGACTAAACACCCCCAGGTCCCTAAGCCTCTCTTCGTAGGGCATGGACTCCAGGCCTTTTACCATTTTTGTTGCCCTCCTCTGGACCCGTTCCAGCTTGTCAATATCCTTCTTGAATTGCCCAGAACTGTACACAATATTCCAGGTGAGGTCTACTGTTGAAGAGTTACTCTGAGACCTATGCATAACCTCCTTCCCTGACATTTTGTGTAGCGTTCACAAGGTACCTGCAGTCTTGAAAATGTTGGGAATCCTTTCCTTTAAACACTTAAGCCTGTTCCTAGTAGTGTTGTTTGTGGTTGATAAAATGGCTCTCTGCTCTCAAATTTCCTGTGTTC
Organism: Sphaerodactylus townsendi; assembly: GCF_021028975.2. Lineage (NCBI taxonomy): Eukaryota > Metazoa > Chordata > Lepidosauria > Squamata > Sphaerodactylidae > Sphaerodactylus > Sphaerodactylus townsendi. Next base: position 175,582,623 of record NC_059427.1, on the reverse strand, counting down.
TCGTTTCTCTGCACCCCTGATTTTTTCCAGGTCAGCTTCAGAGTATCTGTCCTCTTTTTGCCTGCAGCTCTTGGGGCACCTGTCCCTGCAATTCCCCATGGGAGATTTTGGAGCCATGGTGGCACCTACGTTGAACATCTCAAAAAGGACACTAAAAAGGTGGGGGGGGGGAGTGGAGAAGAGTGCAACCAAGAGGATTAGGAGGTTGGAGCACCTGCCCTGGGAGGAGAAGCTGGAGCGCCAGAGACGTTTCAGATGAGAGATGATCCAGGGGGGTGATCGAGGTTCATAAAATTGTGCCGGGGTGGAGAAAAGCTTTTTGCCCTTCTACCGTAATACTAGAACTGGAGGGCATCCAATGAAGTGAATGGGCAGTAGATCCACGATGGACAAATGGGAATACTTCTTTACACAGCGAGTAATTCAAATGTGGAATTTGCAGTCAAAGGATGTAGTAAGGACCACACCCATATACAGTTTTAAAAGGAAAAGAAGCAGAAGAGGAGGAGTCTGGATTGGTACCCTGCTTTTCTCAACTGTGATTGGTCTCAAAGCAGCTGACAAACTCCTTTCCCTTCCTCTCCCCACAGCAGGCACCTTGGAAGGTGGGTGGGGCTGAGAGAGTTCTGAGAGAACTGTGACTGGCCCAAGGTCACCCAGCAGGCTTTGTGTGGAGGAGTGGGGAAACAAATCCAGTCCACCAGATAAGACTTCACCACTCATGTGGAGGAGTGGAGAATCAAACCAGTTCTCCATATGAGAGTCCCCCACTCTTGCCACTATACCCTGCTGGCTCTCCAGCCTGGATTAGACAGATTCATGGAAGAGAGGTCTAGTCACTGGCTACTAGCCATGGTGACTAAAGGGAACCTCCATGTTTTCAAGCAGTAAACCTGTGAATCCCAGTGCCAGGAGGCAACCTCAGAGGAAGCCTCTATGTCTTCTTGTTGTTAGATCTCTAGAGGAACTGATTGGCCCCTGTAGGAGACAGGATGCAGTTGGGCTCTTCTAATGTTCTTAACAGGCAAATGGAATCCGAGCCCAGTTGCAATGTAAAGATTTTTATTCCAGCACAACATTTTTCTGTTAGATTATTTTGCAGAGGGGCTGTTAACCAAAATCACAAAGGGGTGTATCTCTTTGGGGCTGTGTGTGTATGTGTGTGTGTGTGTTTGCAGCAGGCAAACCAATTGTAAAATGTTCCATTGTGAATCCCTGTGAAAGGAGGGATGTTAGACATAATGATGACAGAGGTCAGAGGTTCTAGTTTGAGAGAGAGAAACAGGTACAGGCATAGTATATCGATGCCCAAAGGCTGTTACAATCAAATGGTTTCAATGACCACCAATAAAATCAAATATAACTTTAAAACAGATAAAATCACATACAAAAACAGATTTTAAAATCAAACACAGGTAAATTAGATGCAGCCCTGGCTGAAATTTTCTTAGCTGCCAGAGCAAAAAAGAAACGTTTTATAGGAAACTGAAGGCCGATGATCAGAAATGAGAAAGGAAAGCTTTTCCAAGTCACTAAAAATTTTGTTAAAACGGCAGCAAGAAATTTGTGTCTGGGTTCTTTTTAGAGGGAACAATATGACATACAATGCGGTAAGTTTGGGCCTTGTGTCCAAGTTTGGGCCTCGTGTCCAGCTAACAGGGCTGTTGGCATAGTTTGAAATCTAATTGTTATAGAAGCTACTCTGAGACTATGTGGTCATGTTAACCAAATATAGGACTCGGTCATGGTCCCTAGCCATAAGCCAGAGGGGGGGATTTAGACTGAGTGATTAGCTCTCTGGCTGATGCAGAATCACAACTGAACTCCAAGTCACAGATAGTAAAACCTGGCTGTGATTCAAGATGGAATAACAAATAAGGATTCTGACTGCTGGTTCCCTCTGGGTCGACTTGTTTGGAAAAGAACTTTGTGTGAGTTGTGTTTGAAACAGGGTCAAATTTAGCTTCCTCCCAGAAGCAGGAAGCTAGTGAATGAGGACAGCTAGTTTGGCTTCAGATGCGTTTTGATGGCGCAGTTAAAACCTCCAGTTCCTCTTGAGACCCAAAAAGTCTCAATGGGAAAATTGAGTTTTGTCAGGACAAAGTCACGTCAGCAACTCCACTGGGGCAAGTAGTGGATTCTCAGTTATCCGTTAGTGTGACCTGGTTGTTTCTGTTTCACCTGGGCTGGTTTCAACTTCGTATTTCCTTTGCAGAAACAGGAAATGGAGGAGAAGGTGAAGAACGCTCAAGAGCGGCATCTCGAGGAACAGGTGACGATGCAGATGTTTCCTAATCCAGCTTGGGGGATGGCGGGCGAGGGTCCCTGGGCCTAACCCAAGTTGCTGTTCCCCTGCAGGAGCGTTTGCGGAAGCTGTGCGAGCAGATGGAAGGGCGGGTGGTGGAAAAGCAGGGCAGGCTGCAGAGATACCAGGAGGAACTGCAGCGCCTTCAGGGAGAGCTGGAAGAGCAGGAGCTCCAGGCTGGCGATTGGCGGCAGAAGGCGCAGACGTGAGTGTTTGGGGGGCAGGGCTGCTCAGAATCAGAGGTTGGCATTTAAAGGGCCGGGTACAAAATCACAGGCGTGCTCTGTTGGGGCAGTGTAGGAACGCCACTTTTTTAATTTAAAAAGGAGTAGCTGCAATTCTGCAAGACTCCGAGCCCTTGTGTATTTATTCAAAACGGTTGATGCCTGTCCTTCTACCCAAATCAGGGACCACAAGGCAGCAAACAGGAGCCTTGAAACATTTAAGCAATTAACAATACCGTTAAAAAGTGATAAAATAATCCAGTAATGCAGCACTAGAATGGTTTTTGCAGGGATGGTTCTTGCAGGTTTGCCAGATGAGACAAGAAGTCTTCCGCGTGGCCAAAGGTCAGAAGGGCGTGGATTTTAAAACGGGATCATGTTCTCTCTAATGATATCAGCTTTGTCATTTTGAGATCCAGTTTGTTAGCATTGATGCCCGAACAGTTCTTCGGTAGCTGTGCTATTTTTTCCTTTTTCCTTTTTTTCTGTTTTGTATTTCCTTTGGACCTGCCAATTATAATGAGAAAATTAATTTAAAGATATGTTTTTTAAAGTCTTCGCATGCGGGCGAAAGACACCGATAGAGGTAGATGAATCTCCCTGGCGAGGGAGTTGCCAGTTGGGTGCCATGACTGAGAAGACCCTTTGCGGGTCACGACCTGTCTAGTCTCAGGTGGGCGGGGCGACCGGAGCAGGGCTTCCAAGCGTGGCTGCAGAGAGTGGGTAGGTTCATATGTGCAGAGAAGGGCAACGAGGATGATTGAGGGACTGGAGCACCTTCCCTATGAGGAGAGGCTGCAGCGTTTGGGACTCTTTAGTTTGGAGAGGAGACGTCTGAGGGGGGATATGATTGAAGTCTATAAAATTATGCATGGGGTAGAAAATGTTGACAGAGAGAAATTTTTCTCTCTTTCTCACAATACTAGAACCAGGAGGCATTCATTGAAAATGCTGGGGGGAAGAATTAGGACTAATAAAAGGAAACACTTCTTCATGCAACGTGTGATTGGTGTTTGGAATATGCTGCCACAGGAGGTGGTGATGGCCACTAACCTGGATAGCTTTAAAAGGGGCTTGGACAGATTTATGGAGGAGAAGTCGATTTATGGCTACCAATCTTGATCCTCTGATCTGAGATTGCAAATGCCTTAACAGACCAGGTGATCGGGAGCAACAGCCGCAGAAGGCCATTGCTTTCACATCCTGCCTGTGAGCTCCCAAAGGCACCTGGTGGGCCACTGCGAGTAGCAGAGAGCTGGACTAGATGGACTCTGGTCTGATCCAGCTGGCTTGTTCTTATGTTCTTATGTTCTTCTTATATGGGAGGAGGCAGCTCTGATGGCATGTTGGTCCCAGTCCATATGAGCATTTAACGGTCAGTATCTCATGGTGGTAAAAGTGTGGGACTTGGCGCGGGCACAAACTCAAGTGCTACAGGAGTTGCTGAATAACATTTCCACTTGCTGGGAGTTCCCTGTTTGCTCATTCCTCCCCCTGTCTCACGGGAATAGAGTAAATTCGGGCCACGTGGAATACGCACAGCCCCACTCGTAGCTGTGTCAGATCCTCACTTTGATTACTTGCTAATTGTGGAAATGGTTTTTCAGCAACAAGGAAGCCTCCGGGTACCTGTTGCAGAGTCAAATGATCGCAGTAGTGAAAGTCAAGTGACGAAAGCAGCATAATGCAGAATCAGCACAAACAGATATAGGAGCCATGGACAGGAAGTGGGCGGAGTGCCTGCCTGGATGTCGCCAGAGGGCAACTGCTGAAAAGACCCTGTCGGGCTTGAAGGCCAGCAAAAGGATCCTGCGGTGTGGCTGCCCAGGCTGCCTGGAAAGGACCAGGTGCTCCATCTCGACCTTGGCTTGTTGATCACCCCGCCATAAAGGGTCTTGAGTTCACCCGCTCAAAGTTCTCTTTTCCTCCTGGTTTGTTCCTCCCCTCTGCCCCCAGGATCTCAGATCTCCAGTGTTTCTTGGAGACGCTGCAGGGTGTAAAACTGACTCACGTTTCGGAGACTGACCTCGAGCTCGAGCTGACCTCCCGTTCCCAACCTGGGACCGCCCAGCCCCACAGCCTGAAGTTGGGCCTACACTGGCGGGAGGACGGCAACATCTCACTGCAAGTGCGTTGGGGGCGAATTGGGGGTGGCTGGTCCAAATGGGCACGTACTTTGCTGGGCCTGACCGACTTCTCTCTCTCTCTCTCTCTCTCTCTCTCCTGCCCCTCTGCAGTGTGACTGTCCTTTTGTCCCTCTGTCGGTGGCACTCCCCGTGGGCACCAGCGGCACCATCAAGGACATCCTTCTGGAGCTTCAGGACAGCTATTTGCAGCAGGCGCAGCTCTTGGCTGAGATTGAGTCGCTGCACAGCCGGTGGGTTCTCAGCCTGTGCTGCCTTTTGCCATTCTGCTGCAGGCCTCCGAATGGTAGAGGGCAGCTCCTCCCCCCCCCAGCTTAGCACTGCAGGGAAAAGTGGCCAATTCTGGATTGGGAAATTCCTGGAGGTTTGGGGGTGCAATTTGAGGGGGGAGGAACGTCAGCGGGGTGCAGTGCCAGAGCCCACCCTCCAAAGTGATCATTTTCTCTGACAATCTCTTCACATTCTGGGAGAATGGGAGGCCTCTGTAGTTGCCAGTTTCGGGTCTGGAAATTCCTGGAGATTTGCCAGTGGAACCCGGGAGGGCAGAGTAAGGAAGAGAAGGGACCCCAGTAGAATATGATGCCACTGAGCCCCTCTTCCAGGGGTGATCTCTGTTGTATGGAGAACCGCTGAGATCTCCAGGCCCCTCCTGGATGCCGGCGACACCACGTGAGGGGAGCAGAGCAGCCTCTGGAAATTATGGGAAAATTGCTTCATTTCCTCTGGAAATTATGGGAAAATTGCTTCATTGGGTCTGGCCCTAGAGGACCTAGTCGTGAGGGAACCAAAAGAAATATTTTAAACAACTAAAAGAAGAAGAAGAAGAGTTTGGATTTATATCCCCCCTTTCTCTCCTGCAGGAGACTCAAAGGGGCTGACAATCCCCTTGCCCTTCCCCCCTCACAACAAACACCCTGTGAGGTAGGTGGGGCTGAGAGAGCTCCGAGAAGCTGTGACTAGCCCAAGGTCACCCAGCTGGCGTGTGTGGGAGTGTGTGTGGGAGTGTACAGGCTAATCTGAATTCCCCAGATAAGCCTCCACAGCTCAGGCGGCAGAGCCGGGAATCAAACCCGGTTCCTCCAGATTAGATACACGAGCTCTTAACCTCCTACGCCACTTGCTTGACCAAGAACAGCAATATTTAATTAGTCAAGCAAGATCGGTCTGTTCCCCCTTATCCCTTGGCATCAATCTTATGACTGGAAAGATGGCCTCATATTTATTACTGATTGATGAGCCCAGGCAACGTTGGGTTCTTACAAGAGCCAGATGTAATGTCTTTCCCCCTGCGCTTATTCAAGGGCGATTCAGGAATTTGTCCCTTTCAGACAGGGTATGTCCACATTGTCCATCCCACGTGAGGGGAGCAGCCTCTGCTTTGGATGCAATCCCTGAGTTCCATTCCCCGCTTGGTTTTAAGGAACTGTTGCTTGACCAAGCAGATGATTTCAGAGAAGCTGGATCAGCCGCCTGCACAGAGTTGTGACACTCAGCCTGGGGCTCGGGAGCCATCTGTGGCTTTTCTGAGTGCTGTTTCCTGGTGGAAGTGGCAGTCCTGCTGACTGGTAGGGCTTGTGGTTGACGGGGCCGTTCCCACCTTGAAGCAGGACTGTGGAGCGCGGGTCAGCCGCCCTCTTGCCTGAGCTGCGGGTCTCATGCCGGGGTGGACGTGAAGGACTCAACCTGTCCAGCGATGATCTCTACGGCCTCCACACACTCTGTCATATGAAAACAGCGGGTGTGTGTGTGCAACAGAGTAGAAACGGAAGCCAGTATTGCACAAAAGCAGCTGACAGAATGATTGAATGCTCTCAATTTTTCCTGAACTAGTGATATTTGCACAATGTACAGCAAATGCTTCAAATCAAGTTTCGTTCAAATTCCAACACCCAAATAAACTGATCATGTGCTCTAGGCTTAAAGTCTGTTAGTAGACTTAGCAAAAGTACTTCTGCAGTAATAATACACTTCTTCACGCAACGTGTGATTGGTGTTTGGAATATGCTGCCACAGGAGGTGGTGATGGCCACTAACCTGGATAGCTTTAAAAAGGGCTTGGACAGATTTATGGAGGAGAAGTTGATCTATGGCTACCAATCTTGATCCTCTTTGATCTCAGATTGCAAATGCCTTAGCAGATCAGGTGCTCAGGAGCAGCAGCAGCAGCAGCAGAAGGCCATTGCTTTCACCTACATGTGAGCTCCCAAAGGCACCTGGTGGGCCATTGCGAGTAGCAGAATGCTGGACTAGATGGACTCTGGTCTGATCCAGCTGGCTTGTTCTTATGTTCTTATGTAATGCAGAAGAGAATCCTTAATATAATGTCAGAAATCCACAACCTGGCCAGTTGCCACTACGTTACTGGCTTTGAATGTGTCTTCGGAGATTTGTGGCGTTTTCAAAAGGGACTGTAACGTCCTCGAAGAAAATAGCTTTCAAAAGGGACTCTGGTATCCTCAGGGAACGTAGATTTCACAGTTCGGCGGGGACAGCACTTCTCTTGGACAGCCTTTTTTCTGCTTCACAACGTCCTACAAAAATCTCACTTCTATACCCTGTTCAAGATAAAGATGACAGGAGATTTGTGAATTCATCTGCCATTTTCTGGACTGTCCGTGTGCTAGGATGCTCTGCTCGGGTCCTGGTGTCTTGGGGACAGAACTAGGTCGGCACCAGGACCCGAGCATCCTAGACAAAGACGATCCAGGATTCCTCCTATTTCTTCTTCTTTTTCAGGTTCAGAAATGGGATAATTTGTATTTTAACTAATTTTACTTCCTGGTGTATGTTTTACCAATTTGTGCTGCTGAGGAAGGGTTTTTTTTACTATTTGTGATGCTGAAAATTTTTGGATAATTCAATTTTGCAATCCATTCATATTCATTCTGTTAGGCTTTCTGCCAGCTTTCCTGGTTCTCTTGTGGGGCTGTACGTGTGTGCTCAGTGGGGCAAGAAGTATACAGTAGTAAGCCTGTCGCTCTGGCGGTTGATGAAAGCTTGAAATGCAAATGTGACTCCATAAGCAGCAGCGCGAGCCGCGCTTGTAGAGAACAGCTTCATATGAGGTTCCAACGGTCTGTAACCTCAGTTCTGTGCAAGTAACAAATATTCCTACAATTTTTGTTCTTGTGAATTGTTGGGTTCATGTCTCCTTGGCCGGCCTCTTTTTCTCAAGAGATGCGGCTGTGACGTGGGCTTTTGTTCGATCACAACGCGCCTGACGTCGCAACAGCAACTGCAAGCTAGAGCTCAGCATTCCCCTGTACGCTCCCCTTCCTTTTGCTCCTGGGGGTGGCAATACAAGTTCAATTTTTAAGGGGGTCTGCAACCTGCGGCTCTCCAGATGTCCATGGACTACAAATCCAATCAGCCTCTGCCAGCATGGCCAATTGGGCTGATGGGGATTGTAGTCCATGGACATCTGGAGAGCCGCAGGTTGCAGACCCCTGTTGGAGGCAAATTGTAAAACCTCCATTCATCCTCCTTAGACCTTCCTATCTCTATTTACAGTGGCTTTAAAAAAATGCTGAACGCAACATCAGCCTTTATCCGTGTGGGGAAGGCAAAACAGGATGAAGGTTACAAGTCAGGTGTGCAAATATGCACAAGTCACAGCTGAATTGTGACGTCTCTGTATGGTTTTCAAAGCAAGGGACTAGCAGAGGTGTTTTGCCCTTGCCTGCGTCTGCATAGCAACCCTGGGCTTGCTTGGTGGTCTCCCATCTAAATAGTAGCCACAGCCAACCCTGGTTAGCTTCCTAGAGCTGACAAGATGAGACGGGCCTGGGTGTCAAACTCCAAGTTCAGACAATAGTTTCACTTGATGGGTTCCAGGATTTTTATTGCATACACGAAAGAGACAGCAAAAGACCGTTCTGGCGAAAAGGCCCCAAAGCAGTTGATAATATGTGGTAGCAAATCCCGCCCCAGCATGTGGACCAAGCGGACAGAAAAGTCCAGCCTGGCGGCCTGTCCCAGCCAGCGAGCTCCAAGGCCGGGGGAACTGATAACCAGCACCTGCAAAGCCCAAGCATTCCCCCCCCCGCCCCCCCCAACAATGGCATCCTGACAGTGGGCCCTGCAGGTCAAAGCAAGACAACTTCAAAGGTGGTTTGCCATCTGGCCTGCCTCCGCATGGCGACCCCGGATTTCCTTGGCTGTCTCCTGTGTCCACGTGCTCAGTAGAGCTGGCCCTGCTTTGCTGGTGAGATCCGACGTGACCGGGTGGCCTTGGGCCCCCAGGCCAGAACAGTCGCAAGTTCAGCAAGGAAGCAACCAATGCATTTGACCCAATAAATCTATTCCTGTTCATGTCCTGTCCGCCTTGTGCCTGGAAACTGTACAGGAAGTAGGACTGCGCAGAGTGCTGACAGCAGGGCTGCGTCTTGCCAGGGGCATCTTGCTACATGGGGCTGAAGGGAACACTGGCTCTCTGTGCCTGGAGTGGGTTGGTGTGCCAGGTTGGTGGGAGTCTTCAGATGAACCCCCCCCCCCATTTCTTCATGCATATAATCATTGACTTGTTTGCTGTTTCTCAATCTTCCCTCCACCCCCTGCACCTCCAACTACAGTTTTGCCATTGATTGGCAACCAGAGAAGAGGCTGCTGCATTACTTGAAGCCGTCTTTCACGTGCACCCTCTGCGTGGAGCCGGGATACCCAACCAGCGGGGGGATCCGCCTGCTCTCCATCAAGAGCCAACATGGCGCGGTTGACGTGGCTGTCGTCAGGGTTAGTAGTGAATGTGGGGCTGGTGCCAATATAGCCCAAGGGCTTCTGGCAGGACCGCCCCCACAGTGCCCCTGTCACCTGCCTGCGTGGTCTTCCCTCTCCTTCCCTTGTGGACGTGCCTCCTGCCCGTGCTGCTAGCTAGCTGGGCTGCCCAGGGCGACGAGGGAAGAATGCGTGGACAGCGAGGGCCGCAGCACACGTCTCCCAGTGCCACTGAGGCAAGGGCTGGCGGGGTGCCGTGGGGAGAGGGTGCCTAGGCAGGTGGGAGGGGTACATAGGTGGGGGAGCAGGAATGGACGTGTGATCAGGTGTCCTGGTGGCCGGCATCGGAGGGGAAGGAGGACTCTGGCTGCTCTCTGTTAAAGAGTCCGTCCAAATTTAGAGCCAGCCCTGACCGGATGGACGAGGTGGGGGGTCTTGAACAGGGTAAAGAGTGCAAAAAAGGGGGGGGGTCATTTGTCCAGTTTCTCGTCCCCTGCTCTTCTCCTCAGGAGGGCCCCACAGAAGCAGACAGTCTCATCCTCCTCTCCAGCCAGCGTGGTGCAGTGGTTAAGAGTGGGTGGATTCTAATTTGGAGAATCAGGTTCGATTCCCCGCTCCTCCACTTGAAGTCTGCTGGGTGACCTTAGACCAGCCACGGTTCTCTCAGAACTCTGTTTCACCTCCCTCACAAGGTGTCTGTTGTGAGAAGAAGAAGAAGAAGAGTTTGGATTTATATCCTCCCTTTCTCTCCTGCAGGAGACTCAAAGGGGTTTACAATCTCCTTGCCCTTCCCCCCTCACAACAAACACCCTGTGAGGTAGGTGGGAGGGAGGGAGGGAGAAGAGGGAAGGATGGAGGTTGTAAGCTGCTTTGAGACAGTTAAGAAAAGCAGGATATAAATCCGACCTCTTGCAAATCCAAATTATTCCATTTTATCCTCACGTCAGCCCCGTGAGTTGGGTTAGGCTGAGCGTGTGAGACTGGCCCTCGTTCGCCCAATCAGCTTCCAGGGTGAAATGGGGAACTGACCTTGGGTCTCCCAGATCTTGGTCTGGTGCTGCTTCTGTTGGTTCTGCTGACCTCTCCTGTGCCAGCAGCCGGCCTCCAGGACAGGAGAACCGAGGAAGCAACCCAGGCTGAGCTGCGGTTGGGAGGGAAATGTCTGCCCGAGGGTGGTCATGCAGATGGTCTTGGTGCCATTCTGGGCTGTTTACTTTTCAGGGCTTGGAGGCTCAGCAGCCCTGACACTTAATTGCTGACCATGCCAACAGGTCTTAGAAGGTGGCTGGACTTGGGGGGCAACTGGGGAGGTTGGTGGTGACATTCCCATGTACAATTTCTAGGGGCAATTAAGCATTTTGAGGCTTCCTATGACTGGCAAACCTTTAGCTTTTCATCTGGGAATCAGGGCCATTTTCTCCTGTTCTTTCTGACGTCACACTGTCCCTTACAGCTAAGAAATTTGGGACAAGAAGGCAGACTGGCACGGAGGTGTAGGGACAACATTGCGTAAGATTACTAGAACACTTCTAATGTCTTCAGCAAGTGGACCACAGTTTAAATCCCAAAGCATCTCTGTTCAGCTGCTGGGAGCTTCTGGGATTCTCCTGTCCCTGACGCCTGTGCCTTCCACTTACCTTTCTTCCAGCCCTCTCAGGAAACGCCTTCCCTGCAGGACTGGCTGGAATACCTCAGTGCTGTGGACTTCAGTGCCCCGTTCCTTGCCAGAGGAGCTGTCTGATGTCCCAGGGTTAGGATCTTGGCGCTTTGTCCCTCCACACATTGCTTCTAAGGTGTGTTTGTGTGTGTATGTTCCAGTGTTCTGTTCAATAAAACGTGAATGAAGATTACTAGTTCTGGCTTTTCTGTTTCATGGAGTTGTGCAAAAGACGCACAACTCTGGGTTCTCCTGTCTCCTCCCCAGAGATCCAATCTGTGTTCTACGGCCATGAGAGCCATGAACTTCCTGTCTATGTGTTGGAGCAACAGCTGAAGGTTTTATGAATGCCAAAATCACAGCTGAATCTGGAGAATGGCTGCAAAGACCTGTGTTTGTTTGTGTGATTTATCTGCAGTTTATACTGAGATCTGGTTTCCAGAAGCAATGTTTTTAATTTCATATTTTCAGCTGTTCAGATGACCACATAGCCTCCCAGCTAAGATAAAACATTTTTTAAAAAAATTCTGAAAGGGATTTCAATGGCACAAGTGCATGGGACAATTTCAAAAAATGTTATCTTAAAGATGAAAATGGAAATCCGTGCTGGAGCCCTGCAGGATTGTTGTAGGAACCAAATTATCCCCAAATTATCTCGCGAGAAAAGCTGGAGGAATGTCCCCTCCCAATGAAGTGCTTAGGAACAGGTGGGCTGCCATTCTCAGAGACTGTTTGACGTATGTTACATTCCTGCTAAAAGAAATGGCAGCGACAGAAATTGTCAAATGAAGAAGTTAAAACACTTTAAGGGAAGGTAAAGGGCCCTATAAATGAGAGGGAATTCTCCGAACACTGGAGCTCCACTGATAAAGAAATTCACACAGCACATTTTTTGGAACTGAAAGAGTAAATTTAGAAATGTTCAGAGGGGTCATAAGGACTATGAGGAGGAGATGACTGGACAGTGGAGAGCCAGAGAGTTGGAAAATTAGTCTCTTATGACACCACTTTAAATAGTTCAGGTTTATATAGGAGCAGCTGTTTGGGGATAGATTTTAGGATCTACTACTACCAGTTCCTCACATAACTCACTTCATTCTATACACAGGTGAGAAGAACGTTTTTAGGCCAAAACAGAGAACTCAGATCAGGCAAAAAATTGGAAACAATCTTCTATATATATATAAAAAGCAAACCGTCCGTTTGTGAGTCGTGCTCTAACTCCGAAACCACTGGACGGATTGCTTTCAAAATTTCACTCAACGTGCCTTTCCAATACGGGCAGGTTTTCGGATATTCACATTGCTGAAATTCAATACCTGAGCCAGGTAAAACGTCTTTTTCCTGGCTCACCAGGCCATGAAGCTGGCTGTGTTTAATTGTCACCCTTAGAATGTTCTTGCAGCCTGTCTGTGGCCTGAGGGCTTAGAATGTTCGTGCAGATGGGCAGAGATGAGCAGTGAAAACAGTAAATAGGTAATACTGGTAGGCAATACGAGTGGAAGTGAAACACATACGCCAATACTTTGCCATGGCGGAAGGGCGTCAGGTGGGGTTCCTCACACGCAGGTAACTTTCACTCTCTGTGCCTCACCCACTGCTACCACACACAACACACACATACTCTCATACACATCCGAAGCTCATCCTCCACACACCTCACTCTGCCCTCCCTCACATCCAACCACCACATACCCACTTCCTCACCCATATTCGCCACCGCTCTCTTTTACTAAAAGCGAGTTGGAGTTTGCCTTTTTCTTCTAAGAAAATCCGCGGGGTGGGGGCAAACCAACACTACTGCCTCTGCTTCTTTTGCACGTGGCCCTTTAAGAACCCAGGGAGCTGGCCTCGATCTGAACACCTCACCATCCTGCCTCTGCTGCCTGACTGGGATAGCCTGCTTGCCCCAGTTCTGCCTTACCCAAGCCAAGACTGTGCGTGTCAACCAGCCTCATAGACAGCGGGATTCGCACTCTGGACAGTTCTGTTGTGGAATGGAAAGGGTTACCTTATACTAAAAAAACAAGACACCACCATATAACAATGTGAATTGAAAAGGGAAAGAGGGATTCCATTTGACCACCCCAAAAGGCTATGCTGGGGATCATTGGACCTGCATGGACATCTGTGTGGGTTGCGGACTGTGATGAGAAGGACAATTGCCACAGCAACGCGTGGCCGGGCCCCACTAGTACAAGATAAAAGACTGAAAACCCACAGACAGTTGACCTCTCTAGGATAGGCCCTTTCCACTCGGGCGCGTCAGCATAAACAATGCTGATGCACCCCCCCCCCCCAGGACCATTCACATGGATGGTCCCGGTAGGGGTGCAGGCGACGGTGCAGCGTTCGCACAGGCTGCGCCGTCCCTGTTGCCATCCTTTGTCTCCGGTGGGTTGCAGAGGCCAGGGGACATCCCCCCGACAGCTCTGGAGTCACAGGCCAGCTCTGGAATCACAGGTGTGTCCCCTGGCCTCTGCAACACAGCGGAAGCCAGGAGACGAGGTATGGCAACAGGGACGGGGGGGGGGGTGGCGCCTTCCAGCTGCTGCCGTTCGCACGTCAGTGGTTGGAAGAAGCTGCTTCTGAAAAACCTTGCTCAGGGAGCAAGATTCGGAAGCAGCGCCTTCACGCCGCTCTGAACCCCTCCCCAGGGATGGCGTTTTTGCCGTCCCTGAGGCGCTCTATTCTGCCTTTGTGGAAAGAGCCATACAGTCCACACAGGCAGAACTTTGAGGAAAAGCCTGTCTTTTTCCCAACATCCCCTCACAACTCTTCTCAATTATCAGTTGAAATCCATAGTCTTTTTAGAAAATTACACTGGCCGATTTCTTTAAGAATAGTACAGAGATTTATGGTTCAGATCATAATCGTTGTTTAAAACCAAAATCCACATTTAATCCACTGACTCAAAACCCAAGGGTATTAGGGTTGTGTGTGTTTTTTTTTTGGAATTGGTGCTAGAGGAATTAAAATAATTAGAAAAAAATATCGGCATGGCACAATTTGAACAGACGAGAGAATCCGGCATTAAACCAGCTTTGCCCTGGGAACGATATTGCCAGGGAAACCAGCTGACGAAAGGGGGCTTGTAGACAGCTGGATAACAGGATGCATTAAAAAAAAGGACCAGAGACCATCTCTCTGAGCTTATTTGGGGGATATGATTGAAGTCTATAAAATTATGCATGGGTTAGAAAATGTTGACAGAGAGAAATTTTTCTCTCTTTCTCAAAATACTAGAACCAGGGGGCATCCATTGAAAATGCTGGGGGGAAGAATTAGGACTAATAAAAGGAAACACTTCTTCACGCAACGTGTGATTGGTGTTTGGAATCTGCTGCCACAGGAGGTGGTGATGGCCACTAACCTGGATAGCCTTAAAAGGGGCTTGGACAGATTTATGGAGCAGAAGTCAATCTATGGCTACCAGTCTTGATCCTCCTTGATCTCAGATTGCAAATGCCTTAGCAGACCAGGTGCTCAGGAGCAGCAGCAGCAGCAGAAGGCCATTGCTTTCACATCCTGCATGTGAGCTCCCAAAGGCACCCGGTGGACCACTGCGAGTAGCAGAATGCTGGACTAGATGGACTCTGGTCTGATCCAGCAGGCTAGTTCTTATGTTCTTATGTTCTTATTTTACAAGAAATAAAGATTTTCCAAAAAGAAGGTTTGACTGAATTTATTTATTAATAAAGCCACATATGATTACCTCTTAACTTCAGAAGAAAAAGTTCCACAAATTTATCTCCTGCCAAAACTATTGTGAGGCCAGAACTCATGCCTGGCCTGCGCAGCTGTTTTGAGAAAAGATAGGTTAGAAACAAACTCCCCCCCACCACCCCCCCACAAGCATCAGAGATCTGACATCAGAAACAAACAGGACATTTTACTGAACAGAACATAGAAAGTTACAGAAGGTGAACCCCTCTGGGTGCTCTCGAAAGAGACACCCCCCCCCCTTCTGGGTGCTCTCAAAAGAGAGACACGCCTACCATACAAAAGACCTTAGTCTTTATAGATACAAAGAATACATACGTCACAGTTCGTCTCCTTACTCACGTACATAATCCATACCCCTTTCACGTGCTATAAGCATGAACCTTAAAATCCCATTGGATGATTTCTGTCTCCTTGTCACATTAAGACAACCTCTATTCTACGTGTCACATTCATTTCTATTCTAACCTCTGATCTCTTTTATGATTCTGTTTATTCATGTAGCTATCCCCTATAGCTGGTTCTAACAAAAACAAAGTTATAAATGTATGTGTTTTCTGTCACGTATTAACCTTTAGTGACAAGATCTTAAAGATATTTACCTTTGGGTGCTGTGTGGTTTCCGGGCTGTATGGCCGTGTTCTAGCAGCATTCTCTCCTGACGTTTCGCCTGCATCTGTGGCTGGCATCTTCAGAGGATCTGATGTTGGGAAAGCAAGTGGAGTATATATCTGTTGGAGTGTCCAGGGTGGGTGGGGAAACCTTGTCTGTGAGTAATAAAGGCGGCAACCAGGTCAATAGTTGAGGGCATCTGAATAGAAGTATGAGTAACAATGAAGACTATAGCCTGGGAGTAACCCTGTAGATAGCAAGGTCACTGGTGGGAGCATCTGAATAGAAGTAACCTGGCCTTTGTTTCTTTTGTCTATGGTCATCCTGTGTTTGTGTGGAGCTGGTTTGACACAGTCTTGACCCTAGTATTTTTCAACACTGGCAGCCAAGTTCTGTTCATTTTCAGAGTTTCTTCCTTCCTGTTAAAATTGTCCATGTGCTTATGGATTTCAATTGCTTCTCTGTGTAGTCTGACAGTGAGTGGGCTTTCTCAGGAGTGGTCCAGAATTTCTGTTTTTTCAAATAATATTCTATGTCTAGGTGGGTTTATCATGTGTTCTGCTATTGTGCTTTGATTTTTCTGGCTGAAATAGTCTGCAGTGCCTTTCGTGTTCTTTTGATACGTGTCACCCATTAAGCTGCGTGTGAGGAGTGGTTCCTATGTAGACTTGTCCACAGCTGCATGGTATTTATAGACTCCTGCAGTAGCTAAAGGATCCCTCTTTATCCCTTTGCTGAACGTAGCATCTGTTGAATTTTCTTAGTGGGTCTGTAGATTGTTTGTAGGTTGTGCTTCTTCATCAGTTTTTCCTATGCGATCCAGTGGTTCCCTTTGATGTATGGTAAGAACACCTTCCCTCCTAGATGGTGAGAAATCTTTATCTCTTTGGTTCATGTGGCTTGTTCTTGAATGTCTTGCAGCCCTTCTGATTTCTGTATTAGAGTAACCATTAGCCTGTAGAGGCCCTGTTTAGGTGATTCAATTCTTTATCTTGTAGGAGGTGAGGGTTCACAGATTCTGTTAGCGCGATGTACCAAAGTTTTTATGGTGCCCTTTTTTGCCCTGGATGGTGATTGGAGTTTTTTTATTGTAGATATCTGGTCTGTGTGAGTAGGTTTTCTGTATATGCCTGTGTGTCCCAATTGCTGGTTTGGTTTTGGCGAGATGAGCTAAAACATCATAAAAAATGGTAGTTTTCTCTTCATTTTTCTTTTCTCTCCATAGTAAATTGGATGTTTGGGTGGATCTTTGTTGGATATATGGTCCAGGAACTTGTTTAGTTCTTCTTCTCCTGGTGGCTCCAAATGGTGAATGTGTTAAAATCCACATAGCGGAACCATATGAGTGGGCTTTTTTTTGGTGCTGTTTTCAGGGCTTGTTCCTCAAAATGTTCCCATATAAAATTAGCTATTACAGGGCTAAGAGGGCTGTACCCACATGGCTACCCCATCTTTCTGTTCATAGTATTCATTATCCCACTGGAAGTAGCTGGTAGTGAGACAATGTTGAAACAGGGCTGTGATGTCTTTTGGGAATTTCTGGTTAATGAGTGTCCTATGGTGTCTGCTATGGGGACCTTGGTGAATAGGGACACCATCATCAAAACTGACTCAGTTTGTCATTGGCCAGTTGAGTTTGAGTCTGCTGATTTTTCAATGAAAGTGAGTTGAGTCCTTAATGTAATGTGTAGTAAGTTCAATATGGATTTGCAGTTGTCGCGGCCAGAAACTTTGCCAAATCATATGCTTAGGGAGATCCAATTGCACTCACAATAGGTCTGGTAGTGGGAGTGGAGTCCTTGTGGGATTTTTTGGGAGTCCATAGAAGTCTAGGAGGGTGAGCTTCAGATTTGGTGGCAGAGCCGCTATGCATCGAATGATTGGATCAATTCGAGGGAGCTTTTAATCAAGGTGTTGGTTTTCCTGGTGATTTTTTTTTGTTGGTTGGGTCCTGTTTTTTAACTTTTTTGTATGTTGTGGGGGTCCAAAAGTGCTGTCTGATTTTTTCTTTGTATTGGTTCTGTTTCCCATGCATAACCGTGGCATTACCTTTATCTGCTGGTAGAATGATGATTTCTGAACTCAGAATTGAGATCTTTTTGATGCGCTTTTCTTTCTTTCCTTCTTGTTATGTTACTGGAGGGAAGTTTTGCCTTTCTCAGAATCCTTGCTGTTTCCCCTCTTACTTCCTCCGCTTCTTCCTCAGGGAGATGATAAATCGCTGATTCCACATTAGCGATGATGTTTTCTACTGGAATTCTGGTGGTGGTAACAGCAAAATTGCCTCCTTTTGCTAAGATGGATACTTCAGCCTCAGAGAGTTGCCTCTCAGTCAGATTGATGATGGTCCGTGATGTGTCCAGTACAGGTTCCACCTGATGTTTTTGGCATTTGTCGAATTTTAGTTTCTTCCTTTTAGTGTGGTAAGCCATGTCTTTCTCCATTTTGCTGTAGGTGAAGTTGTCAATTTTATTCCAGTCTTGTGCACTCATCTTTTGGCTGGTATTGATATGAAGGACTAATAACTCCCTGTCTAAGTTTGCAAGTTCTTTGCGGGTGGTGTGGATTCTCTCATGTAAAAGCGTACGTTCTAGGCGGTTATAGATGCGGTGAGCCTGTGGTGTTTTGAAAGTCCTTTTGGCTGTAAGAAATAATGGGATAGTACCTGTGTCTCTGCAGCGTAGAAGAAAGGTTAGAGAACACAGTAAGTGTGCTTTCCTGAGCCGTAGTTTTTCCACTTTCCGTGTGTCTTGGAACAATTTCTCCCCGTAGAGATGTTCAATGTATTGTCGAAGGCTTTCACGGCCGGAATCACTTGGGTGCTTCCAGTAGCAGGTTTTCGGGCTGTATGGCCGTGTTCTAGCAGCATTCTCTCCTGACGTTGCCTGCATCTGTGGCTGGCATCTTCAGATGCAGGCGAAAATGCTGCCAGAACATGCGACCCTTAACAACTCCCCAAGCTGCTCATTACTGCTAACGCCTGCATAATCACTGACAAGCTTCTAACATGCCGTTTGACCTGCTGCTAACATGCAGGCCTACTGGTCACTATACAGAAACCCCATTTTGATTCTTAGAAATCTTTGGTTCATACAAAATTCCATATTTCTTGATCAAATACAATTTGTAGACATTCGATCCACTTCCCACACTATACAGAGGCAACCGCCCTGTTCCAGGGAGATCAATTGTTTTTGGTTGTGGTTCTGTTTTGGAACCTTATTTGGACCTATTTCTCAAGCCCTTTGTTTAAACAACTAACTCCTAACCACATTAACAGCATACAATTACAAGCCAATAGCGGCTTGTAACAGCGGCTGCCCTCAATGGACCTTTCTCTTTTGCAATCTCCACCTTTGGGTGCTCTAATTGGGGCTGAACCTGTTATGTAGGGGTGGGAATTAGGACGCTGTGAACAAGCTGTTTCAGAGGTGGCTGCAGCCCCCCTTTGCGCCACATTACCCCTTCTTCTCATGCTTCTAATGGAAAAGCTCAGGGTTGAGGGTTGGGCTGAGGGGGCTGGGTTTCCAGGGAAGCTGTAGAAGCAGGGAGGGATGCAGCGGGAGTGAGAACTTGGTCCATCTGGGACTTCAGCAGGTTTAAGGCAACTGTGTACAGAAGAATGAAGGCAGTGAAGGCATTAGTATTTTTTGTGACTCTAGAGGCCAATATACCACAAGATTAGGCTTTGGAAGGTGTCTGGGAAGTGTTAGGAAAAAAAGATCAACATTCATATCCCCTTACGTCCTTTTTCTGTCATATTGCGCAACTTTGAATAATATTTTTTTTTAAATTTGAAGCAGAATTGTTCTGGCAGACATCAGTCACAGCTATGGGGGTGTAAATTTGCACCAGAATTGGCTAATCTGTTTTTGGATAGATTACAAGGCAATGTTATTCTCTGTGAAGATGACGCCTATAGAAAATATATTACTTTTTACAAGAGATTTCTAGGTGATATTTTTTATGATTTTAAGCGGCACTGAAGAAGCTTTGATAGAATTTGGCTAATTCATTAATAACATCCACAGAACATTTGATATATCATTTGATAGTTGAGATATCATTTGCTACTTCAAAGGTATCAAAAGATGTCAGTTGATACTTCAAAGGCATTTTTTGGATTTAAGATTAGAAGGATTGGGAATGCTCTTCAAACTGAGATTTATAGGGAACAAACAGATGTGAAAACATACCTGGCAGTGGATGCTTTTCCATCCCAGTCACCTTAAGAGAAGTTTACCATCCTCACCATTATTAAGACTCAAAGGAATAGTAGTCAGCAAAAGGATTTTGTTGAATCAACTGGCCAGATAGGGCCTATTCTAGAATTTAAAAAAGCTTTCTTTAGAACAAGCAACACCAAGAATAACACATAGGGCAGGATAATAATTCCTCTAACCTATAATAGCACATAATTCCTCTAACCTATAATAGCACATAATTCCTCTAACCTATAATAACACATTCCTCTAACCTATAATAGCACATACAAACAAGCTATGTTAAAATAAATATTGGCATATTTTGTCCAATGTTCCTGTTTTCACAATTCCCCTTCCCCCTCCCCTCTCCTTTTTCGACAACTGGGGCCCTACTGTTCTCTCTTAGAGGAGTTTAGTTGTTGGGCACTATCCTCTGCTTGAAATGTTTTATTAGGATGGTACGTTGTTTAATGTATTTTAGGATGGAACGCTGTTTTAATTTTAATGTTTAAACCACTACTGAATGTACGGTGTTTGTTTATTTTATTACTTGATGTTGTTTGGTTTTCCGTTGTGAATATAGGTCCAAGGCCTCCGGGGCAGGGCGGTATAAAAACTGAATAATAAATAAATAAATAAATAAATTAGAAGAGCAAAAAATCTTCGGGACTAAGAAGCTGACCTGCAGCTGAAGTTTTTTCAGTTTAAAAGTTTTTGCTTTCACGCAGTCACTGTGTAGTAGACCTCTGCCAAGAGAAGGAAGACATTTCAGAATTCAAACGATACCAGAACTTTTTCTTTTTTAAAAAAATCTTTTTATTAATTTTCTCAAGTATAGTTTAGAAACAGATAAGAGAATGTAAAAAAAAGGAAAAAGAAAATACAGTGCCCGTAAACTATATATGTATATTAGCTCTGACTCCTCGGATCTTAGAATTGCAACACCGATATCATTTAGAGAGAACATTACATAGTTTCAAAATTAAAAATTCATTTCCTTCTAACCTTAGTTCCAAGAAAACAATGAGTATCTAATAAGCAGTTACTTATATCTTAATCAATAACAAATCAATATTCTCACTATTACTATTTTTATATAATCGATTCAGCATCATACAAGAAATACAGTTCCCATTTCTCATCAAACTCTTGTTGTGACTGTTTACAAGATTTGCTAATTTGGCTATTGTAGCATATTCTCTAACTATCTTTCCAGAGTCCTGTGTTAAGATCTCTTTCAGTTTTCCAACAGGATGCAACTATTACCCTTTCTGCCGCTGTTAATAAGTGCCAACATAGTTCATTAAACTTCTTGGGAAGGTTGGCAATGAAAGGAAATTTTAGTTTAAGGATTTTTTGCATTTTCATACGTACTTCAAAATTTCCTGATTTTTTTGCACCACATATGAAACTTTTATTATTTGTTCATTTTGCAATTGTAACTCCGGAGGAATGACTTATGTTATCCAATGCCTTTGTGCATTAATGTATGTGGGACTGACTGCCAGACCGGTCAGGGTAGGAATCTGTGAACACATGAGTTACATAAGGATAAAGAAACTGAACACTCTTCTTGTGAATTGTTTTCTCAATTCTGGTCATAATAAAAGAGAGTTGTGATTTTTGGTTGTTGAAACTGTACCTGCTACAGCAACCAGCCTGGTCTTAGCCTTTAAGGCTATGAACGGCCTTGGACCTATATACTTGAGGGACCGCATCTCCCTGTATCGCCCCGCTAGGACCCTCCGATCTTCGGAGGAGTTCCTATTAGTGGGTCCTGGCCCAAAACACATCCGGCTGGCCTCCACTAGGGCCTGGGGCTTTACAGCCCTGGCCCACCTCTGGTGGAACAGGCTCCCTAGAGAGACCAGGGCCCTGCGGAACTTACCGGTATCGAGTTTCCGCAGGGCCTGCAAAACGGACCTGTTCTGCCAGGCATTTGGCCAGCTGGGCTGAGTGTGGTTACACCGTCCTGGCCTCCTGTGGGGTGGGGGTGGGATTTTTATCGCCATCTAAATTGTTTTGGATTTTACTCTGGTTTTTTAGAGCGTAAAAGAACGTAAAAGAACATAGAGGAATGTAAAAAGAGGAAAGGCGAGCAGTGGAATGGTAGTTCTGCATTTAGCCACAGGGTGGTGCTGTGGGGCTACTCCTTTGCGGTTCTGGCCCGAAAGATGCAAAACTGGTACCCTGAGGTTCCCTCCACCATGAAAATGGCTTCTGAGATGTGCTGAGTAAAGCTAAACTTGTGCTCCAGTATTTTGGAAGCAATGGGATATACTTTGGTGGTTTCGGAACACAGCTTCTCATGCCCGCATTTTGCTCCCCTCCCTCCCTCGTCACGCCTCCTCACAGCGGCTGCCCTCAATGGACCTTTCTCTTTTGCAATCTCCACCTTTGGGTGCTCTAATTGGGGCTGAACCTGTTATGTAGGGGTGGGAATTAGGACGCTGTGAACAAGCTGTTTCAGAGGTGGCTGCAGCCCCCCTTTGCGCCACATTACCCCTTCTTCTCATGCTTCTAATGGAAAAGCTCAGGGTTGAGGGTTGGGCTGAGGGGGCTGGGTTTCCAGGGAAGCTGTAGAAGCAGGGAGGGATGCAGCGGGAGTGAGAACTTGGTCCATCTGGGACTTCAGCAGGTTTAAGGCAACTGTGTACAGAAGAATGAAGGCAGTGAAGGCATTTGCATGCATTTATTATCTCCCACTTTTCTCTCCAGTAGCTTACAACATAATTCTCTTCTCTTCCATTTTCTCACAACAGCCCTGTGAGGTAGACCAGGCTGATAGACTGATGGGCCCAAGGCAGTGGTGGGATTCAAATAATTTAAGAACTGGTTGTTTACAAGCACCATTTTAAAAAAACGATTCTGCCGAAGTAGTGCAAACCTGCTGGATCCCACCACCGTCCCAAGGTCATCTGGCGAGGTTCCAAATAAGAAGTGTGTCAGGCCTGCGCCGTGCCCGGCCTGGCATCTCGCACGTCCACTCCAAGGCCACAGCTGGCCTGGCCCTTCTCTCTGCCCAAGGCTGAGAAGGTTTTCTTTCGCTTGCATGTAACTAGTGAATAGTGCTTAAACGTTCCCCCTTATCTGCCATTTCCCGTAGGGGGGAATCGACTGTCCCATAACAATGCCTCTGTCCTCACCATCCATTCTTATGCGTTGTTTTGGGAATGCGAGGGAGGGGGGAACCATGCTTCTCATGCCCGCATTTGTTGCAACTTACGTATAAACTGGGGTTCAGAGAGCTCTTGAAACTTTCCTGAGTCTTTGTTTGTTGACTGGAGTAACAGACCCTTACAAAGTGGAGATTTAAACTTGGGTCAACCAAAATCCTAGAGAGAAGCTCTATCTAATACACCACAATGCCCCACTGGCAGGCTGGTATTCTCAGGATGGGGGCTAGGTGGTCGGCTGGCGACTGGTTAGAAGACCCTGGAATACAACAGATGCTCAAGGATTAGTTGTGACAGTGGAGGGTAAAGAGGCATTATACCTTGGTAAAGACCATTTTATAACAGAACAGCCCGATTGGTCCACCTAGTCCAGTGTCCTGTTTCCAACAGTGGTCAGTTAGATGCTGCGCAGAACTCCACAGGCAGCAGCCGTCACCTGCTGACCACTCTCCGGCATCTGAAAATCAAAGGCCTTCTGCCTCTGAGCCTCTCTCATGGCTAATAACCATCGCTAAAAAAGCATAATTTGTCCCTATTGAAGCTATTGGCTGTCACTGCAGCTTGTGAAGGTGAGTTCCCCAGGTCAACTACCCATGAGGCAGCCTTGGAACTTGCTGTTGGTTGGTCAGGTGACTCCCAAGTTCCATTAGGATGGGAGGAGGAGAGAAAGACACACACACACACACCCCGCCCTGCCGTTTTTCTAAACTGGGGCTGAAAGCCATCCTGCGGGACCCCCTCTCCCAATACGATCCCCAAAGGCTGCTGCATTCAGCAAGAAATAACCTACTGATGATCCCTGGCCCCAGAGGGACCTGGCTTTTCCGGCCCTGGTCCCCACCCGGTGGAACGCTTTGCCCAGTGAGACCAGGGCCTGGCAGGACTTGGTGCAAGTCAGAAGGGCCTGCAAGAGAAGGCAGCCGGCAGCCACCATGTTGAGGCAGCGCGGTTGTTACCATCAAGAGCGCCCTCCCTCTCCCTTCTTAAATTGGTCGTACACTTCACGGATTGAGATGTACAAAGTTTTTGGCATTTTGGTATTTAAGATGAGATTGTGTCGTCACCACCTATGTTTTCAGTTGTTTTTAAAATGTATGATTTTGTGGCTTTCTACGTTGGAAGCTGCCTGGAACCCAGAAGGGAATGAACTGAATAAATGGATGAACTGAATGAACTACACTTATAGGTAAACCTGCTGTCTACCTAAACCCCTTTGGGTCTGGGCAATGTGCCAGTTTAAGGAGTTTCTCTTCAAGGTAGAGCTGAAAAGCCCAAAGAATGATGTACCTAAAAGGTCAAAGAAATTGTTTACGAGACCACTAAATATAAAACTGCTGACTATCGGAAACACAGAAATGTATTCATTAGAAATTGAAACACTCTTAAAAGGCCCACAAATAGCCTACCTTATACATACAGTATCACAATTACAATACACAGAGGGCTCCACTAGGACACCTTTTTGACCCTTAAAAACAGAGGTGTTTCAGCCAACTGACCTTCCTCAGTGGTCAAAAGTGATACAGTAATACAGTGTTTAGCCACCAGATTACAAACTGCAATTAAAAAGCCTTCTTTATGACCGAGACCAATGGTTGAAGAGTTGTTTAAATTAGCACTCAGGTCTTTCACACAAAGTCCTCTTAAAGAGGAGAAGGAGGAGAAGGAGAAGAAGAAGAAGAGGAGGAGGAGGAGGAGGAGGAGGAGGAGGAGGAGGAGGAGTTTGGATTTATATCCCCCCTTTCTCTCCTGTAGGAGACTCAAAGGGGTTTACAATCTCCTTGCCCTTCCCCCCTCACAACAAACACCTTGTGAGGTAGGTGGGGCTGAGAGAGCTCCGAGAAGCTGTGACTAGTCCAAGGTCACCCAGCTGGCGTGTGTGGGAGTGTACAGGCTAATCTGAATTCCCCAGATAAGCCTCCACAGCTCAGGCAGCAGAGCTGGGAATCAAACCCAGTACAAGACATGGTGCCATTTTTGTTATGGCAAAATCTAACAATGCCTCAGTCACAGGAAACTCTTTCAGTTTGGAAAAAATAAATTAGGCCCAAGGAATCTCCTGAGGATTAAAAATTATAGGGGCCCTTTCATGGCTTCCCACCTCTCCCTCCACCCCCACAAGAAAAGAATGAGGAGGGGAGAGTCAGCCTCTGACATCCTGCATGCAGGTGAGGCCTGGATCTCATCCTACTGTAGGCAATGGAAGGTGTGGGTTAAATCATAGAAACATAGAGGTGGAAGGGGACCCCAAGAGTCATCTAGTCTAACCCCTGCACGGTGTATGAAATTCACACTGCCCCGCTCCCCAGTGACCCCTACTCTATGTCCAGAGGAAGATGACACTCTAGAATCCCAGAGCAAGTCTGACCTGGAGGAAAATCCTACAGGTCTGTTTTGCAAATGGCTGCCACTATCACAAACAGCTCCACAGGATCCAGACTGATGTGCGACTCTTTTCCTTCCTCACTTTGACTCTTATTCAACCAGCCTTGAAGACTGGCAGGGAGCTTGCTGCTGAAATATTCATGGGCTGGAGTTACCGCGGTGAGTAGCCTTAAGCGAGCATTTTCTGCTTGGGCTCACGGGATGAAATATTGAGGAAGTGGCAAAGAACTGGGCGGCGTCTTCAACAGGCCTTTCTGGGGGATGGGAGCTCAGAAGCTGAGCAGGGCCGGCTCTGGCTAGTACTTGAATAAAAGACCTCCAAGGAAGTCCAGGGTCATGATACGGAGAGGCAGGCAATGGCAAACCACCTGTGTTGGTCTTTGGCCTTGAAAACCCTACAAGGTCACCATAAATCAGCTGCAACTCGAGGGACAAACAAATTCACCACTACTGAGTCCTGGAACCTATTTTAGGGCTCTTCCAAGTCCTCAGTGAGGAGTTGGTGAGAATTGGTGCAATTCGAGTGTTTCCCTGATCCGAATGGCTTAAGTGAGCCCCGTCTTCTCAAATCTTGGAGGCTAAGAAGGGTCAGCCCTGGTTAACGCTTGGATGGGAGATCACCAAGAATTACCAGGGTTGCTATGCAAAGACAGGCAATATCAGACTACCTGTGTTTGCCTCTGGCCTGACCTGGATAGCCCAGGTTAGCACAATTACACTCGGGTGCTGTGTGGTTTCCGGGCTGTATGGCCGTGTTCTAGCAACATTCTCTCCTGACGTTTCGCCTGCATCTGTGGCTGGCATCTTCAGAGGATCTGATGTTGGGAAAGCAAGTCTGCTTTCCCAACATCAAATCTGGCGTCTGAAGCATGTTAACTGAGCTCCTTCTTCAAGCTAATCCCGGCCAGTAAAGCCTTTGACAATACAATTACACTCGTTTCTCAGAAACTAAGCTGGGATGAGTATTTGGATGGGAGACCATCAAAGAAGTCCAGGGCTGCTATGCAGGGAGAGACGGTGGAAAAACCCCTCTGTTCGTTTGTTGCTTTGAAAACCATATTGGGTCTCAATAAGTCAGCTGCAACTTGAAGCTCAGGAGCAGCACACGAATCTTCATCTCCAGCATGTCCTCGGTTTGTGAAACAGAGCAGGGGCGGCGGCAGCAGCAGCAGCAGCAGCAGCAGCCCTCTTCCTGAGGCAACGGGTAGCAGCCAGCCTTGGCATAGCGGAACTAAAAGTCTGAGCAAGCAGCAGCTTTGTGCAAAAGAGCGGGCTGCAGGAGAAGCAGGCCAGAAGCGGAGTTTAGGTTTGTAGCCCACTCTCCTCAACCGCAAGGGGTCTCAGAGCGGCTTAACAACGCCTTCCCTTGCCTTGTGAGGCAGGTGGGGCTGAGAGGGTTCAGAGAGAGCTGGGACTGGCCCAAGGTCACCCGGCAGGGTTCACGTGGAGGAGCATATTAAACCCAGTTCACCAGATAAGAGTCCACCTACTCTTAACCACGACCTCATGCTGGCTCCTCCCTCAAGAAGGCTTGAAGGAGGAATCTCACCTGAGGGGGGGGGGAGAGAGAGAGAGAGAGAGAGTGAGAGAGAGTATTATGGGGTCAGGAAGGACAGCTCCCCCGCCCCTGCTCGTCATTCAATTTCAGTTGGAGTTTTCCTTTAAAAAATCACCTTTGCAACTGGACACCAGCGTCCTCTGTGGTGCGAGCAGCTAAAGGTGCCGAACGGGACTTGTTGGCATTCGTACTGTATATGAGCAAGTAAAAAGCAAATCTCTTTCCTCTTTGCATCTTCCAAATGGAGCCTGAAGAGCTCCCAGGACCACAACTGCTCTCCAGGCTACTGAGACGAGTTCTCCCTGGGGATGATGTCTGCTTTGGATAGTGGACTGAGTGGCACCCCCCCAGCCCCACCCCTTGAAGCCCCTCCCCCAGCTCCACCTCCAAGCTCCAGGGATTTTTCAGCCTGCAGTTGGCAACCCTAAATTATATTATATAACTAGTTAAGCAGCTGAATGGTGCTATTGCTGAGAGATTCAATGGTGCACCTTCATTACATCCAGCCGACTGTTATACAAGAAGCGACTGGCTTAGAATGGGCCAGAGTTATACTGAAGTTTTTCTTCTTTTTTTTGACTTGCTCATTTTCCAGCCCGCTGGAGGCTTGTGAGATGCTTGCTTTTAACAGCATTTCACGTCAGCTGCCTCCTGGAACATGCCCGACGACCCACTAACGTTCGAGCTCTTTCTCTCGCTTGTTCTGTAGCCGCCCTTGAGTCCCCCGGGGTCTTTTTACATTTTGTTCTTAAACCTGCCTTTTGTATGTACTCAGAATGGCTGTGGTTTGTTTTTAGAACATCCTTCCCTGTTTTACAGCTAACATGAGATCTAAAGGGGAAGGGGGAGATGTCTCATACCTGTGTGTTTAGAATTTCCCTAGTTCTCAACACGGGTTTCACTCCTGACCCGTGGTTGCACCGAGAGACCAACTATTTCGTTTTTTTAAAGTGCGTCTGGAAAAGATTGCAGGCACAAGCAACCTATCAAACGGCTCAGAGATGTAAGAACTAAATGGAGCCTCCATGGACCAAAACAGTAGATGGCTGAATTCTAGATATTGTGCCCCACCACTCCCAAGGCATCTGCCTGGCTACTGATGGAGGCAGGATGCTGGGTTAGGTCTGTTCTAGGGGGGAAAAAATTATATGCGAAAGGGCTACACTATAGATCAGGGGTCTTCAAACTATGCCCCTCCAGATGTTCATAGACTACAATTCCCATGAGCCCTACCACTTGGCCAGGCTGGCAGGGGCTGATGGGGTGGCGGACCCTATTGTAGTTATTCTGGAGGAACGAACCTACTAAAGGTAACTGACTGCAATTCCTCCAGTTAGCAGCATTAAGGAAAGAGACAGGTTGGTGGAAAATGGACATGGGAGAAGTATGTGGGGTGCTGGCAGGAAGACTTCTGAGAAGGGGGCCAAGCTTGCCCTTCTCCCCCACCGCTGGAAGTCACCAGTTTAAATAATCGATACGGCTTCCCCAACCCACACCTTTCAGTTTGCCCCGTTCATAGAAACCGTTCACTTTTAGGGGCTGACATAATTCATGGGCTGCTGTTTCAAGTTATCTTCTGCACCTGTCCCTTTCACAGGGACATGACTGGAAGCTATTGCTGGGAGGATAAGGTTTGTGTCAGTGCGGTGGGGAAAGCATCATTTATGGATTTTGTGCATCATGCCATGACTTTGGCCTCTTCCGTACATGCAGAATAATGCACATTCAATCCACTTACACAATTGTTTGAAAGTGGATTTTGCTATTCTGCACAGTAAAATCCAGCTTCGAAGTGCATAGAAAGTGGGTACGTTTTTTCATCAGTGGTGTTCTTGTGACCTAGCCACACAATATTGGAAGATGATAAGCACAGATAAGCAATGTGATAAATGATAGTATCTACAAAAGGCTAAAGGCCAAAGCACATAAATCCCAGGTTAGGGACAGAGACAGAGTATACAGGTGTCTCTATGCTAATAGTAGAAGTCTTCGACCTAAAATGGGGGAGCTGGAGTACAGAGTTTTGAAGGAGGACTTTGATATAGTGGGCATCACAGAGACATGGTGGAATGAGGAGAACCAGTGGGATGCTGTTATACCAGGTTACAGGCTCTATAGGAAGGACAGGGCGCATTGGGGGTGGAGTTGCCCTTTACATAAAAGAGAGCATAGTGTCACATAAAATAGACAATGCAAGGGGAGCTGATTCCCCTACAGAAGCACTGTGGATATCAATACCAGATGTGAAGGATAGTTTAATATTAGGAATATATTATCGTCCCCCTGACCAAAGCGCACAACAGGATTCTGAGATGGAAAAAGAAATTAGAGAGGCCAACAAAAGCAAAACCGTTGTGGTAATGGGCGATTTTAACTATCCCCACATAAACTGGAAAAATGCATGTTCAGGTCATAGTAAGGAGAGAGCATTCCTGGATATGCTAAATGACTGTGGCTTAGAGCAGATGGTTGTGGAACCAACCAGGGGAGAGGTGATCCTAGACCTAATTCTATGTGGGACCCAGGACCTGGTGTGGGTAAGTCAGTGTTGTTGAGCCGATAAGAAACCACAATGCTGTCAGATTCAGTATCTCTGCATGTGAACAAGTGACAACTACTACATTCGCCTTCACAAAGGGAAATTTCTCAAAGATGAGGGGGATAGTGCGCAGGAAGCTGAAAGGGAAAATCAAGAGAGTCAAAACTGTCCAAGATGCTTGGAGGTTATTTAAAAACACAGTAATAAAAACTCAGCTGGAATGTGTTCCGCAGGTTAGGAAAGGCAGCGCCCAGTCCAAAAGAAAGCCACCATGGCTAACAGGATAGGTTGAGGAAATTATCAGAAAAAAGATGTCTTTTAGAAAATGGAAGTCCAACTTGACTGATGAAGAATACCAGAGGGAACACAAGTAATGGTGTAGCAAAGAAGAGAAGCAAGAGATTAAAAGCTCTCTAAGGAGGCAAAAAAAAGGATTATGAGGAGCATGGCTGTGAACATCAAGACCAGCAACATAAACAGTTCTTCAAATTACATCAAAGTAGGAAGCCAGCTAGGGAAGCGGTAGGCCCGGTTAGAATGACAAAAGGAACAAAGGGTGTGCTAAAAGATGACAGGGAGATTGCAGAAGCTGGATGAAATTCTTTGCATCTGTCTTCACCATGCAAAAGGAGGTGAGGAAAAAATTGCTGCACCTAGAACCAAGCTTCTTAGGAAGGCGAGATCCTGAAGGAACTAAGCGAAGATAGCGGTAGAGCAAGGAAGAAGTTCTAGCAGCCATTGATAAACTAAATGCTGCACCAAATCCCCTGGCCCAGGTGCATTCATCCAAGAGTTCTTAAAGAGCTCAAGCATGACATTGCTGATGTTCCCACTTTAATATGCAACTTATCCCTGAAATCAGGCTCCATCCCTGAAGACTGGAAGATGGACAATGTCACACCAATCTTTAAGAAAGGATCTAGGGGGGACCCTACGGAAATTATAGGCCAGTCAGTTTGACATCTGTTCCTGGTAAACTAGTTGAATCTATCATTAAAGATAAAATGATAAAACATGTAGAAAGAAACAAGACCTTGCTTTGAGGGGAAGAGTCAGCATGTGAAAACTTTTTTGCCGAGAGGAAACAAATCCCCTACCAATGTGAGTAAGGGGGGGGGAACCAGTGGACTTTGTCTACTTGGATTTCCAAAAGGCTTTTGACAAAGTTCCTCACCAGAGACTGTTGAAAAAAACTCAGCAATATGGAAGAGAATAAGGCGGGAAGTCCTCCCTATGGATTAAAAACTGAAAGTTTGAGGAACAGGAAACAAAGGGTGGGTATAGAGATGGGAAGTTCTCCAGAATGGAGAGATGTAGGGAGTGAGGTGTCCCCAAGGATCCGTTTTGGGACCAGTGCTCTTTAACCTATTCATAAATGACCTGGAAGTAGGGGTGGGTAGTTTGGTGGCCAAGTTTGCAGATGATACCAAATTATGTAGGGTGGGTGAGAACCACAAAGGATTGTGTGAAAGAGCTGTCAATGGGACCTTGATACAAGTTGGTGAGTGGACTCAGAAATGGCAAATGCAGTTCAATGTAGCAAAATGCAAGTAGTGATGCACATAGAGACCAAAAAATCCAAACTTCACATAGGCAGCTACAGGGGTCAGTGCTATCAGTCCTGAACCAGGAAAGGGATTTGGAGCGATCTTAGTTGATAGTTCCATGGGAATGTCAACTCAATGCATGGCAGCTGTGAAAAAGGCAAACTCTATGCTGGGGATAATTAGGAAAGGAGTTGATAATAAAACTGCACGGATTGTCATGCCCTTATATAAAGCAGTGGTGCGACCGCACTTGGAGTACTGTGTTCAGTTCTGGTCGCCACATCTCAAAAAGGATATCGAAGAGATAGAAAAAGTGCAGAGAAGGGCAATGGGGATGATTGAGGGATTGGAGCACCTTCCTTATGAGGAGAGGCTGCAGTGTTTGGGGCTCTTTAGTTTGGAGAGGAGACGTCTGAGGGGGGGATATGATTGAAGTCTATAAAATTATGCATGGGATAGAAAATGTTGACAGAGAGACATTTTTCTCTCTTTCTCACAATACTAGAACCAGGGGGCATCCATTGAAAATGCTGGGGGGAAGAATTAGGACTAATAAAAGGAAACACTTTCTTCTCGCCAATGATGGCGTGATTGGTGTGTTTGCCCGGAATAATGCTGCCTGCCACAAGAGGTGGTGATGGCCACTAACCTGGATAGCTTTAAAAGGGGCTTGGACAGATTTATGGAGGAGAAGTCGATTTATGGCTACCAATCTTGATCCTCCTTGACCTGAGGTTGCAAATGCCTTAGCAGACCAGGTGCTTGGGAGCAACAGCCGCAGAAGGCCATTGCTTTCACATCCTGCATGTGAGCTCCCAAAGGCACCTAGTGGGCCACTGCGAGTAGCAGAGTGCTGGACTAGATGGACTCTGGTCTTATCCAGCTGGCTTGTTCTTATGTTCTTATGAGATTGATTATATTTTGAAAACCAAAATTGTTCTAAAACCTGAAAGATTTTCATTAGGTATGATAGACTTTAATTTATCTAAATCTCAAATATTACTATTTAAATATATGGTAGTTACTGCAAGAATTGCTTGGGCCAAATATTGGAAATCAAAACAAATACCACTCAAATCTGAATGGCAGATTAAAGTTTTAGAATTGGCTAAATATGCCAAAATATTAGATGAAACTGAATTTAAATGTATTCAAGATTACCGATCAGAATGGCAAAAATGGTTTTTATATGTGCAAAAAAAACATAAAGTAAATGTTTGCCTATACTCAATGAAATTATTTTTTATCTTCTAATTGTCAGTAAGTAAAAGCGAAATAACAATAATTATATAAGTAAAATTTAAAAAAATGAAAAATAGAGATATTCGGAAGTCCAGCTTTATTATTTTTGTTGTTGATTTTTTCCCCTTTTTTGTATAAGCTTTATTAATGTTTGAAATTCTGTAATTTTTTTTCTTTGTTGATATTATTGTTGGACTATAAGGTTACATCTTTTGTTGTTTATGGTTGTATACTCTAATAAAATTTAAAAATAAAAAAAGAAAGAAAAAAGAAAGTGCATTATTCTGCATGTGCGGAAGGTGACCCTTGGCGGGTTCATAAACAAACAGCCCCCCCAAGCACCCCTGTTCTCCTCCCTCAAATGCTCCTAAAAGGTTTGCAGGGAGTAGCTGCCCAGTGCTGCTCTGAGTTAAGTGGTCTGGACTGGAAATGCCCCCCGGGGTTCAAGGCTGCAATTTGAATTGGTGGCTGACTGAAACATGCCTCCACTCAGGCCAGGACCTTTTCAGCCTTGGCCCCTGCCTGGTGGAACGCTCTTCCTCCAGCTGTCCGGGCCCTGCGGGACCTCGGCGAGTTCCGCAGGGCTTGCAAGACGGAGTTGTTCCGCCAGGCCTTTGGAGTGTCCAGCCGCTGAAAATGCCCCCCCCCATTTCATGTATAAGGTCCACTACCATCTGTAGGACCCCCTCACCCCCCTCACCCCCATTTAATGTATAAGGTCCACTACCACCTGTAGGACCCACCCTTCCTCTCTCCTCTCAGGAGGGTCTAAGAGGGATTTAGTGGGCATTGTTATATTATATTATGTATGAATTGCTGCTTTTAACTTCTGTATTTAGTGGTTAATTGATATTTGATTTTATGTTTATTTGCATTGAATTTTATGTTGTTCACCGCCCAGAGCCCTTTGGGGGTTGGGTGGTATATAAGTTTAAAAAATAAAATAAAATAAATAAATAAAGTAAGTAAGTAAGTAAGTAAGTTTTAGAGGGAGGGAATTTCCAGGCAGTCCACAGAAAAAAACCCAAAAGTCATGGACCTACCTCACAGGCTTGTTGTGAGGATAAAATGGAGAGAGGGGAATAATGTAAGCCACTTCTGGTTCCCTTTGGGGGAACACGTGGGTGTGATGGTTAAGAGCAGGTGGACTCTAATATGGAGGAACTGGGTTTGATTCCCCACTCCTCCCCCTGAGCAGCCGGTTCTTATCTGACGATCAGGATCCTTGGTGGAGGGAGGACCTGATTCAGTATACGTCAGCTATATGTGTGATTAATTTGGATGGTGCTCTTGGTTCAGTTGAAGGCAAGCTGGGCAATATTCCCTGGTGGTCGGAGGCAAACATTTCCGTTCCACCACCCTCCCCCAGTCACAGAATATGGCCCTTTCTGCCCAAGTCACCTAAAACGCTTGCAGAACGTTTGCAAAACATTTTCATTCCCCTCCGTTTGTTCGCACTCCCTCCCTCAAAATGTTTCGTGCTGTGAGGGTTTTCTCTCTCCTTTTTGGCTATTTGTGGAATCAGTGCTGTGAAGACTTGATGCGTGAATTCTCTGTCGCTGTGTGTAATCGATGCCCTGAAGATTTAAACAATTTTTCAAAAATTATCACAGAACTGACGAAAATGAAGAGGTAAGGGGAAACAGAGTAAACTCAGGGCTGTGATAAAAAGGCGCTGTGGGAAGCTCAGAGACAGCACAGAGACGTGGGAAACGCAGTGGCAAAGATAAAACATTTTAAATGTGCCCATTCGTTGTAGAATCATTGTGAAAGGATTTTCAGATAAAACATTCCCTGGCTGGAAATGAAACATTTTCAAAAAGCAAGGGGGGAAAACAATGCAGAATTCCACGAAGGAAACATTTTATTTCCTGCCTGAAAACATTTTGAAAGGTTTGTGTGGAAAGGGCCTTTCTCTGAATGCTCTTTATTATTATTATTATTATATTTATTGGGTTTATAAACCGCCCTCCCCCGAAGGGCTCAGGGCGGTGGACAACATAAGTAGAGCACAATGTCAGATTAAATACAATAAATATAGATTAAAACGGCTCTAGTAAAAATAAACCCTACCCCATTTAAAATGCAGTATAAATTAACTCAGGATGGCGCCTGCTATCAATTCCCACTAAACCCCAGAGGGGAAGGAGTGGCAGGATCTCCATGATGTTATAAAGGAGAAAGGAAGAAGGAGAGGGGGCCCCTATCAACGGCTAGTCTCTCCAAAGGCCCGGTGGAACAGCTCAGTCTTGCAGGCCCTGCGGAACTCAGCAAGACTCAGGCACAGCTCCGCTTTGACTCCGCTCCTTCTTAAAAGACTTTGGCATAATTTTAAACCAGGACCCATGATTGAAAATATCAATCAATAGTGCAAACGAAGGGTCTGTCAATCGTAATCTGAAAGCTGTCTCCTCTTCTGGGCTTTTAAAAGAATTTTAAAGAATGTCCGGGCTTTTAAAAGAGTTTTAGAGAACTGGCTGTTGTTGGTTTTCCAGGCTGTGTGGCCGTGTTCTGGTAGTTTTTGCTCCTAACGTTTTGCCCGCGCATATGGCTGGCATCTTCCGAGGCATGTCACAGTGAGATGTGTTACTCTCCGTGATACAGAGTGGAGTGATTGTGTGGTGGAGTGCACATTTTGTCTACTTCACAGCACAGTGAAGCGCGATTGCATTTACAGTTGCATTTGCTGATGTATTTGGAAAGCCCAAAAGCTCGCCCTCTGTTTCATGAGGTTTTGGGTGGTTCCAATAAAGTGACATGTGACCTTTTTGTTTGATTTCCCCAAAGCTTTAGTGTCTAAAGTGCAAGAGACCAGTGTTCTTTTGTGAGGGTTTTTTAGGGGTGTGCGCGCTGCACTCAGAGGAAATGGAAAAGAAGATGCTGAAGGCCTTTTTCTTTTCGACAATGAATAATAACATATTATCCTGCAGTGGTTCCAGGCAAATCTTGAAGGCATCATTGAGGTCCGTGTGTCTATTGAAACAAACCAAGAGCTAAAGCTGAAAACAAGGAAGCTCAGAACATTATGCTATCAGGACAACGGTCAATTTTATGACATTACTAAAAGAGGGAGAAAGAACTTGACGCAGGGCTGCCATTTTCTGTAGCAGGCCTGTGTTGACTGCAATGTATATTTCTGCCAGTTCAATGAATATGGCTCAGCTGTTCTCTTCCTCAGTTAAGCAATCAAAATAAATTATGCAGAGCTGCTTCCACCTGGAGGTTTTCTGTGTCTGACGAGAGTGCTTGGTTCTGGAGCTTCGTGCTATAAATCATTCCGTTCCTGGTTTTCCCAAATGAATCATGGAATCATAGAGTTGGAAGAGACCCCCAGGGCCATCAAGTCCAACCCCCTGCAATGCAGGAACAGGAACACACAATCAAAGCACTCCTGACAGGTGGCCATCCAGCCTCTGTTTAAAAACCTCCAAAGAAGGGGACTCCACCACACTCCGAGGCAGCGTATTCAGAGGTGGGATCCAGCAGGTTCCAACAGGTTCCCGAGAGTAGGTTACTAATTATTTGTGTGTGCCGAGAGGGGGTTACTAATTGGTGATTTTGCCACGTGATTTTTGCCTTAGTTATCCCCCTCCTCTCAGCAGTAGCGCGCAGAACTGGAAGCAGTCTAGCAGGAGGTGCACTGGCGTGCGTGGCAGCCTGTGCCTGCGTGCATTCGTTTCCTGCCCAAGGACCGGCGCAGCGGCTGCGTCCTTGCCACAGCCCTGCCCAGGAATGCTCCGCCCCCGGAATGCCCAGCCACACCCCCGTTGTGCCCCGCCCAGCCCCATTGGCGCTACGCCACTGTTTGAATCCCACCACCATGGGAACCTGTTACTAAAATGTTTGGATCCCACAACTAAGCGTATTCCACTATCGAACAGCCCTGACAGTCAGGAAGTTTTTCCTGATGGCAGTAATCCCCAAAACTCATTTAAAGGTAAAGGTAGTCTCCTGTGCAAGCACCAAGTCGTCACTGACCAATGGGGTGATGTCACATGACAACGTATTCTAGGCAGGCTATATTTACAGAGTGGTCTGCCATTGCCTTCCCCAATCGCCAGAACTTTACCCCTGGCAAGCACATTTTAGCGACCTCAGAAGGATGGGAGGCTGGGTCTGTCTTGAGCCGGAGATCTGAAACTGACTTCTGTCGGGATCGAACTCAGGTTGTGAGCAGAGCTTCCACTGCCGTACTGCAGCTTTACCACTCCGCACCACACGGCTCCTATGAAACCTGCTTTACTTCAATCATTTCCAAGCAAGTCATTTGAAAGGAATGGAGTACATTTTTTGCTGCCTTGCCCATGGCAGCTCCAGCAGTTCTGTGCTGGTTTTGTAATAATGTCTTGAATGAGGACAGCATTGCCTCTCCTTGCCTGCTAACGTCCTAACATTAAAACACTGCAGGCACAGCTCTTCTTTTGGTGGTTACCTGATTTTGTACCTCCCCACTTGATCGTGGTTACTGCCTCTGCACCCAGCAGCTTCATGTGTTTACTTCAGCAATCAAGTATTTCTCTTCTCTGTTGCCCTCACCACCACCCCCACCACACCACCACACCACCGCACCACCACCACCCCACCACTACCAATACCACCACCACCACACCACCACCACCACCACACCACCACCACCACCACCACACCACCACCACACCACCACCACCACCACCACCACACCACCACCACACCACCACCACCACCACACCACCACCACCACCACCACCACCACCACCCCACCACCACCACCACCACACCACCACCACCACCACACCACCACCACACCACCACCACCACCACACCACCACACCACCACCACCACCACCACCCCCACCACCACCACCACCACCCCACCACCACCACCACCACCACACCACCACCACCACCACCACCACCACCACACCACCACCACACCACCACCACCACACCACCACCACCACCACCACCACCACCCCACCACCACCACCACCACCACACCACCACCACCACCACCACCAGCAGCAGCAGCAGCAGCAGCATGCCACCACCACCACCACCACACCACCACCACCACCACCACCACCAGCAGCAGCAGCAGCATGCCACCACCACCACCACACCACCACCACCACCACCACCACCACCACCACCACACCACCACCACACCACCACCACCACCACCACCACCACCACCACCACCACCACCACCACCACCACCAGCAGAGCTCACCCTCTCTTATTCAGCTTCTTCATACCTACAAAATATAAAGCCCATGACTCGCGATTGTGTACTACTGTGAGTTGACTCCCCACTTCAAGTGTGGGGGAATTCTGAACCCTCTAGATCTTCTCACTGCTCAGAGCAATTGAAGGCAACAAGGCACTTTGTAAAATACAAGTTTATTTCTAAGCCCTTCCCAGAGTTTCCCCCTCAACAAATCTTCTCCTGCCCACCCCCTCCTTTCCCCACCTGCCAATGGATAAGCCCTCCTCATCTTCGGTCATGTGGGCACCAGGTTAGCTCTGTGTAGCTGATGTATGTCACCTTCTGGAAACCTGCAAAGGACACAAAATGGGAGCGTGAGGGTGGAGTGGAGTTGGAAGATGGGTCACGCTAGGACCGAGGCCCGGAAAAGCTGTGGCGATAGGAGTCTTCGGACAGCCTGCCAACTTGTCAACTTCAGGTATGGCCTGGTGTTCTCTGAGTTACAATTGAATCTCCCTCACTACAGAGATTACCGTTCCCCGAAGGAAAAAGACTGTTTCTGGCCTTTTTAGCATGTTTGTCTCTGTGGTCTGAGCATGCATTACTTCGGGTCAGATTCTCCAATTGTGCGATGTTCCCCACTCTTCAGAACCCACCATGCCGCAGATCCAGAGCTCCACGGTTTTGGGGCTTGACGACTGGAAGCGGAGAAAGCATTGCCATTTTATGTCCTTTGGCTTTCCACTCCTCCTGCCTTTCCCCGCCCACACAGAGCAGTTCTGCTGGCATTTCGAGGGGCAGCACTGTTTATTAATTTAAACACTTTTGATCTCCTAAGGATGATAGATCCGAGAACCACCATTTTAAAATTAGGAAACGAAGGCAAACAATTGTCTGAACCTAGAAGCCTCCTCCTCAGGGAGCAGACAAAATGGCTGGGCTCGAGTGAGGCAACTCCTCACAAGCCAACTCCCACACAGGGAGACGAGGCAGCACCAAAAAACCACGAGGCACAAAGGCCTTAGAGGAGTAGGCTCTGTGGCACACCATAGAGCGTGGTGGCAAACCTTTGGCACTCAGATGTTATGGACTACAATTCCCATCAGCCCCTACCAGCATGGCGATTGGCCGTAGCGGCGAAACTTATTAGTGTAGTCCATAGTGTAAAATTCACCACACTGCCATAGAGTCTCTAGGAGAAATGGAAGTCCTGGAGTGACATCAAATTCCTCAGACACTTTCCCCATCATCCAAGCATGGCCCACAAATCTCCAAAAGTTTCCAGGCCAGAATCCAGCAGCAGCCCCAGGAAGTGTTCCACAGCCAGGCATAATGCAAGGTACTTTCTTCCTCTCTAAGGTTGCCAACCTCCAGGTGGCACCGAAG
This sequence comes from Sphaerodactylus townsendi, assembly GCF_021028975.2. Taxonomy (NCBI): domain Eukaryota; kingdom Metazoa; phylum Chordata; class Lepidosauria; order Squamata; family Sphaerodactylidae; genus Sphaerodactylus; species Sphaerodactylus townsendi. The sequence continues at coordinate 175,544,022 of NC_059427.1, read as the reverse complement.
ACCTGCAACTGGAACTGATCTCAGATGACTAAGATTAGATCTGCTGAAGAACTCTGGAGATTGGATTCTGGCATTATGCCCATAACCCCTTCCCACATCTCCACACACACCCCATATCTCCAGATATTTCTCAACTCAGAGCTGGCAATTCTATCTCTCTCTCCGCACTCCCTTGAGGAACTACACTTTGAAGAATAGCCTGACAACCACCGGTGGAGAAAAGGGTGGCCAGGAGAGAAAATGGTTCTGGAAAAGGGCCCTGTCCCCACCCCACAGGAGGGGAGCAGCAGAGCAGCCTGCTTGCCAAACTGGCCACTGCCTTCCCTGGGCCAGCAACACTTGGGCAGGCTGGACTCCTCACTGAGGACAGAGCAGGAAACAAATGAAATAAACAAATAAACAAATATTTAACATACATTTTATGTATGAGGGGTGTTCTAATCTGGACCAGTGACAGTAAGTATGGAACTAGGCGGTTATGGCCATTGTGGTGTGAGTGATTTGTTGGCGATGGTGGATATCTGGAGAAGCGGGTTTGATTCCCCACTTGTGAGCAATGAACTATTATCTGGTGAACTGGGTTTGTTTCCCTGCTCCTCCAACATGAAGCCTGCTGGCTGACCCAGGACCAGCCCCCAGGTCTCTCAGAACTCTCTCAGCGCAGCTACCTCACAGGGTGTCTGTTGTGGGGAGAGGAAGGGAAAGAATCCGTAAACTCCTTGGTTGAGAAAAGTGGGGTATAAATCCATTCTCTTCATTCATGCTCTTCTTTTCCTCCTATGGGAGTGCCATAGTGGCTTACAACCCTTCATTGCATCCTCCACGACAGCTCTGTGAGGGACAGGATCTTAATCTCCAGGGAACTGGGAATCCTTAGATTACCACCACCACCACCACACCACCACCACCACCACACCACCACCACCACCACCACCACCACACCACCACCACCACCACACCACCACCACACCACCACCACCACCACACCACCACCACCACCACCACCACCACCAGCAGCAGCAGCAGCAGCAGCAGCATGCCACCACCACCACCACCACCACCACACCACCACCACCACCACCACCACCACCACACCAGCAGCAGCAGCAGCAGCAGCAGCAGCAGCAGCAGCAGCAGCAGCAGCAGCATGCCACCACCACCACACCACCACCACCACCACCACCACCACCACCACCACCACCACCACCACCACACCAGCAGCAGCAGCAAACTCACCCCTCTCTTATTCAGCTTCTTCGCACCTACAAAATATAAAGCCCTTGACTGCGGTGGCCAACTACTGTGAGTTGACTCCCACTTCAGAATTGTGGGGAATTCTGAACCCTCTGCGTCTTCTCACTGCTCCAGAGCAATTGAAGGCAGCAAGGCACTTTTGTAAAAATACAAGTTTATTTCCCAAGCCCCTTCCCAGAGTTTCCCCCTCAACAAATCTTCTCCTGCCCACCCCCTCCCCTTTCCCCACCCCTGCCAATGGATACGCCCCTCCTCATCTTCGGTCATGTGGGCACCAAGGTTAGCTCTGTGTAGCTGATGTATGTCACCTTCTGGAAACCTGCAAAGGACACAAAATGGGAGGCGTGAGGGGTGGGTCGGTGGAGAGATGGGTCACGCTGGGACCCGGAGCGGAAAGCTTGCTTGAGCGATAGAGGTCTTCCGGACAGCCTGCCAACTTGTCAACTTCCAGGTATGGCCTGGTGTTCTCCTGAAGTTACAATTGATCTCCTCACTACAGAGATTCGTTCCCCAGAAGGAAAAGACTGTTTCTGGCCTTTTGCGCATGTTTGTTCTCTGTGGTCTGAGCATGCATTACTTTCGGGTCAGATTCTCAATTGTGCACGTGTTTCCCACTCTTCAGAACCCACCATGCCGCAGATCAGAGAAGCTCCACGGTTTTTGGGAGCGGGCGAAGCACGACTGGAAAGCGGAGAAAAGCGGTATGCATTTTATGTCCTTTGGCTTTTCCACTCCTCCCTGCCTTTCCCCCGCCCACACAGGAGCAGTTCTGCTGGCATTTCCGGGGGGGGGCCTTTTTGTTTTATTAATTTAAACACTTTTGATCTGTCCTAAGGATGATAGATCAAAGGAACCACCATTTTTTAAAATTAGGAAACAGGCGGCAAACAATTGTCTGAACCTAGAAGCCTCCTCCTCAGGGAGCAGACAAAATGGCGGCTGGGCTCGGGGTAGCGAGGCAACTCCTCACAAGCCAACTCCACACAGGGGGAGACCGAGCCGCACCAAAAACCACGAGGCACAAAGGCCCTTAGAGGGTAGGCTCTGTGGCACACCATAGAGCCGTGGTGGCAAACCTTTGGCACTCCAGATGTTATGGACTACAATTCCCATCAGCCCCTACCAGCATGGCCGATTGGCCATGCTGGCAGGGGCTGATGAGAATTGTAGTCCATAACATCTGGAGTGCCAAAGGTTCGCCACCACTGCCATAGAGTCTCTAGGAGAAATGGAAGTCCTGGAGTGACATCAAATTCCTCCAGACCTCTTTCCCATCCTCATCCAAGCATCGCCCACAAATCTCCAAGAAGTTTCCAGGCCAGAATCAGCAGCCCCAGGAAGTGTTCCACAGCCAGGCGCATAATCTGGTACTTTCTTCCTCTCTAAGGTTGCCAACCTCCAGGTGGCACCCGAAGATTTCCTGCAACTGGAACTGATCTCCAGATGACTAAGATTAGATCTGCTGAAGAACTCTGGAGGGTGGATTCTGTGGCATTATACCCTGCTAACCCCTTCCCACATCTCCACACACACACCCCATATCTCCAGATATTTCTCAACTCAGAGCTGGCAATTCTATCTCTCCCTCCCTTGAGGAACCACTTTGAAGAATAGCCTGACAACCTCGGTGGAGAAAAGGGTGGCCCAGGAGAGGAAAATGGTTCTGGAAAAGGGCCCTGTCCCCACCCCCCACAGGAGGGGAGCAGCAAGAGGCAGCCTGCTTGCCAAACTAGCCCAGCACTGCCTTCCCTGGGCCAAGCAACACTTGGGCAGGCTGGACTCCTCACTGAGGACAAGAACGGGGAAACAAATGAAATAAACAAATAAACAAATATTTAACATACATTTATGTATGAGGGGTGATTTCTAATCTGGACCAGTGACAGTAAGTATGGAACTAGGCCGGTATGGCCATTTGTGGTGTAGTGGTTGTTGAGCGTGGTGGACTCTAATCTGGAGAAGCGGGTTTGATTCCCCACTTGTGAGCAATGAACTATTATCTGGTGAACTGGATTTGTTTCCCTGCTCCTCCAACATGAAGCCTGCTGGCTGACCCAGGACCAGCCCCAGGTCTCTCAGAACTCTCTCAGCCGCAGCTACCTCACAGGGTGTCTGTTGTGGGGAGAGGAAGGGGAAAGGAATCCGTAAACTCCTTATGGTTGAGAAAAGTGGGGTATAAATCCATTCTCTTCATTCATGCTCTTCTTTTCCTCCTATGGGAGTGCCATAGTGGCTTACAACCCTTCATTGCATCCTCACGACAGCTCTGTGAGGGACAGGGATGCCAATCTCCAGGGGGAACTGGGAATCCCTTGGAATTATGCTTAATCTCTCCAGACGGCAGAGATCAGTTTCCCCGGGGAAGATTGATATTTCAGGTACGGGCTATGTGGCCTTGTGCCCCACTGAGGTTCCTGCAGTGGCGTATCTGCCTAGGGACAAGGGGTACCCCTTGTCCCCAGGCGCCACTCTTCTGGTCACATGGGGGGCGCAAAATCGGGCCCCCACGTGACCAGGAAGTCCTGCTGCCTCATTGTTTTCGCGTGCCTCGACCCCATCCGAGGCACGCAAAAAACGACGAGCACCCTCAACCCCACCCTGGACTCCCCCCTCTCTTCAGAAGAGGCTGCCGGCTGCTGGCTGAGAACCCAGCCAGCAGGGGGAGTCTGGGGGGGAAGGTGGGCACCCTAGACCTTGCCCATGTCCCAGACATGGGCAGGGTTGAGGGCAGTGGGGGTGGAGCCTGGGAGCATCAGGGGTGGAGCTAGGGTGGTGGGGGGCGTCCTGGAGACAATTTGTCTCCGGGCGCCATTTGCCCCTGGTACGCTTCTGGGTTCCTGTCTTCTCAACACTCCATCCTCAGATCTCAAGGAATTCGCTACCTGGATCTGGCAACCTACCCCTCCATCCCCTACCTCAGTGATAGCGAACCTTTTTGAGACAAAGTGCCCAAATTGCAACCCCAAACCCACTTATTTATGGCAAAGTGCCGACACGGCAATTTAACTTGAATACTGAGGTTTTAGTTTAGGGAAAACGGTTGGCTCCGAGGCGTACGTTACTCAGGAGTAAGCTTGGTGGTAGTCGGTGGCTTTGCTTTGAAGCAACCGTGCCACTCTTTGAACAGGTGAATCATGACCCTAGGAGGGTTTACTCAGAAGAAAGCCCCATTGCCAGCAACCAAGCTTACTCCCAGGTAAAGGATCACACTTTAGTTCTTTGCATGAAAATCAGTGGGGTTTAACAGCGCTTAACAGGGTTACCTACACTACTTCCCCAAAACTAGGTCTTAGGTTTAATGCTAATAATCGAGCCCAGTGACCTAGGCCAGCATAAATGTGGGGGGGGGGATTCCCCCCCTCACATGATGAACTCTGTTTGTGCATGCCCACAGAGAGGGCTCTGAGTGCCACCTCTGGCACCCGTGCCATAGGTTCGCCACCACTGCCCTACCTAGTGAGGGGCCTTAAGCTGAGGACTTTGGTGAGGCTGCCCCAAAGTCATTTAAGCAAACTTCGATGGCAGAGCAACCTTTGGACCTCCCTGGCTTGTATTCTAACCATTTTTATTAATCTGGCAAATTGAGTGGGGAAAGGTAATGTTTTTATCGCAGAAAGGTTGTTCCAACTCTTTGGGCTTGTTCTGATTTTTAAAAAAAAGATAACTAAAAGAGGACAAATTCGAGCTACGTTACATTACGAATGGTGTGGAGAGAGAGAGAGTTTTCTGTTCTCATAAACTAAAACTCTGAATCACCCAGTTAAATTGGCTGGAAGCAGGCTCAAGGGCAAACCAAAGGAAACACTTCACATGTTGAACAATAAATGACATGATGGAGTTCATAAGATGGGGACAATTGACATTAGCGTCAATTGAGAGTCTGAGATGAATTCATGTTCAACTCCCTGCCTTGGGTCCTGAGAGGCTCGAAAGAAAGGCAGATAAATATTTTAAATAAATGGATGATGAAGTGGAACATCCCGGGATGGAGGCAGTATACCCTTGAATACCTGATACCAGAGCCAAATAGCAGAGAACAGCCCTTGCCTACATTTGCTGCTCTGTTAATGGGTTTTGACTGGCTATTGTCTGGGCTGGACAAACCATTGCCTGATGGGCTAAAGGAATTGTTATTCATGGATGGGATATACATTGAATTCAGGGAGACAAGAAGTTGGATTCTTGCCATATTTTCAAACCAAGTATATAAACAAAATGGATATTTTAATCCACATCATTATCAGTTAGTAGAGTATTGAGTGGTTGTTGAGGGTGGCCAGCTCTGGCTTGAGAAATTTGTGGGTGCAGCCCAGTGGTGGGATCCAAAAATTTTAATAACAGGTTCCGATGGTGGTAGGATTCAAACAGTGGTGCCGCCGCTGCACACACGCCCCTCCAGTCCCTATTGGGCAGGGAGGTTGCTATAGTAACTCCTCCTTGGCACTCAGAAAAAATTAGTAACCACTTCTAGAGAAGTGGTGAGAACTGGCTGGATCCCACCTCTGGTGTAGTCTGTGGGTAGTGGGATCTGGTTAGGGGAAGGACCTCAGCAGGGTATAATGCCGTAGGCCCCTTCCGCACATGCAGAATAATGCACTTTCACTCCACCTTCACAATTGTTTGCAAGTGGATTTTGCTATTCCGCACAGCTGCAAGCAAAGTGCACTGAAAGTGGATTGAAAGTGCGTTATTCTGCATGTGTGGAAGGGGTCATAGAGTCCACCCTCCAAAACTGCCATTTCATCCAGGGGAAGTGATCACGGTTGTCTGGAGATCAGCTCTAGTTCCGGGAGATCTCCAGGCCTTGTCTTTAACCCCAAGTTCACCATCAGCTACTGACTCTTTTCTAGAATGCTAATCTGGTTCCCCTCAGGAGTGCCAATTCCAGCTTGGGAAATTCCTGGATATCTGGGGCAGTGCCTAGGGAAGGGTTGAGTTCGGGAAGGCAAGGAAACAGGGATGTATTCTCTATGGCATACCACAGAGTCTACCATCTGAAGCTGCCATTTCCTCTAGGGGGAAGTGGTCTCTGAAATGTGGATATCAGTTGTCATTCTAGGAACTCCAGGCCTCACCTGGAAGTTGAGAACCGCATTTCTATGTCTTTCCAGCTGGGGAAAGAAAGAAAGGCTTTCTGGACAGAAATAGCCAAGCTCGGTGGAGCTCTTTTGTCCTCCCAACTCAGCTTTCTGTTAAAGAGATTAATCAACGAAAGCCTCAGTTGATTAAGTCGAGTCATTTTAAGAGAGCGGATTTTAATTGGTGTGACCTGCTGAAGGCGACTCTGATTTCTGGTCTTTTTGTGGTTCTGGTGGGCTGAAAAACGAAAAGAAAATATGGCGGACATCTTTTATGGCGACTTCTGTTTAGAAACAACACAAAACATCTCATGCTTATACTGCAATTGGGGCAATAAGCAAATTTAACAAATTATAAGGTTAAAAGGGGAAGTATCTAAGATGTATTTATTTGGTTGGTGGTGCTGATCCTGAAGAGATTGAAGGCCCAGTGGCCCCAGGAAAGGTCATAGGGGTCCCAGGGGGCCAGGGGGAGGATGGGGGGAGTGGTACTTACAGGACAGGCTGAGGTCAGTCAGAGGCTTCATGGGTGGGGTCATCAAAGAGCAAAAAGACAGAGATACCTACTTTCTGGCTACTTACTGTCCGGCTTCTCGTCTTTGCTCTCCCCATTCTGGGCGCCTTTCTGCGAGAGTCGCGTGGAGGCGTTGACCGCTGCGGCTGCCGCCTTGAAACTGCGTTTTCGCTTCTGGACGTTCTGCTCCGGGTGAAAGATGATGACGTAAACCTTGGGCACGTAGAGCATCCCGAGGGACACCGAGGCGCTCAAGCTCATGGAGACGGTGAGTGTCGTCGTCTGAATGTATATCTGGGAGGAAGAAAGATGGGGTGCTGTGAATGGACCTCCCCTAAGCAGCACTGTCTGTAGGATAAGCAAATCCGGGTGGCCTGAATCTAGAATTGCCAACTTGGTAGGGTTGTCCATCCAGGCCAGGCAAACAGCAGGAGAGGGGGTGTGGTGGGGGAAGGGCATCTTGCGGGGGAGCATCATTGTCGCCACCAGTGAAAGGATGACACTTCTGGGGAATATTCAGAAGCAATGGCAGTAATTGCTGGAAACTCCATGGTAAACCACCGAGTTTTTCCAAGCGATTCCTAGAGTAACTATTATCACTTCTGGGTATTCCTGGTAAGTGACATTGCCACGTGAGTGCCGCTGGTGTGTTTTTATTAATTTTTAAATTAATTTTCATTTTATCTCCTCCCCACATTGGCTGCTCCAAGTGGCTGTAGGGAATGGGAACTCAGGGAACTCGGGGAATTGTCCGCCCCAACCAGGGATTTGGCAGCCCTACTGGATTGGGATCTTTGTAGAGATTTGGGAGGTAGGACCTGGGTGGGACTTCATACTAATGCTTCAGAACCCATCCTCTGGGGAAGCTACTTTCTCCAAGGGATCTGATCCCCGTGGTCTGGGGAGCAGCCATAATTGCAGGAGAACTGGAAATATATGGAATAAAATGAAAATAAACGGAATGGTATGTAAATAAAAACAGCTTTTTACATCTGTGGATGTTTGAAAGTGCCCTCCTGATTCTACATCTGCAGTTCTCTGCTGGGTTAGGTAAACATTTTTTATTTCATTTGGCTAAAGCACACCTCTTTAGGCCTGCAAGTTTATAGAGGAGCAGTCAGCTAACTCACACATTGTGGAGGACATGGGTTGTGTTGGGGGTCCCTACCTTGAATTAGTTTATAACAGCTGGACATAAGGTGCAAGTTCTTTTCAACTGCCATGTATGTGGTACCCAACTCAGATCGCGGTCTTAGCCTGTGTATGGTTCAGGCTCCCCCACTTGTCTGTTTTATGAGGTAAAAAATAATCCCAGGGACACCATTTGGAGAAACCGACATGTTTACTAGGCACTGTGCAGGATTCCTCAACAGACCAAACACCACAACCCCCAGGACCAATGCAGGTTGGGAAAACAACTGGGGGTGCTAGGGCTGCTAACTCCAATTGAGAAACTCTTGGAGATTTGGGGGAGCAGGGCTTGGGGAGAGGAGGAACCACAGCAGGTCAGGATGCCATCCAGTTCACCCTCCAAAGAAGCCATTGTCTCCAGGGATAACAGATCTCTGTGGTCTGCACATTAGCTGTCGTTCTGAGATATCTCCTGGCCCCACGTGGAGGCCGGGAATCCTTTGCTGCAGCCCTGATTCGAAACGGGCACACCGTGTGCAAACCAGTTACATCTGACTCAGGGTGAGTCACACCCTAAACTGGAGGCACACCAGCGTGGTGTGGTGGTGATGAGCAGCGAACTCTCATCTGGTTTGATTCCCCGCTCCTCCGCCTGAGTGGCTGACTCTTCTTTGGGGGACTTGATTTCAGAAGCAAGTCCCATTTTGTCTCATGGGCAGTTGACCTGGAGAACTCACCTTTGTGAGCTGCTGCTGTGGCTGCCAGTAGCTTCAATGGATCAAAAAGCAGGGACAAATTTACAGGGACGGGCCCAGCGATGGCTAGCCTGGTGCAGTGGATAAGAGTGGCAGACTCTCCAAACCTGGAGAGCCGGTGTGATTCCCCACTCCTCACAAGCGGCAGACTCTAATCTGGTGGACTGGATTTGTTTTCCTGCTCCTCCATATGAAGCCTGCTGGGTGACCTTGGGCCAGTCACAGTTGTGGGGACAGAAAGGGAAGGAAGCTTTCGGACCCCTGGCAATGGAGAAAAGCAGGTTATGAATCCAAACTCTTCCTCTTTTACAGCTCTCAGATCTTATATTTCAAGTATATGAAGTACGAAGGGGTCCGAGACCCCTTACGACTGAGAAAAGCAGGATATGAATTAAAACTCTTTCATTTCCTTTTTCTTTCACAGCTCTCAGAGCTTATATTTCAAATATACAAAAGGCCTTTGAGCTAAGATTGCCAGGTTGGGAAATACCCAGAGATTTAGGAATGGAGCCTTGAGACAGCGGGGGGTGGGGAGGGGAGAAACCTCGGCACAGTCTGGGTGCCGTACGGCCCATCTTCTGAGACAGCCATTTTCCCCCGGGGGAACTGATCCCCGTAGTCTGGAAGCTCATTTCAGTTCCAGAAGCTCTCCAGCCACCACCTGGAAGTTGGCAAGCCTACTTTCTGCAAAGACTTCCACTTTCTGCCTCAGTCCTTCATCGGGGTGTACTTCTTGACTGAAAAGGAGTGTGCCCAGAGGAATGACTCACGCAGAGATGCAGCAGGCAATCTTCCCTGCGCCTCGCGTTCTCGGGATCCCTTTATCACTGAATAAATGTAGCTTCTCATGGCATACTAGCCGTTCTCTGGGGAATGGCTAACTTAAGACATCAGGAAACGTTATATTTAATGACTGGAGCAAAGAGCTCGAAAGCGGGAAAAATAAACTGGTCCCTCTCCCGCGGTTTTTGCATGGGAACGGGAGCAGTACGGGTTTTTTTAAAAAGAACCACAAATTTCATCGTTTTTTGAAAGGCGCGGGATAAGGGAAATCTCGCGGGGGCCGGGGCGGTCCCGAGGTAGACCCCGAAGCCATGCAGAAATCATGTCTGAGCCGGGATGGTTCACTTCCTTGTCCCAGGATATATTGGCCAGGGGGAAAACGCCACAGTCAGCCTCTCTTTGCAATGATCCCGTCAACCACTCTCCCTCTTCTACCTGTCCCCCTCCACTTCCTTTCCCTTATGCGCCTTCTTGGTTTGTAGGTCTGGAAGGCAGCCCTTGTCTCCTCCTTAATTAACACAGTTGTTGGAAAGGCAAGGTATAAACGAAACTGGCACCAACGGAACACACCTTCGCCTAAACCACTGTTATCGTCAGTCTGTCTAACATTTTCCCCAAGACCTTCCATGCCAAAACAGATCAGTCTGGTCAACGTCTAGCTCGACTTGTAATTGTGTCAGACTGCAGGCGGGGGTAGCGAGCATTTCAATGTTTCCATCGCATTAAAAAAGAGAGACTTCGTACAAAGCTATCGCATGATCAGAGAGAAGTTTCTAGGTTAGGTTTTCCTCTGGTGTGCTAGTTCCACATTTACAGGGAGTCTTTTATGCACAGGAACACTGTAAATCCAGTCCCTGATGCTGCAATCTGACATGCAATAGTCCAGCATGAAATGTATCCCAATGGAGCTTTGCTTTGCTGAGAGCCAGACTTCTCCAGGAGACCTGTGAACGTCCTCCTCATTTTCTTTTAAAACTGAGAAGTACTTCGATTGGGGGTATAGAGGAATGCCTGAGGGGGGAGAGGGCTGCTTAGCCTTTCCCCTTCCTGTCAGTTACCATGCAAAATTCATCCCCCCCCCAGATGTTTTCCCACTAGGGTTGGCAGGAAAGGACGAGGAGAAGGAGAGAGAAGAAAAGTTGGTTTTTATACCTTGCTTTTCCTTACCTTTAAGGAGTCCCAAAGAGGCGTACAAACTCCTTCCTCTCCCCACAACACACACCTTGTGAGGTAGGTGGGGCTGAGAGAGTTCTGAGAGAACCGTGACTGGCCTATGGTCACCCAGCAGGCTTCATGGTGAGGAGTGGGGGGGGGAACCCAGGTCGATTCCCCGCCGAAACAAATAAATGTAGATACAAACCGGTTTGAGAAAAACTGGGACCTTTTGAGCACGGTTTCAGCATCCCTACTGCAGCTTCTGCCCCACAAACGATCCTTGTTCCCAGAAACGCAGCAGCAACGAAGGATTCCCCACTGAGGCGGATTGAACATGCGATCCGCTCAGGGGCTATCCTGATTGGCTGCTGCATTGTGTTGGGGCAGGATTTTTATTTTATTTTTAACCTTGCGGATCCACGTCTGTGCGAGCATGCGCAGAACGACCCTATGCGGAAACGAAGAAACGGGCGATTAAAGCGAAGCCCTGTTTCCACGTGCCTCCATGTAGTCGGATCCACGTGGATACGACGTGTAGCACTGCTTTGTATTGCCTTCTACTCAGTTAATCAGTCAAAACTGGCCCCATGTTGCTTCGTATCCACATGGATCTCCAGTCTGCGAAATAAAAAAAGGCTGTGCACACATCGCGCACAGCCCACTGCGTTCTCATTGGATGGGAGGCTCCACGTCACTACCAGCGGCGGGAAAAACGAATCTGGATTCACCCCTCCCAACTTCCCCACTGCTCCAGATTGCCCACATGTTTTTTGAAAAGGTCTGCTTTCTTGCTCATGGTCAACTCAGCCATCCATCCATTCCTTGGCCAGTAAATGAGTACCTAGCACATAGCTAGGGGTTAAAGAATAGCCGGGGAAAGCAGTGGCAAACTACCCCACAAAAATGGCTTCCCTATGAAATCACTGCTTGCAGTGGCACCCCAGAGTCGGATATGACTGAAGGGGAAACTTTACTTTCTTGCAGGTTCTAAAATAACACGTGCTGGGGGGGGACGGGGGGAGCGCCAGAAACAGGATGAAAGCGTGTTCGGCGCTGGTGCAGTGGGGAGTTCTGCTGGAAACCTGGATATTTTGTGTGACGAGCACACATCTAATCCTCAGTGGGGAATCGACCCCAGTTCTCCAGATTAGAGTCTGCCACTCTTAACCACTACATCACGTTGTCTGTCTGAGGGAATTCCAGGAAACTGATGTGTGGCACCACCACAACACCGATTTCCCCACCATTTTTCTCCTGTGCCTTTCCTGGGTAGCAGCCAGGGCTGGGAAGTCTCCATATTCTTACCCTTAGGTTAAAGACCTTATAATTTCCCCCAGCAGTTTGAGCAGGATAATTTTGACACAAGGAGAAAGGGTTAATCAAAGCCTCCGTGCTACTCTTCCTCTGAAAGCGGCAGACTCCTGTGTCTGAGGATGATGAACATTATTTTGAACCAGTAGACTGCATGTGTGCAGTGTAATTTTAATTATGACCCAGTAGACTGCATGTGTGCAGTTGCTGTGGTTATTATTATTATTTTGGGCCAGTAGACTGCTCGTGTGCCCTGTCTAGGATGGCCCAGGCGAGCTCAGTTTTCATCAGATCCTGGGTGGCTCAAGTCTGGTTAATACTTGGATGGGAGACCACCAGGAAGTCCAGGGTTGATATGCAGAGGCAGACAATGGCAAACCACCTCTGAACATCTCTGACATTGACCTGAATGATCCAGGATATTCAGATCTCAACAGATCTTGGAAGCTAAGGAGGGTCAGCCCTGATTAGAACTTGGGTGGGAGGCCCCCAAGGAAGTCCAGGGTGCAACCCAGAGGAAAGCATTGGCAAACCACCTCTGTCCCTCTCTTGGCTTCAACAACCTATGGCAGTGATGGCGAACCATGGCCAATTGGCCATGCTGGTAGGGGCTGATGGGAATTGTAGTCCATAACATCTGGAGTGCCAAAGGTTCGCCACCACGGACCTATGGGGTCACCATGGGTTGACTTAATGGCACTTACAAACTCACAGACTCTTGTGTACCTCCTGGATGCCATCTAATTTGGAGCTTATTTGACACTTAAACCTCCCCTTCCTCTGTGCACATTCTTTTACCACCCATTTCTTGGCCTTGCTGCTCCCACCTTCTCTGCTGATTGGGCAGTGCCAAAGAAGATGGGCACAAAGGCTAGCCAGACGATGCAGGTCGTGTACATGGTGAAGCCAATGGGCTTGGCCTCGTTGAAGTTCTCGGGCACGCCACGAGCCTTGATAGCGTAGACGGTGCAAGTGACCATCAGGAGGATGCTGTAGCTGAGGCAGCAGATGATGGACAGGTCTGACATGTCACACTTGAGCACGCCCTGAGCGAACTCGGGGTTGGGAGTGCGCTGCTCTTCGAAGTCAATAATACTGTGAGGCGGCTGGACCCCCAGCCAGATGACCACACTAACAATCTGCACAGACATGAGGCTGAAAGTGATGACCAGCTGGGAGGTGGGGCTGATGAACTTGGGTGGGGTCACCGACTTCTTGCCTTGCTCGAAGATGCGGTAGATGCGGTTGGTCTTGGTCAACAAGGCTGAATAGCTGATGGCCATGCCTAGGCCCAGGAAGAGGCGTCGGAAGGCGCAGACAGTGACCCCGGGCTCAGCAATCATCAAAAAAGTGATGGAATAGATGAGGAAAATCCCGGTGAGGAGGACATAGCTCAGCTCGCGACCCGAGGCCCGGACGATGGGAGTGTCATTGAACCGGATAAAGGTGATGACGATGAAGACTGTGCCAAGGCTGCCCAGAATCGCTAAGAAGATGGGCAGAACGGCCCAGGGGGAGCTCCACTCCAGTTTGACAATGGGGGTCGGGCGACAGGCTGTGCGGTTGGAGTTGGGTCGCATATCGAAGGGGCACATTTCACAGGTGAACTCGTCCAGCTGGTACTGGTAGCCATCACACAGCTCGCAATGCCAGCAGCAGGAGACCCCCTTGACCATCTTCTTCCGTTCGCCCGAGTTACAGGGAAGGCTGCACACAGAAGAGGGGATCTCTTTCTGTCCATTAGACCATTGCATGTCCTCGATCTGTGGGAGACAGAGAAGGATGGCAACTAGCAGTAGTTATCCGACTGGGCTCTAAAGAATCCTAAGATTTAGGGCAGTCATCAGTGAGAAGATTAGTGATGGTGGAAAGGCCTCCTCCAAAGACCACATGATGCCCACCACTACCACAGCCTCTGAACACCCTAGCCATTAGTAGAAGAAGATGATGACTTTGGATTCATTCCCCGCCCCCGCCCCCCCCCCCCCATATCTCTCCTGTAAGGAGATTCAAGGAGGCTTACAAGTTCCTTTCCCTTCCCACACCAGACACCTTGTGAGTTAGGTGGGGCTGCGAGAGGTCCGAGAGGACTGTGTTTAGCCCAAGGTCACCCAGCAGGCTTTGTGTAGAAGCGTAAGAAAACAAATCCAGTTCACCAGATACAAATCCATTGTGCTGGTGGAGGAGTGAGGAATCAAACCCGATTCTCCAGATTAGAGCCCACCTGCTCTGAACCTCTACACCACACCGGTGCAGGAGAGCATTGGGAATGTCCCAGGTCTTGCCCTCAATTCACAGGAGACAAGAAGAAGAAGAGAAGAAGAGTTTGGATTTATATCCCCCTTTCTCTCCTGTAGGAGACTCAAAGGGGCTTACAATCTCCTTGCCCTTCCCCCTTCACAACAAACACCCTGTGAGGTGGGTGGGGCTGAGAGAGCTCCGAGAAGCTGTGACTAGCTCAAGGTCACCCAGCTGGCGTGTGTGGGAGTGTACAGGCTAATCTGAATTCCTCAAATAAGCCTCCACAACTCAAGCAGGAGCTGGGAATCAAACCCGGTTCCTCCAGATCAGAGTGCACCTGCTCTTAGCCACTGCTCTTAGCCACTACACCACTGCTGCAACAAGAAGGTTGAACTGTACTGAACTGAGTTTGCCTCTTAAAATATGCCCCAGGCTGATGACCCACAGGGCAGCAAGAAATCTTGTCCCGAAGCTCTTCCTCCCTGGTGCGCGCTGAGAGGAAACAGTAGGGGCAGGATTTCTCACGGAAAGCGAGAGAGCCTCTGGTGTGACTTTTGCCCCAGAGGAGGGCAAAGGCGGGGCAGGAAATCAGCCCCAGAACTGCATAAGCAGTGGACATCATGGTGACCCCATTTTATCCTCCCAACAATGTGGGACAGGAGAGGCCATGAACTAGCCAGCCTGGCCAGGAGCCCAGGGTTTCCTGGGCCAGCAGAGATTTTGTCTCAATCCAGGATGTTATCAAGACCATTTTAAACCGAGCGACATCCTTCTAAGTCTATTGAAGTCAATGGGCTTGGAAGGGCGAAAGTCTGCTCCTGCAGTGACGAGGCATGCTCTGGCAACTGACGGGAGAGAAGAAGAGTTTGGATTTATGTTCCCCCTTTCTCTCCTGCAGGAGACTCAAAGGGGCTCACAATCTCCTTGCCCTTCCCCCCTCACAACAAACACCCTGTGAGGTAGGTGGGGCTGAGAGAGCTCCGAGAAGCTGTGACTAGCCCAAGGTCACCCAGCTGGCGTGTGTGGGAGTGTACAGGCTAATCTGAATTCCCCAGATAAGCCTCCACAGCTCAGGCGGCAGAGCAGGGAATCAAACCCGGTTCCTCCAGATTAGATACACGAGCTCTTAACCTCCTACGCCACTGCTGCTCACAGGAAGAGAGGAAGAGGAAGAGAGGTGGGAATTTACCATGGAAGCACAACCATAATTCCTGCAAGAAGACGTAACTTCTAGTATGACCCGCAAATGATGGCATCACACTGGGGACAAAACTCTAGTTCTCACCCCCAAACTCGAGTGCTACAGTTCCTGGCATGATGTAATTGCTTCCGGGATCACACCAGAAGTTATGTCATTGTGTAAGGAGGAGGATCGCACCCCCCCATTTGGTCAGCTGGTTTCTGCCCACCAACCAGCTGAGCATTGGCAGGCGATGCCCGCAATCCTCTGCAGGTGCCCTGTCATAAGCAAGCAAATGGCAACCTTACCTGCTTTGGATGGCCTTGAATGGCACACTGGCTCTGACATGTAGGCCACACACGTGACTTCTTGCACTTATCATGATAAGCTTATTGGCTGTTCTCTACAGCAGGAAGTCATACACAGTGGTAGGATTCAAATACTTTAACAACCGGTTCCAAAAGGACTCAGCGGTAGGATTACAACCATTCTCTGAACTAGACAAAAAATTAGCTACTGGTTCTACCGAATAGGTGCGAACAGGCTGAATCCCACCACTGGTCGTACATCAGAGAGCGTTTCCCCACTTACCATGAGTCCCCTATGCCGCGTGCTTGAAGAGCGCCAGGAATGACGCGCGCTGAGGGGGCGCGACAGCAGCAGCAGCGTCGGGGCGGCTGCGTTGTCGCCGCCCCTGTAGTGGGGAGTGCCGGGGGACCCTGTGCTACTTGGCTACAGTAGAAGGTAAGTGGGAAAACGCTCAGAGATGTTACAGGCATGACCTAATGGCTACCTGTGACACTTGTACTATCACTGTCTTCACAGCCACAATAAATGCGCTGAGCCCTGCATGGGAAGGATTTTTAAAAATCCAATAAAATTAATTAATAAATAAATGTGCCATTTTGGGGCGTAGCAACACATACTGCTGGCACATGCAACATATTCAGGCTTCAAACTTGAGCCCAAAGGAAAGGTAGAAATATTTTAATAAGTAAATAAACAAATAACTAAGGAAAATGTTTATCCGTGGAGTGGTAGGGCAAGGGTAGGATCCACTCCACTCTTTCAACTCTATGGTTTCCATTGAATTCTGCGGAGGAAGTGCTGCTTCCAACTCTACCTCTTGGAAGTTCCCGCCAGTTGCCCGAAGGGACCTGGCAACCCTCAAGAATACCCATCCAATGACTTCCAAATGTGCCGAAAGGGTTCAACAACATCATACTAGAACTCAATGGCTCACTGTTCTGCCAGACCTCCTGCCTGTTCCGCCACATCCCCCAGCGATCTCTAGCACTGTGCCAAGTCACTCACGTTCAGGCGGAGATATTCCGTCCACTGACCAATGGCCTTGTACCCGGGGGATGTGGTGTTTGTCAGCTGATACTGGAAAATGTCATAGCGCCCAGGAGCGTCCCCATTCTCGTTGAACATCACGGGTGTCCCGGCACTACCTGTGAAAAGGGAAGAGGTGCAGGCAGGAGGCTGATACTTTTCTCCATCTGAACATGTAGGGCTTCATCCCAGGCCCAAAACTTATTTGGCTGTCCTTGACCAAGGCCGGGGCGGTTTTGGTCTTGGTCCCAGACTTGCAGAATTCTCCAGTCAGTGAGACCAGGGCCTGCCCTGTGGGGCCTAAACCAGGGTCTATGAAATGGAGATTTTCCACCAGGCTTATGGTTGAAGAAAGGAACGGTTCTCTTAGATGGACTCTCCCCGCCCGCCCCTTTTTTTCTCACACTTTTCCTTTGCCTACTTACTTTCCCCCCTAATCAGAGGTGGGATCCAGCAGGTTCTCACAGGTTCCCGAGAGTAGGTTACTAATTATTTGTGTGTGCCGAGAGGGGGTTACTAATTGGTGATTTTGCCACGTGATTTTTGCCTTAGTTACGCCCCTCCTCTCAGCAGTAGCGCACAGAGCTTGAAGCAGTCTAGCAGGAGGTGCACCGGCGTGCGTGGCAGCCTGCACCTGCGTGCATTCGTTTCCCGCCACAGCCCTGCCCAGCAATGCCCCGCACCCAGAATGCCCGGCCACGCCCCTGTTGTGCCCCCCCATCACCATTGGCGCTACGCCACTGTTTGAATCACACCACCATGGGAACCTGTTACTAAAATTTTTAGATCACACCACTGCCCCTAATCCTGCCTTATGGCCACCCACGGCCATTTTATGACTGCCCGTGCTAGGCAAGCATGGTTTCTCTGATCCCGGAAACAATAACATCATCTGAACGCCATTATTATTTGGCACTATTTTATGTTTTTATTATTAATAGGGTATTGATGATTTTAATGGCAATACTTTTATGCTGATAGCTGCACTGAACCTGGCTTAAGTCGGGAAGAGGGGGATAAAAATATAATCAATAAATATTTGGCTGGCCCAACAGGGAAGTGGCAGGGTAGGTTTTGAGGCATGCCTAGGGTTGTCAACCTCCAGGAATGGCCTGGAGTTTTTCTGGAGTCTCCAGATTGCCTTTGTTAAGATGTGACTCCTGAAATGGCTGCTTAAGAACTGAACAGTCCCTGGCTCTTTCCGCACAGACCATTTAAAATGTTTGGGAAACGTTTTTAAAAGAAATGTTTTGGCCCTTTTTGTCCGTGTAAGACAGAAAAATGAAGCGTTTGGGGGAAAGATACCTCACCGAATGTTTTTTTTAAGTGGGAAACAACACGTTGCCATAATCAGTAGGCACAACTGAGTTTGTTCAGCTACTTCAACCACTGAAATGGCGCCCAGCCGTGATGCCAGCGGAAGAAATATCTTTGGAAAAGAATCAGAAAATGGCAGGCAACATAGAGAATCAAACTGAAACGGCAGAAAATGGTGGGCGCACGCGGCTGAGAAAACTAAAGTGAGAGCTTTACATTCGGGCAGGAAAAATAAACATTTCCTGCTGTCTGCACAGCAGGCAGGAAACTTTTTAAAAACATCATCAGGAAACAAGTTGCTTGTTTAACTTTTTCAGAATAACCAATTTTAAGCACAAGTAAAATGAATCCCACCACTGCTTACCATCCTCCAGGCGGGGCCCAGGGATCTCACGGCACAACCACTGATTCAGCTCCCCTGGAGGAAATGGCAGATTTGGGGGGCCGACTCCAGCCTCACATCCACGCCGAGATCCCCCCCTTCCCCAACTCTACCCTCTCCAAGAGCGGTCTCCGAAACCCCAGGAATTTCCCAAGCAGAAGACGGAGGCCCTTTAGGGACAAGTCTGTATTACATTAGTTTTTTCTCCAAAATTAGGTCCTAGATTTATCACATTTGAATGTTACATATTAAGAGTGCTCCCCAACTACAAAATTCTCTTTCATGTACAAAATGAGCACATTAAGAAGAAAAATTATTTCACAGATTCAGGGAGGAGAGGCCTATCAGTGGCTAGTAGCCATGGTGACGAAAGGGAACTGCCACCTTCAGAGACAGTAAACCTCAGAATCCCAGTGCCAGGAGGAGGCAACATCAGGAGAAGGTCTCAGCCTAGCTGCTGGGCCACCAGAGGGACTAGTTGGCCACTGTGAGAAAAAGAGAGAGGAGTGTGGCTTTATACCCTGCTATTCTCAAATATAAGGAATCTCAACACTGTGTGAAGGAGGTGGGATTGGAGAGTTCTCAGAGAACTGTGACTGGCCCAGGGTTACCCAGCAGGCTTCATGTAAAGGAGTAGGGAAACAAACCCGGTTCTCCAGATTAGAGTCCACTGCTTCTAACCACTGCACCACAGTGAGACAGAATGCTGGACTAGATGGACGCCTGTTCTGATCCAGCAGGGCTCTTCTTATTCCAGACAATGTTCGCTTTGTTTTTTATGGGCCACAGACTGCAAAAACGCAGCATCCTCCCTGCACCACGCCATGCTCCCTGAAGCGGTACAGCCCAGAAAAATCTGGTACAATTACTATGCTGAATCTCGGCTGGCTGCCCCCTCACTCTACCGTAAATTGCTGCTCAAACTGACATCCCCCCCCCCCAAATGGGCCCCACTAGCCTCACCATTGAAGTTGACAGAGAGGATGTATTGCAGCAGGGTGCGCCCATGAATGGGGTCCATCTTGTCACACACCCCAGTGTGGCCTGGGCAGAGCTCCCCGTGCATGTTGTGCAGCGCGTGGGCCATGGCGTATACAGCGTCGATCACAAACTGCACCTTCCCTTCCTGCTCATAAGATGAATCTCGCCCAATCCGCTCTTCCCCTGGAAGGACAAAGAGAAAGGTTGGACCCTCGCATGGAAGGGGATCCAGTTCCTTCCTTATTCTGAGTCAGGTGGATCCGCAGGAGCAGGAGGTGCTAGAACGATGGACCTTCTCTCCTCAGGACATGGGTGTGATATTTCAAAAATTCTCCCAAGTAAAAACAGGAGAACTCTTCCCTGGAATGTTAGTAAACTAGTGGAAAGGAGAAAAATGTGTGGTGTGATCCTCCGGCATATTAATGTTAACTCATGCATGCAGGGAACATTCACAAATATAGCGTCCGCTGGTCTGAAATTCTGGAGCCTGTTAACACATTACAAAATCCTAGTGTCCTCCACATGTCCAACAGAGGTCCTGTTGACAGATGTGTTTTGGGAGTTCGGTGCTTGACGCTTAACCTCCAGGTGCTCAGGGGCCCAATTTGAAATGGCTGGGAAATGGGACTTAAGCTTCCCCCCTTGCTAGGGCTGGCAGGCCTCCCTCAACGCCATCTGAGGAAAGCCTGAAAGTGAGATCAGGTAGCTCTAGGAACTGCAGGAACTCTATAGTTTTCTCATAGAATTTCCAGTAATTCCTAGAGCTACTTGACCTCACTTGCAGCTTTCCCCAGAAGCGACGTCATTGGACAGCTGTGGGCTGGCAAATTCCTGGAGGTGTGGCAGATGGATCCTGCTGAGAGTGGGATTTGGGGAGGGGAAGGACCTCAAGTTTTTACTGTTTTAATATTGTTCTGTTGATTATTTTTATTTTGTATTGGTTTCTATGTCATTGCCCCCCTGTTGGGAAGGGCGGGATATAAACAAACAGACAAACAAATAAACAAACTAGATATAATGCCATAGAGTCCACCCTCCAAAGTAGTCATTGGTACTTTCCACATGAACAAAATCAAATGACAGGCAGAAATAAATGATTTCCTCCAAGGAGTTCTGCCATGTTTTTAGGCCAAAACGTATTATTTCCGGCCTGAAAATGATTTAAATGCATGCTGGATTTTAACTATTGTTTTTCTGAAAATGCTTTCAAAACGCTTTCACTTGCTGGGCAATCACTTTAAGACATTTCCCATGTCTCTCTGCAGTCCTTGGCACCATTTTCTGAGCTCACTCCATTGTCTAGCCCAGGGGTAGGGAACCTGCGGCTCTCCAGATGTTCAGGAACTACAATTCCCATCAGCCCCTACCAGCATGGCCAATTGGCCATGCTGACAGAGCCTGATGGGAATTGTAGTTCCTGAACATCTGGAGAGCCGCAGGTTCCCTACCCCTGGTCTAGCCTGTTTATTTTTGTCAGTTCTTTTAAAAAATAATTTGAGGGGTGATGTCTTTGTAGCTACGAAGGCATGGCCCCAGAAGAAGAACAGCACATGACTTCAAAGCATTGGACCCATGAAGCTTTAAAAAAGAAAGAAAGGATCATTATAAAATGGCAGCCAGGAGTCATTTCACGGGGGTGAGTGTGGACAAACGGCAGCAGGTGGGCGGAGGCATTGAAAGCGTTTTGCAAAAGTTTTCAGTGATTTGTGAGGAAAAGGCCATTGTCTCAGAACTACTGATTGAGAGACTGGATGTAATTCTGGAAGATATTCAGGGTCTGCCTGGAGTTTGGGAACCCCGCCCTCACTGCCGAAGAGCCTGCTGGCTTGGCAGTTTACAAGACCTGAAAAGGCCCTGGATAGCCCTGATCTGTCCCCTGGGAAAACCAACTTGCAGTATCATCCATCCATCCATCCATCCATCCATCCATCCATCCATCCATCCATCCATCCATCCATCCATCCATCCATCCATCCATCCATCCATCCATCCATCCATCCATCCATCCATCCATCCATCCATCCATCCATCCATCCATCCATCCATCCATCCATCCATCCATCCATCCATCCATCCATCCATCCATCCATCCATCCATCCATCCATCCATCCATCCATCCATCCATCCTTCATCCGTCCGTCCCAAATCCATCCAATCCAAATCCAAATCCATCCATCCATCCATCCATCCATCCATCCAAATCCATCCGTCAAATCAAATCCCATCCATCCAATCCCGTCCAAATCCATCCATCCATCCATCCAAATCCGTCAAATCCGTCCATCCATCCATCCATCCATCCATCCATCAGAATCCAAATCCAAATCCGTCATCCATCGTCGTCCCATCCATCCGTCAAATCCATCAAGTCATCCATCCGTCCAAGTCCGCCAAATGGATCTGTCGTGTCTGATCTGATGTGATCTGTCTTGTCTGTTCTGTCTGTCTGTCTGTCTGTCTCTTCGTCTGTCTGTCTGTCTGTCTTGCTCTGTCTGTCTGTTGTGAGGCGTGCTTATACCCTGCCCTCCCCCGACAGGCCAGACTCAGGGTGACTTCCAACAAACAATTTACAATACAGAAAGGTGTTGATACAAAATCAACACCTTTCATTTAAAACAAAATTTCCTATTTAACTTGATGAGTGGGATAGAGGTCTGTCCTACGTATGTTCATAAAACAGAAGGAAATTCCTCAGAGGCAAGATAGATGGGTAGATATGGAGATCAAAGGTAACCTGAATTAAATTGTTTTTAACTAGTGTTTTAATTGTATTTTATGTTGTATACCGCCCAGAGCCCTTCGGGGATTGGGCGGTATAAAAATCTAAATAATAAATAAATAAATAAATTCCCAGGTGCCCCACAGGATAAAGACCGCTAGAGGAGTACAGGAGACAAGGGGGCAGGGAAGAAGAAACGAGGGAGGAAAGGGAAGAGAAGAGAAGGAAGGGAAAAGGAGAGGAACAAGAAGAAAACTAGGGTAGATTTATACCCTGCTTTTCTCTACCATTAAGGAGTCTCAAAGCGGCTTACAAACTCCTTTCCCTTCCTCTCTCCACAACAGACACCTGGTGAGGTAGGTGGTGCTGAGAGAATTTGGAGAGAACTGTTACTAGCCCCAGGTCACCCATCAGGAATGTAGGAGAGGGGAAACAAATTCCGTTCCCCAGATAAGAGTCTGCTTCTCATGTGGAGGAATGGGGAATCAACCCGGTTGTCCAGATTAGAGTCCACCACTCTTAACCAGTACCACCCTGCTGGAAGGGAGGAGAGGCCAGCTGACCGATCTCACCGTCACTACGCTCAACCATACCGTCACGTAAAACTTTGTCTTATAAGCCCTGTGGAACGGGGCTAAGGCTCCTCCCGCACATGCAGAATAATGCACTTTCAAACTGCTTTCAATGCTCTTTGAAGCTGTTTGGAATAGCAAAATCCACTTGCAAATAGTTGTGAAAGTGGTTTGAAAATGCATTATTCCGCGTGTGCGGAAGGGGCCTAAGTCATGCAGGGCTCAGATTTCACTTGACAAAGGGTTGCATCACCACCAGGAACTGGAAAGGCCCTGGACAGCTGATATGTTTTGGGGACCACCAGAAAGTTGTTTCCAAGAGAGCGTAATGCTGGGGGGTTTTTTTGGGGGGGGAGTTGTATATGAGCAGCCCATTGGTACACATATACATATTCCCAAAGGGGCAATACCCAGGAAGTGTTTTAATTTGGGGAATTAGCATGTTCTTGATCTAGATTGAGCTCCTAAAGGTAAAAGTAAAGTTTCCCCTTCAGTTGTATCCGATCCTGGGGTACCACTGCAAGCAGTGATTTTATAGACAAGCCTCTTTTGTGGGGTAGTTTGCCATTGCTTTCCCCGGCTATTCTTTACCCCCTAGCTATGTGCTAGGTACTCATTTACCGACCGAGAAATGGATGGATGGCTGAGTTGGCCATGAGCCAGCTGCCAGGATATCTGACCCACAGGGGGCTCGAACTCCTGACCATGTGAGTGGCAGTGCAAGCACTTAACCACTATGCCACGTGGCTCCTAGACTGAGCTCTCCTACTTTGCCTCAAAATTGAGTTCCCGTGGGGAATCTGCAGCTGCCGTCTGAAGATAGGTCCCCATAGCACTATTACATAGATATAAGTTTAGATTGTGCCCACAGCTGTCCGCATTATGGAAAACGCACTTCTGGTTTTCGGGCAACAAGACTTGGAAGCCACATAGACAGACCTACACTCAATGTAAATAAAGGACATCGGCCTCTTGGGCAGTCTCTGGTGATGCAAGAAGGCTGAGAACTTTTCCTTTGGGGCCACAAGCGGTTAACATACCTATGCAGCAGAAGGATTAGTTTTTAAAGGAGGGCGGTAGAGAATTTTCGGCATTTCTTGGCTAGCCTGCTTGAATTAATTCCCCTCGTCCAACATTAATTTGTGTCATCCAACGGGCAATATTTGGGGCCCGGAATGCAGAATGCTGATCTTCTGCCTGCTGTTGGATGTGTGGGAACAGCAGCTGAGCACAACGCGCTGCGAGCTTGTCATGCACCACAGTGGGAGAGCTGCAGGCAACCCAGAAGAGAGGGAGGACAGGCAACTTTGCAATGCTAATTAAAATCCTGTCAGGTTCTAATCTGGGATTTTCCTGGCAATCAAGTGCATTTGATTGAGAGATTGGCAGCAGGTAGGGTATAAGTGGGGTTATCGGGGATGGGGGGAGAGATGCTGGCGTCTCATTCCTGTCTGCCCTGGCAATGGGAGGATTTGGGGTCTCTAATCCCCTCCGTTCCTGTAGAGTTGTAATGAACCCAACAGTTCTGCAGCGCCTTGATAACATCCCTCAAAGCCCCAGGGATTAATGCACAGCACATCGGGAAGAACTATCTGTGGGGTGCAGGGCAAGGCTCCCAACCTCCCGGCCCTCCACGCCCTGTTCCAATTCTTGTGCAATTACACAAGATCTCCTGGAGAAAGAGGCATCAGTTTCCTTCGAGGGAATGGTTTCAGAGGGTCTGAAGTAAAACAATTAGAAGAGAAGCAAAAGAATTTGGATTTATATCCTGCTTTTCTCAACCGTAAGGAGTCTCAAAGCGACTCACAAGCTTTTCCCCTCCCTCTTTCCGCAAGAGGCACCTTGAGAGGAAGGTGGGGCTGAGAGAGGTCTGAGAGAACTGTGACAAGCCCAAGGTCACCCAGCAGGCCTCATGTGCAGGAGTGGGGAAACCAATCCTGTTCGCCAGAACAATCCTGCTCATCTGCTGCTCATGTGGAGGAGTGGGGAATCAAACCCGTTCTCCAGATTAGAGTCTGCCGCCTTCACCACTACACCACAGTGCCATCAGAACCTGGCTGCAGTCCGTCCCCAAAATCTATCGACGTCAAATCTTCAGGAATTTCCCAAACCAGAGTTGGCTATCCTAGGTGTGTCAGGGGCAAGTGCTACTCTGTATTTATCTCTCCTCGCTTTGGGCTCCCTTGCCATTCCTACCTGTGCATTTCCGTGCCCCCTCCTCAGGTTGCATCCCGGGCCTGGTGAGTTTGCACCTGAAATCCTCCTCCCAGTATTCGGCAAACCAGATATTGCGTCGGTTGTTCTCCAGGGAGCGGGTGGTGAAGTACTGGTCGAAGCCTGGGCGAGAAAGGAAGGAGAGCGCGTGAATAAGCAAGAGGGCAGCCAAGGTCTTTGTGGCTCACTTGCTGACTGTCTTCTGTGGCGGGAAACGCAGATCAAGCTTTGAAAAGCTGGGACCTGCATGCTGATTTCTGAACATCTAACGGCTGTTCAAGGCACAGGAGCACGTCTGATTGGTTGTTTTCCAATTCAGTTGGCAACCATACCCTACTTTTCCAATACTTCCTTCCCCAACGAGAAATGCTGGGTGTGTAGATTTGGTCGGCTGCCTTTGTTTGTATGTGCAAAGTGCTGCCAAGTAGCAGCCAACTTACGGCAACCCCGTAAGGTTTCCAAGGAAGAGACTAGCAGAGGTGGTTGGCCATTGCCTGCCTATTCCTTGGTGGTCTCCCCTCAAAGAACTAACCAGGGCTGACCCTGCTTAGCTTCTGAGATCCGAGGCTAGCCTGGGCTATCCAGGTCAGGGCCTCCTGCTTTTAGAAGCCTTTCATTTTCTCCCAGATGTTTTGAAGCTGGTATGACTCCCTCTTTCCCCCTCTACCCATCTCCCTTTTTCTTTCCCTCTCCTATCACCCTCTACTCTATTCCCTCTCCTTCCCCTCTCCCACTCTCTTATTCCCTCTCCATCCCATTCCCACCCCTGCTCCCTCTCCCTTATCCCCTCTCCGTCCCACTCCCTCTCCCTTATTCCCTCTCCTTCCCCTCTCCCACTCTCTTATTCCCTCTCCATCCCATTCCCACCCCTGCTCTCTCTCCCTTTTCCCTCCCCCTCTCCTTCTCCCTTATTCCCTCTCCTTCCCCTCTCCCACTCTCTTATTCCCTCTCCATCCCATTCCCACCCCTGCTTCCTCTCCCTTATCCCCTCTCCATCCCACTCCCTCTCCCTTATTCCCTCTCCTTCCCCTCTCCCACTCTCTTATTCCCTCTCCATCCCATTCCCACCCCTGCTCTCTCTCCCTTCTCCCCTCTCCGTCCCACTTCCTCTCCCTTATTCCTTCTCCCCTCCCCTTCTCCCTTCTCCCCTCTCCTTCCCCTCTCCCTCTCCTTTATTCCTGTCCTCTCCTCTCTCCCGTCCCTTCTCCAGTGCTCCTTCTCTCCTCACCCTCCCTCCCGATTCTCCCTTATTCCTACTTCCCCTCTTTCCATCTCCCTCTCCCTTATTCCCTCTCCTCTCTCTCTCTCCCACTATTATTTTCTCCCCCCTTTCCTGCTCTCCCCCCCTCCCTGCTTGGGCTGGTCTCAGAGCTGCACTGGAAGGGGCAGGGCCCCCCAGCCTTTCTTACCATCAATTGAGGCTCGTTTGGGTAAGATGGTGACGGCTCCCTCAGCCACATCCTCCAGCTTCACAATGGGGGAGAGCTTGGAGCCCCAGCTGTCCGAACCCACCCACAGGAACTGCCCGGTCAGGTTGGCGCGGCGTGCAGCTTCCAACACTTGCCTGTGGTGGGAGGGGGAACAAAAATGAGGGTCTCCTCTAACCTTTCCCACCCCCCACCCACCCCGCCAGGCTGCTCGGTGCACTCACTTGATGTCATCCTCATTTGCAAAGATGATGATGCCACGGGCATTGGGGGTCTCCATCAAACGCTTGATGAGTTTGTCAAACTCGCCTGGTTTGGGTTCTCGTGGGATCTTGATGGACTGAGCAATGCAGACTCCACCTGCCAGGGGGCAAGAGAGCTTCAAGGGGTGGTGTCCTTCACACCTGGGCCTGAGTCTTGTCCCCTCCCCTGCTTCCCCCCAGTGGCGTCCCTAGGCAAACTGGAGCCCTGGGCAAAACCTGAGTTTGATGCCCCCCCAACAACAACAACCTTTATTAGGCATTGAAAGAAAGAAAGAAAGAAAGAAAGAAAGAAAGAAAGAAAGAAAGAAAGAAAGAAAGAAAGAAAGAAAGAAAGAAAGAAAGAAAGAAAGAAAGAAAGAAAGAAAGAAAGAAAGAAAGAAAGAAAGAAAGAAAGAAAGAAAGAAAACAAGCATTGGCAGGAAGGGGGTGGATTTAAAAAGAGAATCTGGGGACATTTAGGGTGTGCCTGCTGTTAGGGGTGCAATTATTAAGATAGCTGCACCAAAATTTCAGAGTATCTTCATGAGCCGCTACTGATTATACCACCCAGGTTTGGTGAAGTTTGGTTCAGGGGGTCCAAAGTTATGGACCCTCAAAGGTGTAGCCCCCATCTCCTATTAGCTCCCATTGGAAACAATGGGGGATGGGGACACTCCCTATGGGAATCCATAACTTTGGACTCCCTAAACCAAATCTCACCAAACCTGTGTGATATCATTAGGATAGGCTCCTGAAAAATCCCTGAAATTTTGGTGCTGCAAGCCTGAAAACTGCACCCCCCTGCAGGCCAAAAACAGAAAAAACACTGAAAATTCAAAA
This sequence comes from Sphaerodactylus townsendi, assembly GCF_021028975.2. Classification (NCBI taxonomy): domain Eukaryota; kingdom Metazoa; phylum Chordata; class Lepidosauria; order Squamata; family Sphaerodactylidae; genus Sphaerodactylus; species Sphaerodactylus townsendi. The sequence goes on along the minus strand of NC_059427.1, from coordinate 175,516,590 downwards.
AATCCCACCTGCATTTTTGGCGCCCCCCATAAGGTGGCGCGCTGGGCAACTGCCCACTTTGCCCAATGGGAGGAACGCCTCTGTTCCCCCCTCACTGCTCAACCAGAACTTTGCTTCTCGGACTGTGCCCTATGGGACCCTGAGGGTCTGTGGGTGCACATCAAAGGTTCTGGGATGCATATCAGCTATTCCTTTTATTTTAACCACAAGCAGCCTCCAGCGTCTAGGATTTTCAGCAGGAAAACGACTGGATAGGAAATGAGGAAGGACAGGTTAACCTTTATTTCCTGGCTATTTCCCCTCCTGACCTGCTTCCCCCCTCCAAGATCCCCCACCTTCACAGCAGGCCTTCCTCAATCTACTGAACACTTAACTGCTCTGAAATTTCAGTTGTCTCATGGTCCTACATTGTCTCATATCTGAGACTGTTTTCCTCTGCGCCTGCAGACGACCAGTGAAGAGACTCCCTCTGACCATGTGCCAAGCGCCTTTCCCTGACCCTTGGGTGATCACATCCAGCCTCCATATGTGAGATTACTGGCTGGATTTCCAGGTTGGACCAATCTCCCCTGTCTAGCTCTGCCTTCATTCTTGACCACACCCCTGGGTCCAACTCACCAGCTTCACGTGAGATCTGCACAAAGGCCTCCACGCCGCTTTCCCCATAGTTTCCCTCAGACGCCAGTGTAGAGACGTAATTCCAACCCAGGGCCTTCACTATGTCCACCATGGCTTGGGCCTGGTAAGAGTCGGGAGGCACCACGCGGGAGAAGTAGTCGTAACGGTTGCTGTCACTGAGCTCGGGTGCAGTGGAGGCGTAGCTGATCTGGGGAATCTGGCAGGCAGGAAGAAAAGAACAGAGGTCAGGTGTAGGTTTATTTTTTAGGGCTCTGTGTATAATGCAGGACATGAAAACAAGCTGTGGAATGGTTTCCTTATGCAGGGTCAACCCCTTGGTCCAACAAGGTCAGTATTGCCTGCTCTGACTGGCAGCAGGCAGAGATCTTTTCCGTCATGTACCTTTTGGCCTCTTTTAACTGGACATGCCAGGGGTTGAACATGGGACTTTCTGTGTGCTGAGCAGATGCTCTTCCACTGATACACAGCCCCACCCCAAAAGCAGTGCTTGATACGTGAACACGCAGAAAGCTGCCGTTCACCAAATCAGCCCCTTGGTCCACACAGGCCAATATTGTCTACGTAGACAGGCAGCTGTTCTCCAGGGTCTTAGGAGGGCCAAACTAGACATGATACCTTTTCCACAAGACATATTTATTTTCCCTGCAGCCACACAACAGCTGCGGAGAATGTTGTTTTAGCAACCAGAGGGAGCCCGATTTAGCTTGGAATTGTGACTGGTGGGGGGGGGGGGCTCCTGACTCCCCTACCTGTGGTCAGGAAAAGGGTAAGGGGTAAGGCAGGAGCCCTTCCTTCCCCGCCCTGCAGTTCTAAGGTGATTCTTTTAAAAGCGTCCTGTCTTGCTTTGCCTTGTGGCAGACATTTTTCACATCACCGACTGGCACACCCCAGAAGGGGAGATGCTGGGGAATGCTGATTATTCATGTAGTTGTTTCTGACCCATCCCTGACAGTTCGGGGGCTGGAATAGGAGCCCTCGGCAAAAAATAAAGAACTAAAAACAAAGAAATTACAATGTATTTTTTTTCTGATTCATGGTTGGTGGGAAAGTGACCTGGTCAATTTAAAATGGAGTCTGCTTTCAAGATGGTGGCCCTAATTCAAAAGATTTTGCTAACAGTGCCCGCAGTATAGTATTTATTTATTTAAAACATTTATATCCTGCCTTTCCTTTGTGGTTCAAGGTGACCTACAATAGTAGTTAAAACATTTTCTTTTAAAACCAAAAATTAAATAGGCAACCGAAAATCTCTTCCCCCCTTCCCCCCTTAAAAGATGCCTGCCATCCAAACCCCGTCAAAAAGCCCTGGTTCCAAGGAGGCTCCCCCGCCTCTTTAAGGAGCCCATTCCACAGATCTGCAGGAAGAAGAAGAAGAAGAAGAAGAAGAAGAAGAAGAAGAAGAAGAAGAAGAAGAAGAAGAAGAAGAAGAAGAAGAAGAAGAAGAAGAAGAAGAAGAGGAGGAGGAGGAGGAGGAGGAGGAGGAGGAGCAGGAGCAGGAGCAGGAGCAGGAGCAGGAGCAGGAGGAGCAGGAGGAGCAGGAGGAGCAGGAGGAGGAGGAAGGTCACCCAGCAAGAACGCAGGAGTGCGGAAACACGTCTGGTTCACCACATAAGCCTCGGCCACTCAGGTGGAGAAGTGGGGAATCAAACCCGGTTCTCCAGATTAGAATCCACCTGCTCTTACCCACTACGCCCCACTGGCTCTCAACAGAAAAGGCCCGGGTTCTGGTGGATGGCAGACATGCCCCCCTAAATGGCAGTATAGCCAACAGATGGCTGATTGCCATACTTGGCACTCAGGGACATATGGAAGGAGATGCTCTTTTGAATAATGTTGGCACGTGAGTTCTATGCCAACCCCTGATCTATTGCTAAATATGCATGTCTGCGCATTTTGCCCTTGGTAATCAGTTTCCAAGTAAAAATGTTAATTTGGAAATGACATATGTTCTTGATAGCCAGGCGCCATTTATGTCCTTCTGCATGGTGTAGGGGTAACACTGGTAGGAGCTGGAGGTTTCAGCCCTTCAGGAACCATGGAGATGCCAACCAGAGATAAGTTAACCAACCTGGATTGTGGGAAGAGTTGAAGTTGTTTTTGAACGGCTTTAGGAAATCTCATAATGACAATATTCCTCTTACTTAGGACAGCCAGCTTTGGGTTGGGAAATATCTGGAGATTGTGGGGGTGGGGGGCTGGAGAAGGTAAGGTTTAAAGAGGGGAGGGACATCAGAAGGGCATGATGCCATAGAGTCCACACTGCAAAGCAGTCATTTTCTCCAGGGGAACGGAATTGGACATCAGTTAGAAGAGCACAAGATTTCCAGGCCATACCCAGAGGTTGACCACACTATGGTATTTTCCACACGGTCCAAATATTCAATTCAATTCAACCTTTAATGTCATATAAAAATCTATATAAATAAAAATGTAAATGTTCGTTTGTTCAAAATCTTAAATCTCCGAAAGCTCTTCACCGATTGGTTTGAAATTTTGACACAACGTTGCATTCCAATACGCGCGTGTTTTTATATACCTGCTATTACACTATGATACAGGTGTCACACATGTGACAGGTAAAACCATGTTTTTCTTTACAAACAGCGCCATCTGGTGCACTTTTGCTTTTCTTTCCCATTTCACCAGACTGGGCCACAGCAACACGTGGCCAGGTACAGCTAGTTACAAATATATTTCATTTAAGACATTTAAATATTGGTATTTAAAATGTTTTCCAAGAACTTAGCCACTGCCAGGGTAGTCAGTGGGCTACAATCCCTTATCCAGAAGCGAGTGGTCTGGAATTTAGAACGGGTAGTCCTTGGAAACAACAAAGGGTGGATTAAAATCATACACAGGTTGCTATGAAGATGGCACTCCAGGAGAATATGGGATATAGACCGAATTCCCACTGAAAATTTAATCGAGATACAACTGTTTCAAAAAAATCAGCACCTTTTCATCCAGGTTCCAACATCCTCACTGCAGCATGTTTCCAGTGAAGACGTCTAGGCCCACCCCTTGGGGGGGGGTGCCTGCTGTCAGGGGTGCAATTGTTAAGCTAGCAGGTAGATGGGGAGATAGATGACAGAGAAGTGAGGTATTTAGCCCTGGATCTGTAGATTGGTTGTATTCCAAGGGAGCGGGGGGGGGGGGGGAGCATACAGCTGCCTTTGTTGGATAAAAAAGGTGATGCTCAAGATCCCTCAGCCTTTCCCGGATTTGGTTAAAATATACAATTCACAGTTAATTCCTATATTGTCCAAATCAATCCCTATGGCTCTAATTTTGTCCACAATGACTTTGAACCAGCAAAATTGGAACTGGTGTTTGAAAAGGTTTAAGTTTATGTCACGAGCAGATGATCTAAAATATAATTTGAGCCAATCCTTGATGGTGGCAATCCAGGCTTCAGTCTCGACAAGTGAGAGCCCAACTTCAAGACACAAGGTTGGATAGGTAACACTATTTGGGACTCCCAAAATCCTTCTCACAAATTGTACTTTGATTTGTTCAACATCCAATTGAAAGTCACTGATCTAAACTGGGATCCCATAGAGAATGTTAGGCAAAAGCTTTGCTTGAAAGATTTTTAGGGCGGCTGTTACTGACTGGTTTCTTTCTCCATAATAGAACTGAATGATACCAGACATAATACGCCTGGTTGATGAAATCAAGCAGGATCTATGTAGGGACCATTTAAGATTGTATTGGAAAATGACCCCAAGATATTTAAAGGATTGAACCTGTTCAATCTCAAATATCTTGGGATGGGAGGTGAAATATTCCAGTCTGCGCATGTTTTTGGCACAGCTTCTGCTCCTAAATCAGGCCTCCCCTGTGAGAGTTCCCTTATCCCAGGGTTTTCAAAAATTGCTAAATTGGTGGTTCTTTCAAAATATCTCGTGCTGATCCTGCTGCCATGCAAACACCGCGGGAGAAGGGCCGGTTTATTTTTCCCACCTTGCCTCCTGCTCTCCCTGCCCCTGTGCTCATCAAGGGTCTCACTGTTGCCGCCCCCTCCTCCTCCACTGTTCGCCCCGTTCAACGAACAGCGAGCTGGACACTGTCCCGCTGGAGGGGCAGGATAGTGCCTTCCTCCTCCTCCTCTCCCTCCTGCACTCAGATGAGTGGCGGTGGCAGGAGTGTGGGGGAGCCAAGCAAAAGGAAGAAGCCGAGGCAGATGGCCAGATGGCGGCGGCAGCAAAGGGAACACCCAGCGGGGAACCCTCCCCTCGCCCGTTTGTGCGGTAAATACAAAGAAACCGGGGGCTCGTGCAAAATTAACTGGAGTACTTCAACTCGATTCCTTCATGGAAATAGACAGCCATGCAAAGGGAGATGCCAAGATACAAACAACCCAGTATGTATGATCCTGGTTCTACCCTGGGGTAATTGTGGCGTGCAGAAAACGCCTACGTGAAATGGATACTAGGACTGGTAACCCTGACGGAGCCAAGCAGAATATCCAACATGTTTAATGGCCACTTGGATAGGAGTGGAGCATGTGCTGGGTCCGGATGAGGACAACCAGGGTTCTCCCAGCCCCGGTCAGTGGGAGGCCTGGGGGAAGCTGCTGTCCCTCTGCCGGAGGAACCTACACAGGAACGGGGGGAGGGGGGAAATTCTCAGAAGAAATCGTGGCCTGGAACACTGTTTTGCACCAGGGCTGTTGCCTGACATTTTTGGGAGCAGCTGGAGTTACCAATTCCCAGGCAGAATCTGGAGACCTCCCGCTATTACAACCAATCGCCAGAGGATCAAGGTCACTTCCCCTAGATCAAACTATTGCTTCCAAGGATGGATTCTCTGGCATTGTATGCTCATGAGCTCCCTCCTCAAACCCACCCCCACCCCCCAGGTTCTATCCCCGAAGCCTCCAGGTATTTCCCAACCCAGAACTGGCAATCCAGCCCAAGGAATTCACACTGACCGTAGATCAAAGAGGACATTACAGTGGATGGAGGAAGAAGGATTGGTTTTTAATTCCCTTGCTTTTCTTTACCTTAAAGGAGTCTCAAAGCAGCTTACATTTGCCTTCTCCTCCCCACAATAGAAACCTTGTGAGGCAGGTAAAGTTGAAAGAGTTCTGAGAGAACTGTGACTAGCCAAAATCACCCAGCTGGCTTCATGTGTAGGAGTGGGGAATTGAAACTGGTTCTCAAGAGCAAAGTCCGCCACTCCTAACTGTTACACCATGCTGGCTCTGAAACCGATTGTCCTAGTTGTCTTTTACAGCTTCACAGCCCTCTCCTTATCTTTCTGATTGGCACCACTCCCTGGCTCAATTCCTGGTCGCTCCAGCGAGGATGAATCTTGGGTCCCCCTCCAATCCCTCCTCTGGCTATAAAGCAAGGTACGCCTTCTAAACTCTGATCCCTGAGGTAAAACCAAACCATCCCTTTCCCCCTGTCCCCGAATCTCTATTTCCTGCCCTCTTCAGGTCTGTGAGAAGACCCATTAAAGCGATTAGAGACACGGATTAGAGGGGTTTTAGTGAAATGAACAGTAGCTCCAGTCAGGAATGACTGAAGCTGGTGTGTGCGCGAGGCTGTGGCCACTCGGCACAAGCGTGCCGGCTAGTCATTTCAGCTATGTCTGTGTGGTTGAATGGGTTTAAGGCAGATGGGTTTACTTGTGTGTTGACGTGGGCTCTTTAGGATCCCCTTGAGCTGCTGAATCTGAACACAGCTCCTGAAATCGCAGAGGGGCAGATTGATTTCCCCGTCCCTGGCATGTATCTGTCAGAATCCCCCAAAACTGAAACAAACTCATGTATAGAACAGTAGTTTATTCAGAGATGTGGATTTTCCCTGGACAAAGCCAGAACTGATTTGCCCGTGCAAAATCCAGTAATTAAAACAGCTTGCACCCCCCCATCCTGGGAAAGTGCACCTAAAAGTAACTGTAAGAAAGATAACAGTGAAGATGCCCAGCCACTGACCTTGGCCTGGGAAGTGAAATCACATACGAGAAACAGTCAAAAGGCAGACAGTAATGCATTAACCCATTCCACCACCACCCCCATCATACAGAAAGCAGCATAAGCAAATCCCCAAATCTAACAGGCCTCCTGACAGTATCCCAGGTGGCCAAAGTCACCAAGCTCCAGGTAGGCCTAGAGCTCTGCTGGAATTACAGTGGATCTTTAGGCAACAGAAATCAATTTTCCTGGAGAAAGTAACTGCTTGGGAGCGTGGAGTCTGTGGCATTACGCTTTCCTGTGATCTCTGCCTTCCCCAGTTCCATCCCCAAATCTCCAAGAACTTCGCCAGCCTGGAGTTATCAACCGCAGGGCCGTTAGCGCCGTCTTTTGCAGTGCCCGTTTCTGTGGCCAGATCACCTAACGCAGATTTTGCTGCACCACTGAATCCTGATATACTCGTCCCAATGGCACGGGGTATTAAGGCTCGGGGAACGGTGGATTTTCTCCCCAGCTTTTGAAAGCACAGGTGAAGCGGATGAAGCAGAAGTTTCAAGAGAAGTTTGCTACCCATTAAGAACATAAGAACATAAGAAAGAGCCTGCTGGATCAGACCAGAGTCCATCTAGTCCAGCATTCTGCTACTCGCAGTGGCCCACCAGGTGCCTTTGGGAGTTCACATGCAGGGTGTGAAAGCAATGGCCTTCTGCTGCTGCTGTTCCTGAGCACCTGGTCTGCTAAGGCATTTGCAATCTGAGATCAAGGAAGATCAAGATTGGTAGCCAGAGATCGACTTCTCCTCCATAAATCTGTCCAAGCCCCTTTTAAAGCTATCCAGGTTAGTGGCCATCACCACCTCTTGTGGCAGCATATTCCAAACACCAATCACACGTTGCGTGAAGAAGTGTTTCCTTTTATTAGTCCTAATTCTTCCCCCCAGCATTTTCAATGGATGCCCCCTGGTTCGAGTATTGTGAAGAGAGAAAAATGTCTCTCCTGTCAAATATTTTCCTACCCCATGCATAATTTTATAGACTTCAATCATATCCCCCCTCAGACGTCTCCTCTCCAAACTAAAGAGTCCCAAACGCTGCAGCCTCTCCTCATAAGGAAGGTGCTCCAATCCTTCAATCATCCTCGTTGCCCTTCTCTGCACTTTTTCTATCTCTTCAATATCCTTTTTGAGATGTGGCGACCAGAACTGAACACAGTACTCCAAGTGCAGTCGCACCACGGCTTTATATAAGGGCATGACAATCTTTGCAGTTTTATTATCAATTCCTTTCCTAATGATCCCCAGCATAGAGTTTGCCTTTTTCACAGCTGCCATGCATTGAGTTGACATTCCCATGGAACTATCAACTAAGACGTCCAAATCCCTTTCCTGGTCTGTGACTGATAGCACTGACCCCTGTAGCGTGTATGTGAAGTTTGGATTTTTTGCCCCTATGTGCATCACTTTGCATTTTGCTGCATTGAACTGCATTTGCCATTTCTTAGCCCACTCACCTAATTTATCAAGATTGCTCATGCATGGTTAACTATTCAAAGTCACCTTTAACAAACCCTTTTTGTTCTGTTCCCCAAGTAAAACAGTCTTAGGTGCCCTGCACTCGGCCAGAACAGTGTGGGAGACTCACAAGCAAGGTGTAACGATTTTTAAAAAGAGAGGTTTGTTGCTTAGCAGAGTTAAGACCCCCTAACTCCTCCCAGGGTCTGACTAAAATAAAGTAATTGCTTGACTGAAACACCTTGAAACTTGAGACTTCTTCCAAGAAAGTCCACTTTGTCATTGCTTCCTCTTGGCTCCTTCAGTGTCCTCTATCTGGACCTCGCTTTCTGTAACACCTTAGCTTGAAGCTCTATGCCTTATACACCTTATACTATACACCTTAGACATAACAGATATTACAGCCTTCCAGCTCCACTGGAACCTTAGATCAGTGATGGCGAACCTTTTCGAGACCGAGTGCCCAAATTGCAACCCAAAATCCACTTATTTATCGCAAAGTGCCAACACGGCAATTTAACCTGAATACTGAGGTTTTAGTTTAGAAAAAATGGTTGGCTCTGAGGTGTGCGTTACTTGGGAGTAAGCTTGGTGGTAGTCAGTGGCTTTGCTTTCAAGCAACCGTGCAACTCTTCAAATGGGTTTACTCAGAAGCAAGTCTAATTGCCATCAACGAGCTTACTCCCAGGTAAAGGATCATGCTTTAGTTCTTCCCATGAAAATCAGTGGAGTTTAACAGCGCTTAACAGGGTTGCCTACACTGCTTTCCCAAAACTAGGTCTTAGGTTTAATGCTAATAATCTCCCTGAAATAATTACACTATTATCATACTGGGGGCCTGGCAGGGGAAGGGGGAGGAGTGTGGGGAGAGAGGGATGTAAAACTTTCATTTTCCGAAACCCAATAACCCCCCCACCACAAAATAGAAGTAAAAAGGCAGTTAAGGAAGGCAATCCTAAGCAAGAATGCTGTGCGAGGGGTGGGATAACTTCAGGAAAGCTAAATTGGTGAAGCAGCCATCTGATCTGTGGTTTTTCCTTCACATGTCATCACAGCATTTGACTTCCCACAAAAATGCAACAGGAACAGAAAAAGAAAAGCAGTTCTAGCGAAGACCTTTGTGTGCTTTAAAAAAAATCCTAAATGCATCTCGGTTCCTCCACCCTTGGCTTGATATGCCCAGGCGATTGGCAAAAAAACTTGGGTCTCAGCGTTGGAAAGGCACACATTTTGTTTGTCCAACCCCTCAAACAGCAGCAGCCAGCCTGCTCCAGCCTCCAGCAGGTCCCGTGTGCACCCACCGCTCTGCCCTGTGCTGCTCCAGCGCCTTCACCCCACCCGCTCGAGCAGGGGCCAGCCTGCTCTAGCCTCCAGCAGGGCCCGCGTGCACCACTCTGCGCCTCTCTAACATCTCCGCCTCCACTGCCTCTGCCCTCCCCCTCGGGCAGCAGCCATCCGGAGCACAGGCACCAGGCCCACTGCCAGGATGCTTTTGGGGTGCTGGGGCTGCTTAGCACCTTGGGCCTACAGGGGGATGGGAATTGTATCCTGTGTGTCATTTCTTGCAGCTCATACCAGCAGGTGCTGGCCAAGGTCAGCTCCGACGGACTTTTTGCTCTTATCAAACTGACTGCATATTTCATAGTCTGTTCTCATGGGGGGAGGGGTATCTTCACATGTCATATTACTGATGTTTACGCGCGGAAAAGGCAATTCTGGCTTTTCCAAGCTACTTTCTGGATGTATGAATAAACCTCTGTTCTCTACAAGGTACTGTTTCTTTCGTCAGAGACTGACACCCACCAGCCGAGTCCTCCCTGTTTGCAGCGGTGCACGTACGTCGTGCCCAACAGCCCAGGCCAGCCTAGTTGTGTGTGTGTTTGTGGGGGGATTTTCCACCCCCCCACATGACGAACTCTGTGCCCACGTGCCCACAGAGAGGGCTCTGAGTGCCACCTCTGGCATGCATGCCATAGGTTCGCCAACTCTGCTCTATGGCATCATACCTCATTGAAGTCCGTCCCCTCCCCAAATCGTGCCCCCCTCAGGCTCCACCCACCAAACCTGCAGGTATTTCCTACCCCAGAGCTGGCAACCAGAGCCTGGCTGTGTTTTTATGCGTGACTGGACTGTCCCCAAACAGCTGGACTCCTGTCAACTCCTCAGTCTTTTAGATTGGTGGGACTGAAAAAAATTGAACCGGAACCCTCTTCCTCTCAAATGCTGTGACCTCATATTTGAAAATACTTGGCTTGGTGAATTCCTCTCTGTTGTTCCAGGACAGAAAAGGTGTAGAATATCTTCAGAAAAACTCTAGCACGAGACTCGTCCTGACTTTTCACAAACCCTTGGTTCCGCATTTCGTTCTCAGGAGACCGAGGTTTCTGAACGCTTACAGCATTCTTGTACACAGAGTTTTTAAGGACTCTGCAATGCACTGCTTATCTCCAGTCCATAAGCCACATGTCAGGATTGATGAGATAAGCAATGTGACTGATTTTAGTGAAGGCACGGGAGATGAGAACCCACCAGTGCCCATCATTCCAGAAGGGAACATTGATGAACCCCTGTTTATGGATCTTGACACCGAGCTATCAGTAGAGGTAAACTCATAGTGTGATCACCTTGCTGAAGGAGGAATGATTGAATCGTCAGGGCAACATTAATGTAATCGAGACCACCCAGGGCGGCAGGAGTCAGAATGAACATATTGAACGTCTTGACCAGGTGTTTAGAGATCTCAAAGAGTTGGTGAATTTACAACAGGGAGAGGACGTTACTGAACATCCGGTGCTGACGTAAGCGAACAACGTGAGTTTAACTGCTTCCAATGTCATGCCTCACTCTAATACAGCCAAACGGAGTTTAGAATGGACTAATAGTTCTCATTTAAAATTGAAATTCTGTGAGAATAACTGTGTTTTTCATGATGCCACCAAAGCTCTGGATGAAATCCAATATGCAGATTGACTAAGTTCCAACAACAATCATAGCATCCTCTCTTGGAATATATCAGGGTGGTGCCATCATATAAGTGACTCCGATATAATGAAAGTCTTATCTAGCTTCAACATCATTCTATTACAAGAGACGTGGGCTAGTGGCGATGTTCATCTTGCGGGTTTTGCCTCTCTCCAATTCCAGCTTTTAGGCTTAAAGCCAAGGGGCATATGAGAGCTGGCATCTGTATTTTATTTATTATTATTATTATTTATTATTTATGAAACTTGCTATACCGCCCTATCCCCGGAGGGCTCAGGGCGGTGAACAACACAAAATCATACAAAAAACATAAAAATCTTAAAACAAGTACATTCTAAAATAGGGCCCACCAGACCCATATACCACCCTCTTCCAAAAAATGAGGAGGGGTCCCAGTGATGTTAAGGGACCCTACTAACTTTACTCTCCCTCAACTCGGAGATAACCTCTGTAGTTTTAAACCCATGCCTGCCTCTGGCCCAAGTTTTACTGATCTTGCGGGCCAATTTGAAATTTTTGCTTGTAAATGTCCACTTGCCACCTGTGGCTAGTTCTTATGTTCTTATGTGCAAGAGGCAAGCCGACTGGTAAGAGGCAAGCCGAGCAGGAATATCCCCGGATGCCTGTTGTCATGCCAGGATTGGTGAGAATGATCTAGTTCCAAGAGTGATCTAGGTCAAAGATGTGGTTTAAACCTACATGAAATTCAGTCCGAAATCTTGTCTCAATGCAGGCTGCCCAGAGGCCACACTTTAAATCAAGCAGCTCTGCATCTGATTGACCTTTCCTTGCCATTGAACAGGGTCATCCTGAATGGTCTTCCCCCTTTCGATTGTCCGGGAAAATTCACGTTTAGACCCACACGAGGGGCTAGCGCAGTGATGGCGAACCTTTTTAAGACCGAGTGCCCAAATTGCAACCCAAATCCCAGTTATTTATCACAAAGTGCCAACCCGGCAATTTAACCTGAATGTTGGGGTTTTAGTTTAGAAAAAAACGGTTGGCTCCCTCTTCCTCCGCCCCACCCGCTCGAGCAGGGGCCAGCCTGCTCTCGCGTTCAGCAAGTCCTGCGCACACTGCTCTGTGCCTCTCTAGCATCTCTGCCTCCTCTGCGCCCCCCCCCCCCTCAGGCAGCAGCCACATGGAGCACAGGCACCAGGCCCGCCAGCTGAGTCCTCCCTGCTCACCGCGGTACACGCACGTCGTGCTCAGTGGCCCAGGCCACCCTAGATGTGTGTGTGTTGGGGGCTTTTTTCCACCCCCCATGACAAACTCTGTGTGCGTGCCCACAGAGAGGACTCCGAGTGCCACCTCTGGCACCCGTGCCATAGGTTCGCCATCACTGGGCTAGCGTGATTGATTATGTAATTATTTTGCTTGGACTGATGGGCAACAGATATCATTTTGCCATAATGGCTAGAACTGAAAGCGAGCATTCCCCATTCCTACTAAGATGAACAAATGACTGTTTACCAAGTTAGTCAGTTCAGGATGTTGAGCCTCCGTTGGACCCAAGAAACTGAATCTAACGTTGCTTAGCTGATTTCTGAAGATCGGACGGCTCATTTACCCAAAAGTCTGACAGCTGTTGAGAAAGAAAGGATGCGTGTCAAACATACAATGAACTGCTCTCTTATTTCATCACACAGTGTTCAGCTGATCTATCAGTACATAAATCTCCTCAACTGCCAAAAATATCTACCTGGTTTGATGAAGAATGCAGACGTAAGAAGTTATGGAAACTATTTCACTCCTGTGAACTTACAGGAAATGAGGTGCTATCAAAGGAGTATCTAGCAGCCAAGAAATCTTACCAGGATCTTCTAAAGGCTAAAAGAAAATTACATCTTATGAAGATTTGGAATAATCTTCACCAAGCCTGTAATTCAAGTGATAGCAGAAGTTTCTGGCGCATCATTAATAGCGTCGGTGAGTCCCATACAGCTGTTAGCTCACAGATTTCAGCTGAAGCATGGAGAGCACACTCTACAGCCATCTAATGTGACCCACAGCTTCTGAATGCTCCAAATGCAATCTTAACAGCTAAGGATTTACCTGGGTGGTCTCCAGTTAGTTGTGACGAGGTAGTCGCCCTCATATCTAATTTAAAACAGGGGGAAGCGCCAGACCCAGATGGCCTTCCACCAGAACTCTTTAAGAGATTTCCAGATTTTTGGCCCCCTATTTTGGCAGCGTTGTTCACTCAAATCAACAACAGTGGATGTATCCCTGAGTCTTGGACCTGGGCCATCAGGTGATCCACTGAATCCATCCAACTATCGGCCAATCAGTCTACTCTCTGTGGCCAGTAAGCAATATGCAAGGTATCTTATGGCACACCTAACTACATGGTCCTCCTCAGTGTTGGGCCCAGAGCAGATAGGATACGCCACCGGTAAATCCGCTCTCGACCACTGTTTGATCTTATATCACCTAACAGAGAAGTATAGCTCCCCCAAGGAGGGGGGCTTTTCATAGCCTTTGTCAGGGTCCCCCTCCAGAGTACCGCGGGGGAGCCCTGATGCCTTCCCTCCAAACCCTACCCGGGGTTCTTGTTCCCGGCCTCACCCCTGTTCTAGGGAGGGGTGGTCAAACAGTGGGGCCTAAACCCCCTCAGGGCCCGCCTGGCCTCTCCACACAGTTCCCCTTGGAGAGCCTGTTCCTCCCACAGGACTCCCCTTTGTTTCCCCGAGGGAGCTTGTTTGCTCCACAAGTCTCCCTGTCACAGAACTGGGGGGCCTGGTTCTCTCCACAGGCCTCCCCCACTCCCCTCCTGTCCCTCAGCTGGCCCTTCCCAACCTCTCCTTCTCCTTCCGCTCTCCAGCCCCTCTCTGCACACCCTTCCTTCTGCCTCCTGTCCCACAACTCTCCCAGCTGCTGCTGTTCTTCTCCTTTTATCCCCTCGCCGCCTCCCACACTCCTTAAAGGGCCCTCTCCTTGCCGGCTCTGCCTTCCTCCAGACCTCCGGGCCCGCCCTGTCATGCCGGACGAGCCCGGGAGGGCCGCATCGCCGGCGCCGTCGGTGGGCCGAGCCGCGAAAGTCCCGCGAGGCTCCCTCCTGGGGAGCGGCCGGCCAGCAAGTCCCTTGGCGGCAGCGCTGAAGCGCTGCGGGGCGTCGCTCCCTTGTCGCCGGGGCGAGCCCGTCCGGCCGTCCCCGGTCGCTGCCTCCCCCTCCGAGCCAGGACTGGCTGCATGGAGGCTTTGTCACAGAGTTGAATTTACGCAAGAGAAAGCCTGCTACAGAGGCCAGCAAGGTGCGGCTAAGCACTGGCTGAGCACAGCTGAAAGCAATTACCACTGCACACAGAAGTTTAACTGTGAGGAAAAACTTTATCACCAGTGCAGATATTTACAGTGCATACAGGAACTCCAACAGCAAACGGGCAGCATGCCCTGCAGCAACAGGTAAACCCTAAGAGCTAGTGCTGGTAAGCAAGCACTGCTTTTATATAACAAGTAACCAATCATAACCAAGAACAGCTGACTGGTTTCAGCTGGTTCTGACAAAGTGCTGGGAGGAGCAGCTGTCAGATTAGATCAGTTTGATCTACTTGTCTGCTCTCAAGATGTGACAGGTATTTTGGATACTGTAACAGGCTTAGTACGGCGGGCGGGCCGGAGCCCGCCGGAGCGTCCAGCGCCGCGCCGCCGGAGGGCTCTCCCGCCCTGACTGTCTGCCGCCGCCCGAAGCCCTCGGCCGCCCAATCCAGCCGCTGGGGAGGCGTCGGGCGTGGCGGCGAGGCGGCCATCGAGTCCGTGGCCAGCGGCGGCGGTAAGTCTGGGAGGGGGGGGCTCGCCGCTCCCGGACAGCCTTCTTGGGCTTGAAACGTGCATTTGATTCTGTCCCCAGAGAACAGCTTTGGAACAAACTGACAACGTTCGGTATAGATCAGAAATTATTGTTTCTTATTCGCCAACTATATTCCTCCACGACTTGTCAAGTTCGGTATGATCGCATTGGCCATTGAACTTTATCAATAATTTCCAACAGAGGAGTTAAGCAAGGATGCAATTTAGCTCCCTTTTTGTTTAACCTCTGTCTAAATGATCTTGCCTCTTATCTGTCCCTGATCAATAACCATGCACCTATTCTGGGACAAAGGACAACCTATCTGCTTCTCTATGCAGACGATGCAGTTTTATTGTCCCGGTCCAAGGTGGGCTTATGAAGACTTCTTCAAGCTTTCACTATGTATTGTGGAAACAATACATTGTTGATAAATTACAAGTCAAAACTTCTCTAAGTCAAAAAAACTTTGCACATGGAAAATAAATGGCATGTCAATTGAACAGGTTTACTCATTTAGATATCTAGGAATCACTTTCTGAAATGGTCCTCTCACATCCACACGGCTTTAAATACAACCCAAACCAAAGTGCTCGCAATATCAAGATTTTTTTACACCAAAGGCAGACAGTTTTTTCCAGCTGTGATGAAAGTTTTTCAGTCTAAACTACTGCCCCAGTTACTTTATGTTTTTCTGTTTTGTTTTCCGTCACTTACTGGGTCTTCCAAACCCGGTAACATACCAAGTCCTTTGCTTAGAAACTGGAGTTAATATGATCTCCTCTCGGGTTTGGCTTTCAGTGTTTAAATTTTGGCTTCGCCTTCACTTCAGAGTATCTTCGAGCAACTTGACATACTTCCTGCTAAGTGACCATTTTAACTCTATTTGGCACACTACAATTTTCAGCCAAATTAAAAACATAGGAATCCCATTTGAGCAACTTCTCCTGTTAGACGAAAGACAAGCATTCAGGGTTCTGAAACAGCGAAGCCTTTGATATTGAAGGGCAGCTGCTCATTGGTCGTATGGCATTCTGACACCTTTACTGGGCCTTATGCCTAAATACATGAGCAACTTGACCACTCCTCATCTTCACAGATTTTTTTATGCTAGCTTGACTGAACATACTATCAACTGCTCAAACAAGGGGTAGATACCATAACATTCCATGGGAGAGCAGAGTTCCTGTACTGCCGGTCGGCCTGAAATGACAGAACATGTGCTTCTTCACTGCAATGACTCAGTGGATCTTCGCTCTTTTTTTCTCAAAGCTATTTTGAAAAGGAAACCAGTGAAATCAGATAGGGATACAGTATTGCATTTGCAGAGTGATCACCATCCATATACCACAGAGTTGCCAAGTTTTTATATAAAGTCTTTGGTCACAGAGATAAATCTATGTATTAGTTTTAGCCACTCAGTTTTAATCCATCTTGGTACCTCGGTTTTCATCAGTAATCAGTTCGGCAGCAGTCGGCGAAAACTGAAACCAACGAAAACTGAGGTACCATGTACCTTGTACCATGTATGCCATTTATTGACGTGGAATTGACAGGCAAAAGCTGACGAAAACCGAGGTGATCGATGACAACTGAGTCAATTTTTTCGCACAACAGCCCAACAAAAACCGAAACCGACGAAAACTGACGGCAACGATAACCGAGGTTCCACTGTATATTGGTATTACTTTGTTTCTGCCATTAAAGGTTTGTTTGAATAGAAAAGTACCCTCAATGTATAGAGCTCCCAGAAAAGTACCTTCAACGTATATCTGCACCCTCAATGTATAGAGCTACCTCACACACCATAGAGCTACCTCACACACACACACACACACACACACACACACACACACACACACACACGAGAAAACTGTCAGAAATGTTATCCTCTGTCCTATCTAGTTCATCCCCGATCATCCAGAGGCACTTGGGTACCATTTAACCCCATCCGTTGCTCCTTAGTATCTTTTTATGCAGGCTGGGCTCAGTATGTTTTCCATTTATCAAACAGTGAAATCTGAGCAAATGGACCACAGCCTTTTGGGGGGCTGGTCCTTAAACAGTTCTCCCCCATCTTCCCACTGTGAAACTCCTTCCCAAAAGAGCCCTGCCCAAGCCTTGGTTTTAGAACATACTAGCATATTTTTAATTTAAACAGACCACTAGGGTGTAAGATCACATATGTGCCTTACTCAATTTTATAGGATTTTAGTGCACCCAGAGATAGATAGATAGATAGAGAGAGAGAGAGAGAGAGAGAGGGAGGGAGGGAGGGAGGGAGGGAGAGAGAGAGAGAGAGAGAGAGAGAGAGAATGAGAATATATATCTAGTTTGGGCGAGAAATCATATATATAAATAAGTAGCAGACCTGTAAATCCCCCCGCTGTTTCCCCAAATATCACTTTCTATTCATTCTCCCACATTTGTGTACCAATGTTGTACAAACATACACCATTGGCACACACAGTTTCCCCCCTTTCTCAAGTTTATGGGTGAAATCATCATCATCAGGCTAGTACATGTTAATCCCTCTCTTCCTCTAAATGGCTGAGGGTGCCGTCCATGATTCTCCCTTTCCCATTTTATCCTGAGAAGAACTTTAGACTGAGAAAGAAAGAATGACTGAAGGCCAAGCTAGACACGATGGCCCACAAGGATGGGCAGCCATATGTTAGTTGCTGTTGCCCTATGAGCAATGCCCATCCCTGCAAAAGTGCTACAGGGTCCAATTCTGGTCTGGACCAGGGCACAGAGGGAGGAGGGGCTATTTCCGACCAAATAGCACCCTGGGCACCATTTTGATTTGAGGAAATACCGTAATGCCGATGGGGAGGCAGGAACTTCTCCCTCTGGCCGTGGTCTCAACCACGGTCAGTTCCCATAGAGAAGCAGGGTTCCCAACCTCCAGGTGGGGCCTGAAAATTGCCCAGAATTACAACTGATCTGCAGATGACAGATATTTGTTCCTTGTTCCTTTGGAGGGTGGAGCCTATGGCATTACGTCTCACCAAGGTCCCAGTGCTTCCCAGACTCCACCCCCCCCCCGGCTCTATGGGAATTCCCAGCCTGGAGTTGGCAACTGTATAGGGAGGCTACGACAACCGTCATATCTACTCTGGCCCTCAGTCAAGACACCTCAGTAAGATTTTATAACTGAAGGGGGATTTGAATCTGGATCTGACAGATCCTACTCCAGGGGTCCCCAACCTTTTTAAGGCTGCAGGCATGTTTGGAATTCTGACATGTCATGGTGGACACAGCAATGGCTGCCACAAGGGGCAGAGCCAGCCACAAAATGGTTGCCACAGCTTAATTTCAGTAATACAGAGCAGATCACTGTGGTGTGGTGGTAGCTACTGCCAAAGAAACATTTTTTAAAACATGCACAGCCGATGAAGAAGAAGAGTTTGGATTTATATCCCCCCTTTCTCCCCTGCAGGAGACTCAAAGGGGCTTACAATCTCCTTGCCCTTCCCCCTCACAACAAACACCCTGTGAGGTAGGTGGGGCTGAGAGAGCTCCGAGAAGCTGTGACTAGCCCAAGGTCACCCAGCTGGTGTGTGTGGGAGTGTACAGGCTAATCTGAATTCCCCAGATAAGCCTCCACAGCTCAGGCGGCAGAGCTGGGAATCAAACCCGGTTCCTCCAGATTAGATACACGAGCTCTTAACCTCCTACGCCACTGCTGATCAGGTCTTTAACAGTCCAGAATCTTGGCAAATGCCCTACCTGGCCTGAAACTCCTCCTAAAAACACTTGGTTGGGGTTCCCTGTCCTACTCCAACTATTACACCACTCTCCCCCTCCCGATAAGTCCATACTGTCCTCTGCTCTAATGACCTCTGTCGCCCAGTATGAAGAACCCACACAGCCAACCCATTGTTGCCACCTGGAAGCGTTGCTTGCAAGGTCTTTCCCTGTTACTCACAGCAAAAAGGCGAAGAACGTTGGCCACCATGATAGAGACAGAGCTGGCTGAGGCCCCGATGACAGCAACGACGCGCTCAGGTTTGGAAATGATGGGCGGCTCACCGTTGGAGCAGCGCACGTCGGACGTGTCCTTCTGGATGAGCGCCTGGACAAAAGTCAGCGACTGCTCCAAGGCGTAGGTGTCACGAGAGCAGGTATCCAGGATGCGGGCTCCCAGCGTCATGTTGGGAAGGAGGTCGGGGTCACTATTGATCTGGTCCAGAGCGTAGAGCATGGCTTCCATCCGGTGTATCCCCTTCTCTTTCTTCACTTCGCCGCAGGGCACTCCAGCCGGGCCACGGGAGTGCACAGGGAACAGTCCCCCTAGCGTGATGTCCCCTTCGATCCTGATCGAGTGTGGCTGCGTCGCTTGGTGGCCATAAACCCCGCATGGGGTCGGGCCCAAGGTCCACAGCGACCATATCCAAAACAGGGGGAAATTGGCAGAGTTCATGGTGCGTCTTGCTGGGATCCTGTAACGCTCACAGCCTGGGAATTGGAAGAAAACAGGCTTACAGTGAGAGGATCTACCCAGGGTTTCCAACTTCCAGGAGGGAACCTGGAGTTTTCCCAGAATTACCACGGACCTCCAGATTACAGAGGAAATGGAGGAAATGGCAGCTTCATCCCTGTAGCGCGCTAAGAGAGGAAACGGTCAGGGCAAGATTTCTTGTCTTTTGCCTCAGGCGCTATTCCCCCCCACCCCATCCCCACGCCACTGCCTGATCCCCTTCCTCTTGCCTGCCCCCTGTGCTTCTTGCTTCCTCTGCTGAAAGTGAGAGCACTTCTGGCGTGACTTTTGTGACAGAACAGGGCAAGAGCCATTATTGGCCATTCTGTCTGTCTTGTTAGATCTGCGATGGCCCATTCACACATGCAAGTCATCCCTTAAGACAGTGATGGCAAACCTTTGGCACTCCAGATGTTATGGACTACAATTCCCATTAGCCCCTGCCAGCATGGCCAATTGGTTTCAGCAAGAACTCCTCACCACTTAAGTGCCGAACACGGATTCATCCCGGTTCTGGCACACACTCCCCCCCCCCCCATCCCACGTTTTTTCAGAACCTGCATTGAAGTGCACCTTTTTCCCCAATCATGCTCCGAAGCTGGATCGGTGGGGAGAAACAGGGGACAGACGCAGCTTATTCTTCCTGCCCTTCAAACCTTCCAGCGAATCAGAGTGCAGCAGGCTGTGCGCAGAGCACACCCAACCTTTTTTTGTACTGTGCTGGGCGTGGCTACGAAGGAACATAAATAGGAAACTACGGTATAATGATTTTGATAAATTGTTTATGCGTGGCTCCGTTCGAATGTAAAAACGAGAATGACATGAATTTTCAATCAGGGGCGGAGTAGTGTTCCCGCTCCAGCACAACAGCCAATCAGAAGGCGGGGAAATTCTGCCTACGCATCTACGTAACAACATAGCTGCGCAAAAAAAGAAGTTTTTAAAAAGTTCCCGTCCCAACACAACACAACAGCCAATCAGGACGAGGAAGAACAGACCCGCCGAGCAGATTGCGTGTGTGTGAGGAGTGTTACATTGCTGTACACCGCCCAGAGCCCTTCGGGGGTGGGCGGTTTAAAATCTAATAAATAAATAAATAAATTGCTTGAATCCGCGATAGACATCGAGGTCTTCACTAAACACACAGTCAAACACCTCCTTCCCAATATTTCCAGGTATTTTCCCACCCAGAGTTGGCAATCCGAGGGCCAAGGTTTGAAAGGGGAATGAGCTCAGTGCATGTATGCAGTGGGGGGGGAGGGGGGGAGGGCTTAATCAGGAGCTAGTCTTTTTAGACAGAATCTTTGGGAGAAGCGGGAAGCATGTGCTGAAATAACGCAAATTGTGAGGTGGAGCAGAGAGGGAAGAAAACAGGCGTTCTCTGCGGCTTCAGAGGTTTGCAGCAGGAAAATGCTTTGGGGTCCAATTCATACGTCCTCCCTCCAGGCATGGCTTTTGTTAAGATGATGCCCCATTTCCCAGGCATTCAAGCTGCAGTCGTTCATCTTTAGGGGATGCGGTGCTTTCATCAGGCTGCACTTTAATGGCTACGGTCTCTGCTGGGAGCAAAACAGTTTCATGGGTGTATTTGCTGGAGATCTGAACCACACCATTACGGATGTGCACCGCAGCCGCTCCCAATCCTTTTTTGGGAAATTTTTTATTTTAGTTAATATTATGTCATGTTTTTGAATTACAGTTAGGGGGCTGTGCAATCCTGTCCTATGAACTCACACCCCAAAGTGCTTTCTTGGCATTTTTTTAAAAAAATAGGACAGTATATTGGGACCGAGTGCAGAGTGAGTGTCTGCAGCAGTCCTGCTTTGCAAATGTTTATTTGTCTTTGACTTAACAACCTTTGTGCCCAAACAAACCAACTTTTCCCTCTCATATTTAGCCTGCTGGGCTTCCCAGTCTTCAAGACCTGGAAACCATTTTTTCCCCAGTACAATTCTTCTGAGCAATGACTGTAGTGATGAAAAGAGCAGAGCAGAGATGGTTTCCCATTGCCTGCCTCTGCATAGTGATCCCGGGTTTTCTTGGAGGTTTCCCGTCCACTACACCAGTGATGGCCAACCTCTTCGAGACCAAGTGCCCAAATTGCAACCTAAAACCCACTTATTTATCACAAAGTGCCAGCACGGCAATTTAACCTGAATACTGAGGTTTTAGTTTAGAAAAAAATGGTTGGCTCCAAGGCACGCGTTACTCAGGAGTAAGCTTGGTGAAGCAACCGTGCAACACTTCAAATGGGTGAATCATGATCCTAGGAGGGTCTACTCAGAAGCAAGCCCCATTGCCAGCAACCGAGCTTACTCCCAGGTAAAGGATCAAGCCCAGGCCAGCCTAGATGTGTGTGTGGGGGGGTGTGATTTTCCACCCCCTCCCACATGATGAACTCTGTGTCCGCGTGCCCACAGAGAGGGCTCTGAGTGCCACCTCTGGCACCCGTGCCATAGGTTCGCCACCACTGCACTACACTAACCAGGGCTGACCTTGCTCAGCTTCCAAGATCTATTGAGACTGGGCTAGTTCAGGCCAGGCAGATTTACACACGAGATGAGCAGAGGTGGTTTCCCGTTGCCTGCCTCTCCATAGTGATCCCGGGTTTTCTTGGAGGTCCCCAGTCCAAGTACGACCAGGGCCAACCCTGATTAGCTTCCACCATCTGATGAGATTGGGCTGGAGCACATGAAGGAACTCTTGTACAGAAGTCGTGTTCACAGATTTGGAGAGGGATGTGGCTCAGAGTGTCTGCTTTGCTTGCCAAAGGTCCTGGGTTCAACCTCCAGCATCTCCAACTAAAAGGACCAGGTATTAAGCAATGTGAAAGACTCTGCCTGGGACCCTGGAGAGCCACTGCCCGTCTGAGTGACAGTACTGACTTTCCTGGGCCAAGAGTCTGGTTCAGCATGAGCCAGTAGCATGAGTATTCATGCAGGATATGGAATACTATGGTAAAGAGGTCAATATCATCAGATCTCGAAAGCTAAGCAGGCTCAGTACATAGAAGGGAGAAGTGTGATTGGTGTTTGGAATATGCTGCCACAGGAGGTGGTGATGGCCACTAACCTGGATAGCTTTAAAAGGGGCTTGGACAGATTTATGGAGGAGAAGTCGATTTATGGCTACCAATCTTGATCCTCCTTGATCTGAGATTGCAAATGCCTTAACAGACCAGGTGATCAGGAGCAACAGCCGCAGAAGGCCATTGCGTTCACATCCTACATGTGAGCTCCCAAAGGCACCTGGTGGGCCACTGCGAGTAGCAGAGAGCTGGACTAGATGGACTTTGGTCTGATCCAGCTGGCTTGTTCTTATGTTCTTATGTTCTTAACACCAAGGAAGGCTCTGCAGAAGGAAGCAATGGCAAACCACCTCTGCTTCACACGGGGATCGCCATAAGTTGGTTGCAACTTTTAAAAATATTTTAATTGATTTTTTTTATCCCTATATAAACACACAGCAAAATAGAAAATTATCGAAAAACCATTAAACCATACAACAAACAAAACAATTCCATGGATCTTAATGTTCAATTAAATATAGATATGATACAAATGTGAGAGAGGCCCTTTCATCTAACTTATTTTATCTAATGTTCTGCTATTTAATTATTTAATTAACACCCACTGGTGTGCATCAAATAAACAATTACTTATAGCCTTGACTGCTAACCCAATAATATATTAACCTATTCATTTAGTTCCTCTGTAAAATTAGATTCAAATCTCCACTAGTCTTGATTGATTTCACAGCTGCCAGATCTTTAGCTGGCTGTTGTCGGCCTTTCAGTACAATTTGAGCCTCACCCGTAGGCCGCCCGGGATGTTGTCATAGATCAGTGTAGTATTCGTGTTGTTGTTATTTTTAAGTATTCGTCCACATATTTAAAAATTCACCCACGTGAAACAGTTCATCCACATATTAAAAAATATAATTCCCACTTCTCTATTGTCTATTTCTCTCTTTCTCACAATACTAGAACCAGGGGGCATACATTGAAAATGCTGTGGGGAAGAATTAGGACTAATAAAAGGAAACGCTTCTTCACGCAACGTGTGATTGGTGTTTGGAATATGCTGCCACAGGAGGTGGTGATGGCCGCTAACCTGGATAGCTTTAAAAGGGGCTTGGACAGATTTATGAAGGAGAAGTCGATCTTTGGCTACCAATCTTGATCCTCTTTGATCTGAGATTGCAAATGCCTTAGCAGACCAGGTGCTCAGGAGCAGCAGCAGCAGCAGAAGGCCATTGCTTTCACCTCCTGCATGTGAGCTCCTGGCTAACTCATGTGGGTCAGCCATGAAAGAAAGCAGAGAGCTGGACCAGATGGACTCCCATCCCGATCCACACATTTTGTTCCATGTTCCATAACCTCAACCAAACACATTGTCTTGATCCCTCCACTACAAGAATCCAAGATTTGGCCATCACAGAAGCAGAGAATCTGACTTTTTCCTCCCACATTTCTGTATCTGGGCTTTGTTCAGCTTTCCGACTGGTCACACCTGTCAACCTTGGAAAACATTGAATCAATACAATCAATCAATCAATCATGAGAGAGACAGACAGAGACAGACAGACAGAGACAGACAGACAGACAGACAGACAGACAGAGACAGACAGACAGAGACAGACAGACAGAGACAGACAGACAGAGACAGACAGACAGAGACAGACAGACAGAGACAGACAGACAGAGACAGACAGAGAGACAGACATGTGAGCATACATATATGTATATGTGTATATGTATATGTATATGTATATGTATATGTATATGTGTATATGTATATGTATATGTATATGTATATATATGTATATGTATATGTGTATATGTATATGTATATATATATATGTATATGTGTATATGTATATGTATATGTATATGTATATGTATGTGTATGTGTATATGTATATGTGTATATGTATATGTATATGTATATGTGTATATGTATATGTGTATATGTATATGTATATGTATATGTGTATATGTATATATATATATATGTATATAGAGTGAGTATAGACATGGTGCATATGTGCATGCATATGCATATACATATGCATATGCATATGTATGTATGTATGCATATACATACATGCATACGCATACGTGCATATGCATATGCATTACGTATACGTACATGTACATGCATATGCATATACATATGTATACATGTGCATATGTATGTACGTATATGCATATGCATATGTATACGTATGTGCATGTGCATATGTGTATGTGTATATGCATATGCATACGTATATGCATATGCATATGTGACATGCATATGACATGTATATATACATATACATGTATATGTGCATGTATGCATACGTATATGTATATGTGCATGTATGTATTAGTATTAGCGTATGTATTATTATTACATGTATACGCATATGCAGACATGTACATGTGCATATACATACGCATACGTGCATACGCATACGTATACGCATATGCATGTGCATGCATATGCATACGCATACGCATGCATATGCATGCATATACATACGTATACATGCATACGTATTACGCGTATTGCTGCATACATGCATACGCATATTATTACGCATATGCATAAGGCATGCATTACGTATTACGTATTATTACGTGCCATGACATGTACATGCATACGTATATGACATATACGTATATGCGTATTACGCATGCTGCATACGTACGCGGCATGCATACGTATTGCGCGGCATACGTATATTACGCATACGTATTACGTGCATACGTATTACGCATACGTATTACGTATTACGTATTACGCACATGTGCATGTGCATACGTATGTATTACATTACGCATATGCATATGCATACGCATATGCATACGCATACGCATACGTATGTACGTATTACGCATGCGTATATGCATATGCATATGCATGCATACGTGCATATGCATTACGTATTACGCATACGTATGTACGCATGCGTATGTATGCATTACGCATGTACGTATGTATGTATGTATTACGTATATGCGTATACGTGATATGTCAACGCATATATATACGCATACGTGCATATGCATACGCATATA
This sequence comes from Sphaerodactylus townsendi, assembly GCF_021028975.2. Classification (NCBI taxonomy): domain Eukaryota; kingdom Metazoa; phylum Chordata; class Lepidosauria; order Squamata; family Sphaerodactylidae; genus Sphaerodactylus; species Sphaerodactylus townsendi. The sequence continues at coordinate 175,491,202 of NC_059427.1, read as the reverse complement.
TATTATTATTACGCGTACATGCATATGCATACGTATATGCATTGCATACGTACATGTGCATGGCGTATTACGTACATTATTATTACGCATACGCATACGCATACGCATTACGCATTACGCATACGCATGTACATGCGCATACGCATACGCATATGCATTACGTATTGACATACGCTACGCATTACGTGCATGCATTACGCATATTATTATTATTACGCATGCGCATTACGCATACGCATTACCACGTAATGCGTACACGCATACGCATACGCATACGCATACGCATACGCATACGTATGCATTACGTGACATGCGCATTACGTGACATGCATATTATTATTTATTACGCATGCATACCATTATTACATATACGCATACGCATACGTGATACGTATACATATTATTACATGCATATGCATACGCATTACGTATTATTATTACGATACGCGTACATGCATTACGCATACGCATAATGCATGTACGCATGCAGACATGCAGACATGACATGTGCATACGTGACATGATACGTACATGCATTATTACGCATACATACGCATATTATTATTACGTATTACGTATTATTATTACGCATATGGCTGCATTACGCATTACGCATTATTATTACGTGCGGCATTATTATTATTATTATTATTATTATTATTATTATTATTATGATATTATTATACGCTATTATTATTATTATTATTATTATTATTATTATTATTATTATTATTATTATTGCTATTAATATTATTATTACTAACTCCCCAAAACGCATTTGTGAAATTGTCAGGAAGAATTCCAATAACGCTATTCAGCTAAGCAAACAGAAATTCAGCTGGTTGCAACTGGACCACATAACTGTTTCGATCGTCTGAGGCCCCTGTCGCGAACCTCCGGGCAACTGAACCCCAGTGTGGCAAACTTCCTTGTCTCAATCCACTAACGTACCACGCTGGTGAGTTGCTGCGCACCCACTGCTCTTGCCCCCCATCCTTCCCCGGTTAGTTATTAGCATGTCAGGCATGCGCCTGATGCCACGGCATTTGCGTCCAGATGATGCGATTCCCCCTGTCAGCACTTGGACATTTTGTCTCACTCGTCGCAGTTTCAAAAGGCTTAAAGCGATAGTCTGGCGGGCCCCTTAGAGACAAATGGGTTTATTGGGGAGTCAATGGTGCTCTTGGGTGCATCTGGGAAACGCTGGACATATGGCTGGCTTGGAGGGAAGAGAAGGGAGACATAGTTCAGCAGCCGGCCCTTAGTGCTCTTACGGCTTCCAGCGGGGCTGTGCACTTTGCAGTGGGGCCTCCCTGCATTTCCGTGTTTACGCACGAGAAGCTGCCCGCTGTTTTCCTGAGCCCAGCTGCCATTTTGCCTACTCCCTGAGGAGAATGTGTCCGGGTTGGGGTGGTGGTTTGCTTCCTGCTTCTTAATTTTTTTGAATGGTCATCCCTTGGATTTATTGCTCCTGAGATAGATCAAAAGTGTTTTGATTAAAAAACTAAAAGGGGCCTTATTGATCCCTCGGAAATACCAGCAGGACTGAGCAGGGGAAGGCAGGGAGGAGCAGAGAAGCCGAAGGAAGCACGACGCAGACTGCTCTGCTCCACTTTTCCTGCACAGGCGAGGGGAAATTGGAATATGTGAACTTTTCTGATCTGGGGCGTGGTGAGTTCTGAAGAGGGCAAACATGTGCACAATTGAGAATCTGACCCAAAGGCTATGTAGGTTTGACCCCAAACATGCACAAAAGGCCGCAGAGCACTTGCTGTTCAGGGAGGAGGTTTAATTCTCAAAACCTCCAAAGATCTCAGGTAGAGAGAGCTGTGTGTGTAAAGTGCTGCCAAGTCGCAGCGCACTGATGGCAAACCAGTAGAGTTTTCAGTGCGAGACACTAACGGAGGTGGTTCGCCGTTCCCTTCTTCTGCACAGCAGCCATGATATTTCTTGCCTCCCACAATCAAAGTGTAACCCCTATGTTCAGAATGGGTTGACCCAGAAAGGGGTGGAGACTCAAAGCAGCAGAAGGCTGCAAAAATTGGTGAAGTTGGAGGAAGCAAGGCTACCAGGCTGGGACCTTGAATTGATTCTTTATAAGCTCTTAACACCTTGTTTAAGGTAACTGCAAAGTTGTTGGGAACTAGTGGGAAGGGAGTTGTTTATTTTTGCTATATTTGTAAATGTTAGAATTTATTGTTTCAGGGCTTGCTATGTATGTAGTTGATGGGAGTTCGTTTGGGGACCTTCATCATCTTGGATCCCATTCACCAAGCCTCTGAAGTCTTCATAAGCCAACCACCAGCAGGAAGAATTGGACTTGGCATTTATCAGTAGATTGTCAAGATAAGGACTTGAAATGCAACCTAGAAGGACTGTAAATTGTTAATGTTAAATGTTAATGTTAAAAGTGTTATTTGTTAAGGAAGTAAACCATTTTGTTTTAAAATTTAGTTCTTTGCAACTCCTTCCAAGTTCTGCCCCACAGAACCCACAGTTAGAGGTTACACAAGCACAACCCTTAGTAGCTTTTGCGATCTGAGCATCATGTGCTTGCCTCTTTCTGGGGCGCTGATGCCAGCCAGAGCAGGCGACACGGGGTCCCAGACGTCCATGGACAAAAAGATGGCAGCAGTTGCCGGCCCAGGCCGACAGCCACAAATATCGGATCATCATTTTGAGCGCTGCAGCATGTGATTTATTTACCTTTTTCTGGTGCTCCGACTGCAGCTGAACAGCAGCCGATTAAAGCTCAAAGGGGCATGCCTCCCTCCGCGGCGAAAAGGGATTGGTGCCAAAGCTGGGCTGGGATAATAGCTGCGTGCATCAGCCAGCGGGTAGCGAGCGCATCTCTGGGGATCAGTCTGGAGGGCGGGGTAGGAGCTCGAGGGTCCTTTCCTCTCAAACAGGATTAAGATGACTGGTTGCGCAGGTTGAAATGCGGGGAGAGGGGAGGAGAAGGGATACCCCCACAGTCTTAGACCCTCAGAGGGAGCGAACACATTAGGTAGCCAGAAGGGGGGGGGAGGAGCAAGGGCACGTTATGATGCTGTGGGCATTGGGCCAGTCCCATTCTGACAAGCCACGTGGCGGACCCTGAACAAGATCACCTCATTCATACATCTGGATGATAACGTGTAGTACAGGGGTGATTTATGCCAGCCGTCGGTCTGGCTCTCCTGATCTTTCTAGCCGAAGAGAGCGAAAGCGAAAGCACGGGTATCTCATTTTAGAGGTCTGAATCTTCCACATGAATCTGCCTTATAGAAGAAGAAAGAGAGTTTGGGGCATATACCTCGCCTTTCTCTCCTGTAAGGAGTCTCAAGGTGGTCTACAAACTCCTTTCCCTTCCTCTCCCCACAACAGACACCTTGTGAGGAAGGTGGGGCTGAGAGAGTTCAGAGAGAACTGTGACTGGGCCAAGGTCACCCAGAGGCTTCATGTGGAGGAACGGGGAAACAAATCCTGTTCACCAGATAAGAATCTGCCACTCATGTGGAGGAGGGAAAGTCAAACCCCGGTTTTCCAGATTAGAGTCCACCACTCTTCACCACACTGGCTTTGCATGCCAGATTAGCAGATGCATGGGAGAGAGGTCTTTCAGTGGCTACTACTAGCCATGGCGACGAAAGGGAATGGAGTGGTGAAGTTGGGTGGCACTCTCAGAAGATGCTCAGGGTGACCCACCAGGCCTGAAGCAGATGCCATAAGAGGCCAGGTAGGGCCATACTGATCCAGTCAAGTTTGAAAGTCACAGTGCTCTTTCTGGAGCGCTGCCAAACTGACCTAGCTACAGCGATTCATGCAACGACCATGTCTAGATTGGACTACTACACCTTGCTCTTTGCAGGGCTACCCTTGGGCCTGATCTGGCCTGATCCAGTGGAGGCACATTCAATGGTGCTCCGCCAGCTGCATTGGCTCTGGGTGGAGTACTGAATCAAGTTTGAGGTTTTGGCGTGCGCGCGCGCGCACACGCACACGCACACACACACACACACACACACACACACACACACACACACACACACACTGACTATGCCACATGATCTCAGAGGCATGCCCCCACCCCAGGGGACCCCTTACAAAGTTGCAGAGGAGATTGGGCTAGACAGCCACACCCGAATTCTCTGCATGAGCTCTTGGTGCACATCTCTGAGATTTTGTGCATTGCTTTGGCAGCACCCCTGAAGAGATCGCTATCCTGTTTGGATTCCCATCATGCGGTTGGGCTCACCCTGCCGTTGGGGCGGGGCCTGACCACTCAGTGTTACTTCTGCTCTGCTGCCCTCCGTAGACTGGCTTTTGATCCGATTTGCTATCTGGGGTGAGCCCTGTTCCATTTTCTGCCTTGGGTCAGATGTGTAAACACACAAAAGTGTTAGGAGGTTGTCTGTTGGGTGGCAGCATCACAGAAACCCTTTACCCCTTTCTCCTTCCGTTTGCATATCTGCGAAGTGCGAAGGAGAAAGAAGGATTCCTGTGTCCACCCTTCTTAGGCAAACTGAACACATGAAGCTGGTATAGACTGACCTCTTTGGTCCACTGAACGAGTACTGTCTACTGCTCGGATTAGAAGTGGCCAGCATGGTAGAATGGTTAAGAGCAATGGACGCTACTCTGGAGAACCAGGTTTGATTCCCCACTCCGAGGTTCCTGCTGGTGACCGTGGGCCAGTCGCAGTTCTCTCAGAACTCTCTCGGCCCCACCTGCCTCACAAGGTGGGGAGAGGAAGGGAAAGGAGTTTGTCAGCCTTGTTGAGTTTCTTTACAGGGGAGAAAGGAGGGCTATAAATCCAAACTCCTTCTCCTCCTTCCACACCCCCTTCCTCCTTATCCCCACTGGAGATGCCGGGGATGGAACCTGGGACCTTCTAAATGCCAAGCAGATGCTCCGAGACCACTGAGCTGCAGCCCCTCCAGACATCTGTCTGGGGCAGAGACAGAGAAATCGAAGCAGGGGGCAGATTCATATCCCGCCTTTCTCTCCTGCAAGGATGCTCAGGGCAGCTTGCAAACGCCTTCTCCCTTCCTCTCCCCACTGCAAGCACCTTGTGAGGTAGGTGGGGCTGAGAGAGTTCTGAGAGAACTGTGGCTAGTCCGAGGTCACCCAGCAGGCATCCTGTGTAGGAGCGGGGAAACAAATTCAACGCACCAGATAAGAGTCTGCCTCTCATGTGGAGGAGTGGGGAACCAAACCCGGTTCTCAAGATTGGAATCCACCTGCTCTTAACTACTCTACCACGCTGGCTCAAGAAGGAAACACTAGATGTAAATCCTGCCCCAAACCTCTTTCTGTTCTGGGTGCCCAAGCGGTGCCAAACACCTCTGTGGGGAAAACCGGCGACTGGGCTCGGGTCTTTGTGGAAAAGGCATCTGTTTCAGGACTAGCCAAACACCCCCTCCTCCCATGCTAAGTCCTACTGGGTGTGTAAAGTTCTCCTGGGGAAACCTCGTTGAAATGAATGGGAGCTGGTCGAGAGCATCTCCATGCTGGACTAGTAATAAGGTTAGAGAATTTCGGAGATTAATACATTCAATAATCCGAAGGGTTTTAAAGATGGATGTACAATGGAGGCCGGAGGCTTTTTTGCTGGGATTCATGGATGGGACTTTGGAAAGAGAACACGGGACTTTGTTTTTATATGTGACAACAGGGGCAAGAATAATATATGCACAAACACGGAAAACTCCCGCTGTCCCTACAATTGAAGCCTGGCGGGTGAAGGCACCACTAGAGTGAGCAGAGATGGCTACGTTCATTTCATTGCTTAAAGCAAGGAACTTAAGCACATTTTTGGACAACTGGAAATCTGGAATAGATAATATAGATAAACAAGAAAACTGAGCTGGCGGCTTTGAAGGTTAACAGACTTCTAGAATGCGATTTACTAGAGAAAAGGACAGTGTTAATTAATTTATCAGTAATGCCTGTACAGATGCAACTTCACCTAGGGATTGACAAAGACCAAGAGGTACATCTTTCAGAATTAATACTTGATGCAGATGAAATTGGGAGTCCTGATCACAAGTATATCCGTCCTGACTTATCTTTTCTGTCCCGATCTGTGTTGTTAAACTGTTTTAGGTAAGAATTTTTTTAAAAAATTGAATCACGAGAGTATCTCCATGGAGACTGTCCAGAACTACACCCGGTGGATCGGGTCCCTGTGGGCCTCCATTTTGGCCATCCTTAATGTTATTGTTATTCATAATAATAATAATAATATTTCTGCACTCTCCCTCTCGCCTGGGGTTTCCCCTCCTTTCGACTTGCAGAGTCCCTTTTACCCACTTTCCAGCCATCCTTCCGGTTCTGACAAAGGCAGACGGAGCCAGCGTATTTTTAAATTGTGGGGCAGAAGGTGGGATTTCAACAGGTGCAGCTGTTCTCCCCCCCCCCCGCCCCGCCCCGCACACTTCTAGGCGATTCGCGTCTCTTGCCTCGTCCTGGGAGGCGTTCTGCGTGCCAGAGCTCAAAGCACGTGCAGAGTGCAGTTCCATCCCCTCGAGGTGGGGAGGTCGGTGCTCCCAGGCAGGCACAGCCGAGCCCCCGCCCGCCCTTGTCTGCCAACCGAGAGATGCTCCCCCAACCGGCACTGAATCTCGTCCAGGGGCAACCGGAGCGCACGCGCTCTGCTTAAGCTCAGAGGATCTCTCGCTTCCCGTCCCTGCATCCCTCTTTGGGGCTGAGAGACTTACCTGACCCAGCCGGGCTGCCCGGCGGCCGTCGCCTTCCCTGCAGATCCGGCGGGGTCTCTGCCCGGCATCTCCGGCGCGCCCCTCCTTCTGCCCAGCCGGACGGGGGGCGCCCGATGGACGGGCGGGCGGGCGGGCGGACGAACGGACGGACGGCCTTAGAGCTGGCAGCGAAAAGACGGCGGGGAAATCCGCCGGGCAAATCCTGGCGCGTGAACGCAGCCGGCGGGGGAGAGGATTGGAGCGCGCGGGCGGGCGGGCGGGCGGGCGGGGGCAGCCCGGGACTGAGCATCCCTCCTTCCCAGCCCCCCCTCCCCAGCCGGGCATCAGCAGCCATGCCAGCCAGCCCGCCGGAGCTTTCCGCTCTGCCTCTTCATGCACGCCCCTCCCCCAACCCCCCCTCCCCCATTTCCCCTTCCCTTCTAACTCTTTTTCTTCTTCTCCCTCTTTGCCAGCTGAGGATACCTGGCTGGGAAGGGCGCAGGCAGCGTCCCTGGTAGGCGGTTGCCAACCTCCAGGGGGGATCTGGAGATCATCTGGTAGATCCCTCAGGCAACAGCGTTCAGTTCCCCTGAAGGGAAAAGGCAACTTCAGAGGGGGGACTTTATGGCCACACATCCCTCCCCTGCTAAGTTCTCTACCCTCTTCAAATTCCAATGCCAAATCTCCAGGAATCCCCCCCCCACATGGAGTGGGCAACCCATTGCCCCACACCCTGCCCACTGGCTCTGGAGAAGAGCCCCCCGCCCCCCAGGGCCCAGGATGACCAGCTTCCAAACTGCAGGCCAAGCTCTGCTCTCCAACGGAAGTCGGTCTCAGGTAGCCCTGGCTGGAGGTTGACTCAGCCTCCCATTCTTCCGAGACTGGTAAAAGGAGCACCCAGTTTGCAGGGTGTAAAGCTGTAAACATGGTCTGCCTAGTAAACACCACCCCATGGTCAGTAATGACCTGGTGCCCCTTTACCTGTAACTAGAACATCCTGATGTTTTTGGATAGGCAGCTCCTGGTTGGCTGGGGTCTGCAACCTGTGGCTCTCCAGATGTTCATGGACTACAAATCCCATCAGCCCCTGCCAGCATGGCCAATTGCCACAGATGCGGGTGAAATGCTAGGAGCCAAAACAACCAGATCATGGCTACACAGCCCAGAAAACCCACAACAGCCAGCTGTGAAAGCCTTCAGCAATACATATTTACTGGGTTAATCAGATCTAGCCTCAGTGATCCATGCGCTAGATACGTTCAGACTAGAACGCCATACTAACACACGAACAAACACCCCTCTAACATGTATGGGCCTTTACAGGGCTTTTCTATGACCCTAAAGCAATCTAAAATCTCAAACAACCACCCCACCCACCCACCCACAACAAAGGGAGGGGCGTACAGACACCTCGGAGGCCCCCTCCCAGTGGAGAGTGTCAGCCAAATGCCTGGGTGAAGAGAACAGTGTTTGCTAGGCACTGGAACTCCAAGAGAGTAGGCACCTAGTGAACCTCTGGAAGGAGGGCATTCCGCAATGTTGGGGCCACTGTAGAGAAGGCCCTCCAGGCCGTATGCAAACCCCAAGCCTCTGAAGGGGGCAGGAGAAGCAGGTGGGCCTTTCCCTCTAATTTCAGTGCCTGGCCAAGAAGAAGAAGAAGAAGAAGAAGAAGAAGAAGAAGAAGAAGAAGAAGAAGAAGAAGAAGAAGAAGAAGAAGAAGAAGAAGAAGAAGAAGAAGAAGAAGAAGAAGAAGAAGAAGAAAAGGAGGAGGAGGAGGAGGAGGAGGAGGAGGAGGAGGAGGAGGAAGAAGAGAAAGAGGAGGAGGAGGAGGATGGAAAAGTCGCGGTTAAGTCACAGTCCACTTATGGTGACCCCACAACGGTGGTGTATTTGCCCGGGGGACATGGGGTTACCCATGTTCCCAGGCGCAACTAACCTGGTCACGTGGGGGGCAAAAAATCGGCCCCCCATGTGACCAGTTGCCTTCCAGCCCTGTGCCTGCATGAGTTTCGTGCTGTGGCTGCTGAGCCGGGAAGAGGGGCTGGGCAAACTCTTACTCGTGAGTAAGCACTTACTCGCGCCTGAGGCTCCAGCCCCGCTTCCTGGGCCAGTAGCCATGGCACAATTTTCTGTCGTGCCCCAACTGTTGTGCCAGGAAGCAAGGACGTAGGTAAGGGGGGGGTTTCTTGGGTTCAACCCCCCATTACGTGTCCGAAGTTCCGCCCCGTTTGTGGGTTTTTTGACATTTTAAAGAGTTTTTCTATTTTTGGCCTGCAGGGGGCGCAGTTTTTAGGCTAACAGCACCATAATTTCAAGGATGTGTTGGGAGACTCTCCTGATGATACCACCCACGTTTGGTGAGGTTTGGTTCAGGGGATCCAAAGTTATGGGCTCCCAAAGGGGGTGCCCATCCCCCATTGTTTCCAATGGTAGCTAATAGAAGATAGGAGCTACACATTTGAGGGTGCATAACTTTGCCCCCCCCCCATGAACCACACTTCTCCAAACCTGGATAGTATCATCAGGAGTGTCTCCTACTGATACCATCCAGGTTTTGTGAAGTTTGGTCAAGGGGGACCAAAGCTATACTCCCAAAGGGGGTGCCCCATCCCCCATTGTTTCCAATAGCAGCTAATAGGAGATGGGGGCTACACATTGAGGGTCCATAACTTTAGCCCCCATGAACCAAACTTCACCAAACCTGAAATTTTGGTGCTTCTAGCTTAACAATTGCACCCCTGACAGCAAGCACCTCCCAAATTTCCCCAGATTCTCCTTTTAAATCCATCCCCTTCGGCATGGATTTAAAGACAGAATGTGAGGTCCCCAGTTTAAACATTCAAAGTGATGCTGCTTCAGGGTGGGGGAGAATCCACCCCTAAACAGCATCACTTTCAATGTTGTTCTAACTGGGGACCCCAGATTCTCCCTTTAAGGTGGATTTAAAAGGAGAATCTGGGCTCCCTAGTTTAAACACCATTGAAAGTGATGCTATTTGGGGGTGGATTCCAGTATCACAGCGGCTGCCCAATGGGAGGCCCCCCCACAAAACTCAGATTTTGCACCAGGCTCCATTTTCCCTAGCTATGCCTCTGCCTGGAGGGGAGGGCAGAAGGGGCTGCTGGCTGCTGGCTGGGAGTCCAGCCGGTGGGGGGGGGGGCGGGGCGGGGGCGGGGAGTCTGCTGCCCCTGGCCTCAGAGAGCTGCTTTTATAAGCACTGAGGCTGGGGGCAAGGCTTGGGGAGGCATGACCATGCCCCCAGGGGTGGGTGGGGGCATGGCCCCGCTCTGAACCTCCCATAAAAAAATTCCATATACTCTGCCATCCCTCAAGCGAAGAGGGAGCTAAGGTCTGCTGAAGTTTCTCTCTTCCTGGCCCAGCAGGCGGGCATGACTTTCTCTCGCGCCACAGCTGCTGGGCCAGGAAGAGCGACTGGAGCTCAACTCGCAATTCAGCGGGGTGCCGCGTGGGGATTTTTGCCTCCAGGCGCCATATGGCCCCCATACGCCTCTGCCTCACAAGGTTTTCGAGGCATTCAGAGCTGGTTTGCCATTGCTGTCCTCTGTGTAGCCACCGTGGACTTCCTTGCTGGTCTCCCATCCAAGTGCTAACCAGTGTTGGCCCTGCTTAGCTTCTGAGATCTGATGAGATCTGGCCAGCCTGGGCCATCCAGGTCAGGGCACCAGCCATTATGTGTGTGTGTGTGTGTGAGACACGAGTCCTCAAGTCATTTCTGACCTATGTTGACCCTATGAATTAATGACTGCTCAAATGTCCTTTTGCCATCAACAACCGTGCTCCAGTCTTGCAGACTGAGAGCTGCGGTTTCCTTTAGAGAGTCAGTCTATCTCATACAGAGCAATCACTTGAGTCTGAGTACAGACCTCCTCACTTACTCCTGGTTTAATCCTGTTCATTCTCCCATGATGCCCTCCCAGGATACTGGCATTTGTCGAGGCCAACCAGGAAAGGAGAGCAGCCTTTGTTGAGGCAAACCAGAATTTGTGTGGTTGTCTGCAGGCTGAACCGTGGTTTCACAAACACATTGCAGTTGGAAAAAAACCAGTTTTGCATTTTGTCTGAACTAAACCACAGTGCGCTCCAAGGGACCGAATGATTGGAATGTGCAGGAATGAGACAGCAAGGGGTTAAAAGTTCTCCAGCCAGACTAGCATTCAGCTGGGGATCGGGCGAGTGGGAGGCAATCAAGGAGGACCGGTCTGCGTCCTCGGACGCAGTGCAAGCGTGACTCTGTGGTTTCAGTAGGCTGAGACCCCTAGTAGGAAGGGAAGAGCCCAATCCCATGTATATCTTGGAAGCTGAACTTGGCACTGGGATAAGAGATATGGATGCCAGCCTCCAGGTAGGATCTGGAGATCCTCCAGAATTCCAGCGGATGTCCAAACTATGATGACAGTTTCCCTTGAGAAAATGGATACCTTGCAGGGTGGACTCTCTGGTGCTGGACACGCCCCTCCCCAAGCTCCACCCCCAAATCTCCAGGAGTTTCTCAAACTGGAGCTCGCAACTCTACTCTCCATCCCTGCCAGGTGGCTGAGGAGGACCTAGAAACCCTAATGGGAGACCACCAAGGAAGACGGCAGAGGAAGCCAACTGCAAACTACCTCTGGTTCTTGCTTGCCTTGAGAGCCCCTTGCTGGGGTTGCCATAAGCCATAGAATGATAGAATCATAGAGTTGGGAGGTGCCATACAGGCCATCTTGTCCAACTCCCTGCTCAATCCTGGATGACTGAGTAGGGGGCTAGAGTAGGGGTGGGATCGCAGAACACAGTCGACCACTTGAAGCAGCCAGTGTGTCAGGTCTCGGAACCTTAAGCCAATAAACGGACTCTGAGGTATTGATCAGCAGCGTTTATTGATGAGGTATCGAAGCGCCATACTCGGCAGAGCCAGTTCTGATGAAACTGGCATCCACAGTCCCCTTCATTCCCCACTGAAAGCCCCCCCTCCCTGTTTCCCAAGAATTTGTGAAAAACAGTCTTTGGAGCAGAGGCACCTGTTTCCCAAGAATTTGTGAAAAACAGTCTTTGGAGCAGAGGCACCCCAAGGTCGCCAGCAGATAGTGAGAAAGCCACCTGGCTTCCTGCCGCACGAGAGAATGGATGTAATTCTTTTCTCATGGGACAGAAGTGCCGGGGGAAGCCCAGTTTCCCACGAAGCATGTGAAGCCATAAAGCAGAGGCCAAGGAAAGAATGCACAGATGGCAGTGGTTACATATACCTTTCAAGCAGCACTGATTTGTTACTTTAGGCAGTTACATGGAATAGGGAACACATCTTAATCACACAGATAATAGCACCCCCCTGACACAGTCCCTCCAGAGGAACTTTACTCTGGACATGATCTGTAATCCAGGGTATCTCCCCCTGGAGGCTGGCAGCCCACCATACCTAGGTAAGGTGTGAATCAATTGGCCCCTGGAAGGGCACAGCTACTGTTCTCATCGTCTGCTGTCTCAGAAGAGTGTTGTACCTGCGGGGCAGTTCTCCCCAGACGAGGCTGAGGGCTACCCTGCTCCTCCAGGGTGGGACCTACCCCAGGCTGAAAGCTGAGAGAGGAGAACTCAGTTAAACCCAAGTTTTAAACCTCTGCAGAAAACTTTACGCCTTTCTCATCTCTGCCATGTTCTGGAGTTATTTTTACTGCTAGTGAAGTGAGGGGGGGAGCTGCACCCCTCTATGCTTCTGAGAGATTAACGCCTACGTCCACTCCTTGCGCTGGCTTGGTTGGCCACAAGGGCTGGGGTGAGAAACGGGGTGATGGAGGGGGCCACACAATCTTTGTTTCTCACTGTCGCCTAAAGCTCTAATATCTGAGCCAGGGTATTCAGAGGCTGTGCTCAGGAACTATATTCTATCAGCTCTACCAGCATGGCCAATTGGCCATGCTGACAGAGGCTGATGGGAATTGTAGTTCCTGAACATCTGGAGAGCCGCAGGTTCCCTACCCCTGCACTAGACTGACCTTTGAAGTCGTTATGGCGACGCAATAAATGAGACGAGACGCAGCGATATCAGGAGACTGGTGGAGAGAGGCCAGCGGCAGATCTGGCTGATCTGGCCAATCTGGCTAGTCTGACCAATCTGCCGAGCTGGGGTCCCTGGCACCTTTATTAAGGGTTTGGGGAAGGCGGGAGAGCGGGAGAGCGGGAGAAAGTTGCGCAATTCATGACTCATCGGAGGGCTGCGCACGTGCAGGGAGAAACGTTCCTGTCTGGGTCGAATCCACATTCAGGTATCTTGTGACCTGGGCGTCTGGGAGATCTCGTGATGTACGTACGTGTGAGCCCAGGAGGGGACAGATGGCACAGGCATTCCTGTGCTACTGGGTCCGCTAACGTACCCCTACAGACCTTCCCAAAGGTCTAGGCCAGGGCCTTTTCAAGGAGGGGAGCGTCACTCAGGAAGAGGCCAGTTCGGCTCACTGCTTAGCTGGGGACGTCTCGGGTCTCCCTGTCTGGCAGCAGGGGTGGGGGGTGGGGGGTAGGACTGCCAAATCAAGGCGGGGAAATCCCTGGAGATTTTGGAATGGAGACTGGGAAAGAGTGGGCCTCTTGGGATATAATGCCTCAGTCTCACAATAGACAATTCAAACATGGGGAAAAGGCAAATCCATCAGCCCTTTTGTTTCATAGGCAGGCAATACTGAATGTATTACTATGTAGATCACAGGTGTCAAACTTGCGTCCCTCCAGATGTTCATGAACTACAGTTCCCATCAGCCCTTGCCAGTATAGCCAATGCTCATGTTGGGAGGGACTAGTGGGAATTGTAGTTCATGAACATCTGGAGGGCCGCACGTTTGACACCCCTGATGTAGACTGATGAAGAAAATGGTGGACAGCCATGACGGCAGATGAAACCACGAATCGGAAACAGCAGAAAATGATGGAGGGCACGGAAGAGGGGTGTGGATGTGCAATTTCAGGTGGGAGAAATAAAACGTGGCATATTCGACCACACAACTGTCGCCTTATGCTGTCGCCTTGCCGTTTGATTTAACAGCCATGTTGTGAGCCGCCTTGAGCCCTTCGGGGATAAGGCGGCCTATAAGTTTAATAAAATAAATAAATAAAAATAAACAACAAGGGGAGACGTTCTGAAAATGTTCCAGAGAAAAGAATCATTGTAAAAGGGTTTTCCTACAAAACAGGGTAGGGCTGCCAGATCCAGGTTATGAAACTCCTGGAGATTTGGGGACGAGGCCTGGGGAGAAAGGGGCCTCAATGGGGCACAGAGGGGCACACAGTCCTTGCTCCAAAGCAGTCATTTTCTCCAGGGGAACCAAGGACGTAGGTAAGGGGGGGTTCTCGGGTTCAAACCCCCACATTGCATGACCGAAGCTCTGTTACCGCGCTGCTCAGGTAACTTTTACAGGCTTCAAGGTACCCAGCTCTCGACAGCGCCCAGGAACCCAAACAAGACCCGACACGACGAGTATAATAAAAGGGAAGGTTTATTGAGATGCTGACCTAAGTGTCAGCACCTCCGTTCCTCAAGGACTCTGCACTGCCTAGCAGCCTTACAACATCTTAAATACACTTCCTCCCGTTGGGAGCCTGGGAGCATACAAGACAGCCCACCACCATTCATTAGCAAAATTCAAAGTAACCAATCATTCGTTTGCGACACACAGGAACCAATCAGAGTTCAATAGGCATCTCCTTCTTGGATTTCGCGCCAGAGGAGGGCGAGACGATGACGTGTCCACTGGCGGGAAAACACGAAGGTTTCTCCAGGTGTCCGGGGTCAGGAAGCAGAGCTTGATGACGATAGCCCCCTTATCTGCCTGCTGACGGGATTAGGCAGGGCGAGGCACTTTCTCCAAGGTCCTCCTTTGTGTGCGCCCATCAGGGACCTTTACACGTGAAAGGACGGGCTCAGGTGGGGCCGGGGTGGGCTTCTGCCTTGAGCCAAGGAGGTTCCATGCAGTCACAGATACAGGGAAACTTATAAATCCTATTTCCTAATAGATTTGGCTCCTACCTAACTAACACAAAAATAAAACATAGTTTAATCCTCAGTTAAACAAAAGTCCAGAAGTGGAACAGGTTTACTTCTGGCTCCGCTATCAGCTCCACCCCCCGTTTGTCGGTTTTTTAAATTTTAAAGTATTTATTCGGTTTTGACCTGCAGGGGGCGCAGTTTTTAGGCTAGAGGCACCACAATTTCAGGCTATCGTCAGGTGACGCTCCTGATGATACCAGCCTAGTTTGGTGAACTTTGGTTCAGGGGGTCCAAAGTTATGGACCCTCAAATGGGGTGCCCCATCCCCCATTGTTTCCAAAGGGAGCTAATAGTAGATGGGGCTACCCTTTTGAGGGTCCATATATTTGGACCTCCTGAATCAAACTCACTAAACCTAGGTGGTATCATCAGGAGACTCTCCTGCTGATACCACCCAGGTTTGGTGAAGTTTGGTCCAGGGGGACAAAGCTATGGACTCCCAAAGGAGGTGCCCCATCCCCCATTGTTTCCAAAGGGAGCTAATAGTAGATGGGGCTACCCTTTTGAGGGTCCATATCTTTGGACCCCCTGAATCAAACTTCAATAAACCTAGGTGGTATCATCAGGATAGTCTCCTGCTGATACCACCCAGGTTTGGTGAAGTTTGGTCCAGGGGGACCAAAGCTATGGACTCCCAAAGGAGGTGCCCCATCCCCCGTTGTTTCCAATGGGAGCTAATAGTAGATGGGGTATCTCCTAAAGATACCATAACAGTTTGGTGCTGCTAGCTTAACAATAGTACCCCTGACAGCAGGCACCCCCAAATTTCCCTAGATTCTCTTTTTAAATCCACCCCTTCAGCATGGATTTAAAGGGAGAATGTGAGGTCCCCAATTTAAACATTGAAAGTGATGCTGTTTCGGGGTCCGGGAGAATCCACCCCGAAACTGCATCACTTTCGATGTTGTTTTAACGGGGGACCCCAGATTCTCCCTTTGAGATGCATTTACAAGGAGAATCTGGGCTCCCTAATTTAAACACCATTGGAAGTGATGCTGTTTGGGGGTGGATCAAGGATGTAGGTAAGGGGGGTTCTTGGGTTCAACCCCCCATTACATGTCCGAAGCGCCGCCCCCATTTGTGCTTTTTTGTATTTTTAAAGTGTTTTTTGGTTTTTGGCCTGCAGGGGGCAAAGTTTTTAAGATAGCAGCACCGAAATTTCAGGAATTTGTTGGGCAATTCTCCTGAAGATACCACCCAGGTTTGGTGAAGTTTGGTTCAGAGGGTCCAAAGTTATGGACTCCCAAAAGAGGAGTCCAATGTTTCCAATGGGAGCTAATATGGGAACTACTCCTTTGAAGGTTCATAACTTAGGACTCCCAGAGCCAAACTTCACCAAACCTGGGTGGTATCATCAGGAGAGTCTCCAAAAGATACTCTGAAAGTTTGGAGCTGCTAGCTTAACAATTGCTCCCCTGACAGCAGGCACATTTCAAATTTCCCCAGATTATCCTTTTAAATCCACCCCCTTCCTGTCGATGCTTGTTTTCTTTCTTTCTTTCTTTCTTTTATTCTCTCAATGCCTAATAAAGGTTATTATTATTATTAAATCCTTCGGCATGGATTTAAAGGGAGAATCTGTTTCAGGGTGGGGGATAATCCACCCCCAAACAGCATCACTTTCAATGTTGTTTTAACTGAGGACCCCAGATTCTCCCTTTAAGGTGGATTTAAAAGGAGAATCTGGGCTCTCTAGTTTAAACACCATCGAAAGTGATGCTGTTTGGGGGTGGATTCCAGCATCACAGCAGCAGCCCATGTGGGGATGGGGGGTGCAAAACTCAGATTTTACACCAGGCTCCATTTTCCCTAGCTATGCCTCAGCCAGAAGGGGAGGGCAGAAGGGACTGCCAGCTGCCGGCTGGGAGCCCAGCTGGTGGGGGGAAGGGCAGGGCGGGGGGAGTGGGGTCTGCCAGGCTGGGGGCGGGGCTTGGGGAGGTGTGGCCACGCCCCAGGAGTGGGTGAGGGTTTGGCCACGCCCCGACCCCCCCATAAAAAAATCTATACCTACATCCCTGAGGGGAACTCATCTCTGTAGTCTGGAGATGAGCTGTAATTCCAGGGGTTCACAACGTCCCGTCTGGAGGCTGGCAACCCTACTTCCATTGTGGCGTAATGGTTAAGAACCAGCGTGGTGTGGTGGTTCGAAGCTGCAGATTCTAATTTGATGAACCTGCTTTGTTTCCCTACTCCTCCACATGAAGCCTGCTGGGTGATCTTGGGCCAGTCACAGTTCTCTCAGAACTCTCTCAGCCCCACCTGCTTCACAAGGTGTCTGTTGTGTGGAGGTGAAAGGAAGGTGATTGTCAGCCGCTCTGAGATTCCTTAAAGGCAGAGAAAAGCGGGGTATAAAAAACAGTTTCCCTCCTCTTCTGTGGTGCTGGTTGAGTAACTGGGCCACTGGGTCCTTCCCGTTTTCCCTTTTCTCCCTCGGATTTCGGTCCATGGCTCTTCCCTGTCTGATCTCCCTTTCCTCCCAAGTAGTCCTCCTGCGTGTGCCCCGACCAAGGGAGAGAGGATGAAGAAGAGGCACAACGGATGGTTCAGAACCCGTCCTTCCCCTCTCTCTGGCCCGCGGCCTTTGAGTTTTGCTTTCCACTGTGAAATGACGAAGGTTGACTGTTGGAGACCGAGTTGGCCTGTTTTCTGAAGGGAGAAGCAGAGAAGGTTATGAAAGGGCATGTTTGTTAGAAAACTGAAGCAGGTAAGGCACAAATCACTGGTGTGGCGACTCTTCGTGGTTTCATCCAGCTTGCAGAAATGTATCAGCGATGGCTTGGTTTGTTTTTGCATCTTTCAGAGCAGTTTGACCACGCAAAATCATCAGGCAGCAAGGTTGTTTTTTTTTAAACACTCCATGTTCTTTTCTGAAATCCCTTCTCATCTGCTACACACCAGTGAGAGAACCGTTCTCTTCATGTGAACCTGCACCCCCTGAGCTGTTTGGATGGGGAAAGGCAGCCCAGAAATCAAATCAATAAATGTTTGGAGAGGTTTTCATGGAATTCTCTCTCCTACGTTCTATAACAGGTTGCCAACTCCAGCTTGGGAAATTCTGGAGATTTGGGGGGGGGGTGGAGCTGGAAGGGGAGGGGCCTCATTGGGGTGTAATATGCACCTGCTCAAGCCATTCTCTCCAGGAGAATTCATTATAATCTGGAGAACAGTTTCCATTTTCCAGGAGCTCTCCCTGGCTCCTTCCGCACATGCAGAATAATGCACTTTCAAACTGCTTTCAATGCTCTTTGAAGCTGTGCGGAATAGCAAATCCACTTGCAAACAGTTGTGAAAGTGGTTTGAAAACACATGATTCTGCATGTGTGGAAGGGGCCCAAGACTAACCTAGAGGTGGACGATCTTAGCTGGATTCCACACAGGGCAAATATAACAGGAGTAGGACACAATACAAGCTGTTGTGGTGGTGGTGGGGAGGTCTTTGCACAGGTCCCATCCCCCAAACGAGTCTGCCCTGTTTTACTACTAAACCTCTAACATAAGGCCTACAATAACAGCCCACACTAGTATAGCATTTTTGTTATTTGAACTCCACTTTTCCTGGGGCCTGCAGCCTAGGATAAACAGGGTCTCCCATTTCTTACCAGCATGGCCAATTGGCCATGCTGACAGAGGCTGATGGGAATTGTAGTTTCTGAACATCTGAGAGCCAGGTTCCTACTCCCTGCCCTAGTACAGAATTTAGGGAACCTGCCATTCTCAGATGTTCAGAACCACAATTTCTATCCAGCCTACCAGCATGGCCAATTGGCCATGCTGACGAGAAAAGCTGATAAGAATTCTTCTGGTATCTGGAGCTTCCTGGAGAGGTCCCACAGTGAGAGGCAGTGTGGTGTAGTGGTTAAGAGCAGGTGGACTCTAATCTGGGGAACTGGATTTGTTTCCCCGCCCTCCACATGAAGCCATCTGGGTGACCCTGGGCCACTCACAGTTCTCTGAGAACTCTTTCAGCCCCACCTACCTCACAAGGTGTTTGTTATGGGGAGAGGAAGGGGGCCCCTTTGAGTCTCCTTACAGGTGAGAAAGGCAGGGGGTATGAACCCAACCTCCTCCTCCTCCTCCTCCTCCTCTTCTTCCTCTTCTTCCTCTTCTTCCTCTTCTTCTTCTTCTTCTTCTTCTTCCTCTTCAAAGAAGCTTACAACACAATTCTTCTGCTGCTTTGGCCTCATAACAACAATCTTGTAAGACAGGTTAGGCTGAGAAAGATCTCACCTGTGGCCCAGCACAGATGTGAACCTATGTCTTAGTCCAGCACGAACAATTACACCACACTGACACAGCAATAGAACCTGAAAAATCAGCCGCAGTTCCAGAGGCGTAGCTAGGGAAAATGGAGGCCAGGGCAAAATCGGAGTTTTCTGTGTGTGTCCCCCCCCCCCATGGGCGGCAACTCCCCCACAACAAAATAATGATTTTTTTTCCCACCAGGTCATCTCAAAGTCATCATCACATTATAGAACATGCCCCAACTCACAAATCTGCACACCCAGGGCTCCCTAGTTTAAACAACACTGGTGCTATGATGCTGTGACCCACCCTGAAACAATTAAAGCACTTTTATCGTTGTTTAGATAGGAGAGCCCAGATTCTCCTTTTAAATCCACCTTAAAGGAGAATTCACTTCTAGTTTAAACAACACAGAAAATTGATGATGTTTCGAAAGGGGGATCCGCCCTGAAACACCAGCACTTTCAATATTGTTTTTAGCAGATTAGAGAGCCCAGATTCTCCTTTTAAATCCACCCCAAAGGGAGACTCCCTCGGCTCTTAAGCTAACATTAATGTCTTATTTGGAAAGGGAATCACCCAAACAGCATCACTTTTCAATATTGAACTTGAATTAGGGGCAGATTCACCTTAGAAGTCACAAACCTAGTTTAAACTAGCATTGAAAGTGATGCTGTTTCGAAGTCAGTGGAAGAATCCACCCTGAAACAGCATCAACACTTTCAATGTGTTGTTTAAAATTAGAGAGCCCAGATTCCTCCTTTTAAATCACAATTCCTTAAAGGGAGACTCTGGAGATCCCTTTGAATTTAAACAACATTGAAAAAAATGATACTGTTTCAGGTGTAGATTCCCCACGCTAATTCACCTCAAACAACATCACTTTCAATGTTGGTTGTTGTGGGTTTTCCGGGCTGCGTGGATGTGGTCTGGTAGATCTTGTTCCTAACGTTTTGCCTGCATCTGAGGCTGGCATCTTCAGAGATGTATCACAGAGAGAAGTCTGTTATAAACTGTGTCCAGACTTCTCTTATAACAGACTTCTCTCTGTGATACACCTCTGAAGATGCCAGCCACAGATACAGGCAAAACGTTAGGAACAAGATTTACCAGACCACGGCCACACAGCCTGTAAAACCCACAACAACCAGTTAAATCCAGCTATGACAGCCTTCGACAATACTTTCAATTTTTTTAAATCTAGGGAGCCCAGATTCTCCCTTTAAATACACTCCGAAGGTGCTGGATTTAAAGGGAGAATCTGGGGGAAATTTGAGGGTGCCTGTCAGGAGAGCAATGTTTAAGTTAGCAGTACCAACATTTCAGGCTATCTTCAGAAGACTCTCCTGATGATACCACCCAAGTTTCGTGAAGTTTGGTTCAGGGGGTCCAAAGTTATGGACCCTCAAAACGGTAGCCCCATCTACTATTAGCTCCCATTGAAAACAATGGGGAATGGGGTGCCCCCTTTGGGGGTCCATAACTTTGGACTCCCTGAACCAAACTTTACCAAACTTGGCTGGTATCATCAGGAGTGTCACTTGATGATAGCCTGAAATTTTGGTGCTGATAGCCTGAAAATTGCACCCCGTGCCTGCCAACAATGTAAAAACACTAAAAATACCAAAAAGAGAGAGAAATGAACCCAAATTTGTCTGCGCTCCCCACCCACGTGATCAAATGGTGGGCACCCAGGACATTTGTCCCCACATGTCCCCATGGTCTCTATGCCCCTGCGCAGTTCTGAGAAGCCTTATAATCTAAAAATTTGACAATGGGAGATAGAACAGAGCCCGGAGGGTGAGGAGGGAGAGGGGAGCCTCACAGGGGATGACTATGTGGGGCACGGCTGCTGATGTGTTCTTTTGGTAGGGGATGAGGGCTCAGGTTGCAAACTCCAGGTTCTGGGATTCCTGCAGACTCAGTCCGGATAGATGTGGGCCTCGCCAGGAATGTGAGCAGCAGAATCCGCCCCCCACAGCTGCCATTTTCTCTGTGGAAAGTGATATTTGTCATCTGGAGATCTGCTAGAACGCCAGGCCCCACCTGGAGATTGGTAACCCAGGTGAGGACTCTCAGCAGTGCAGAAGAGGTGGGTTTTGAGGAGAGATTTGAAAAGGAAAATGGGGGTAGAGTTGCATACCCAGTTGGGAAAGTTCTGGAGATATGGAAGGGGAACATGGGGAGTGCGACGTTTGGGGAAGAGAGGGGGCTCAGCCAAGGATCTGATGCCATGGAGCCAGTGGCGTACTGCCTACAGGGACATGGGGCGCACACCTTTCGGTCACAAGGGGGTCGCCGAGTGCCGGCCGGGTCCCAAATCAAGGCCAGGCCCAGCCACGCAGCAGGGAGGCCACTCTGCCACCAGGGAATTGCGCCGGTGTGCAAGGCTGGGGCCAGCTGCGGAGCCGGAAGGCCTCTCTCCCACCGGGATCTGCCCCTGCCTCCCTGTAGGCGGGCTTCTGTCCTTCCCAGGGCCTGGGGCGGACAGGAGACGCCCTGCAGAGACGCGGGGGGCTCAGTGCCCATCCAAGTCACCCCCAAGCCCCACCCTCGAGCACAGCTGGGGGTGCAGGGGTGCGCCTGGAGCAGGTGTTGTCTCCGGGCACCATTCCCCCCCATACACCTCTGCATCGAGCCTCCCCTCCAAAGCAACCATTTTCCCCAGAGGGAGCTGATCTCTGTTGTCAGGAGACCAGGAGTGATTCCAGGAGCTCCCCAGGCTCCACTTGCAGAGTGGCAACCCAAGCTCATTGAAGCAACCCATCCCCAAGGGGTCCTGGGAGAGCAGTCCAGATATAGCTAGGAGGGCAAGAGGGAAAGTGCCACGGGTGGGAAAGGACACAGAAGCCGTTGGCTGGGACAGAACCGTGGGAAGGGAGAGTTTGGCAAGGCTAAGAGAACGTTCAAGATGAAAGCAAGATCGGAGAGCAGATGTTCAATCCGGCTGCCCATACTTGGACCACGGGGCTTTCTGGAGACCTTGGGTCAACCCAGCTTGTCTGAATTCCACCTCTCCCCTCCCGCCACCTCCCCCCCGCCTCCAATTAAATTATCCTGCTTAATTACAATAAAAGGCCAACTGTTGATCGAGCTCAGCATAATTAATATTTGCTGTGCCCAGGATCGCAGAGCTGGCGTTGCCAGCAGTTACAGAACTGGGGAAAGGATTTGGCTGTATTAGCAGGGGAAGAGACAGCTGTCTCGCTTACTGATACCCGGGGCTGGGGGCTGGGATTACCGCCTGGCATTAGGCTCGATGGGGCTGTGCAGAAAAGAAGAGGAAATTATCCCCCCCCCCAACAAACACATCCCGATCACAGGTCTAACCTCAGCACCCATTCGCCCTTTTTTTAAGGAGACCTTTGACTAAAGCGGCTAAGCCGTTATTCTACCTGCTAGTCCCTAGGATGTTTTCTCATCCTTTTATTTTAAAAAATCTATGTAGAATTATCAGGGCGGATGTCTCAGCCTGAGAACAAGATATTTAAATGGAGCTGTCAGGCTGATGTGAGGCCAGCCAAGGGACGGATGCCAGCATTGACGGGCATTTGGGTTCGATTAAATCAAGGTGGCTTTAATAGCGAGCCGCTCTGGCTGGTCCCTCCGTTAATCCGTTGATGTGAGGCACGGCTGAGCTTTCCGTTGTCCAACTCTGAGTTCGGAAATTCCTCGTGGTTTGGAGGGGAAGCCTGAGGAGGGTGGGGTTTGAGGAGGGGACGCACAATACTTCGTTGGGAACCGCGGACTCCGCCCTCGGGTGCGGCCATTTTCTCCACGTGAAGATCAGTTGGAATTCTGGGGGACCCCCAGGGCGGAATCTTGGCTACCGAAGACTTGCGTCTCAAATTTGCTGATTCCCAGATGAGGAAGACATTACGTTTAGAATAAAGGCATCTTTTGCTTGACTGGAACCGACTGATAACGTTAGAACATCCTGGGGCTTTCCCCCACTTACTTCTGAGGCGGCCTTTCCCCGGGAAAGTACCTTGGGTCCAAGCGCCTCTAATTCTTGAGGAGGCAACCATGCAGCAGGGGTCCCGGCGCTGCCACTCTTGCACCACCAGCGTGACGGCCATTCCTGGCCTGAAGAAACGGGCACCTTTGATGACTTCAGCAGAGCCGCAGAACCCTGAGAGCTGGGCTAGGAATGACGCTGCCAAGCTGAGGCATGAGAGGGATCAAGCAGAAGGTGGTGAGTGGGGAAAGCCCCCCTGAAGACAAGATACTGAGGTTGAGTGTCTGTCGGGGGGTCCCTTGAGTAAGCCTTCGGGCGAAACGCTGAAGTAACCAGCCTGCCTCAGGACCCAAGAGAGCCGCGCCAGATAATTCAAGAAATTGAAAGCAAACCTTATCTTGAGACATATCTGTAGGCCTCTTGAACATTGATTAGAGATTTTATGTATGTACTAGGATTCAGTTACATGAAAATTATCAATTCTATTCCTTTTTTTGCACCATTATCATTCGCAGCTCACAGGTTGGGCTACTCCAATTTTACTAGTGTTTATCTTGACCATCTGGGGGTTGGCAGCCCTTGCTGAGTCCACTGGTCAGATCTCCAGCAGCAGGATGATATCAGAGCACTAATCCTGAAACTGGGACCCGTGCATTACTGGCCAGCTCGGGGTGGGGGGGGGGAGGAGTATCGCCAGAGCTGCAGTGAATGACAGGGAACCTCAGGCAATGCTTTCCTCATCCATATAAAAGGGTCAAGGTCAGACTCTGTTCCTTTCTGCACAGGCAACACAAGCAGGTTAAATGAACCTGTGTTGCCTGCCTCGCTGTTTGTACGGCGGGTGCAGGGGCCATCCGGAATCGCTGGGAGCCCAGCACTGGGTGTGGGATGTTTCACACAGGAAATGCAAAACACGCGTCCGAGAATTCCCCCCACCTGAGAATCCCTCCCACAAACATACCGGCACAAAATGGTGGTCGCCTAGACCACAGGTGTCAAACTTGCGGCCCTCCAGATGTTCATGAACTACAATTCCCATCAGCCCTTGCCAGTATAGCCATGTTCATGTTGAAAGGGACTGATGGGAATTGTAGTTCATGAACATCTGGAGGGCCACGAGTTTGACACCCCTGGCCTAGACAATCCACTCTAATGGCGGCTGCCCACACAATATACCGTAATGTTGGATGGAAGTGTGTGTGCGTGGGGGGGGGGGGGAGAACCAGTACGCTTCCTGCTTGCCATAGTTCGCAAAGGCAAGCAGGAAGTGTGTGAAACTCAAGTTAAAGGGGGAAAGCGACTTTCATTTAACTTGGGTTCATCAAAAATAAAATGGCTAGAAGCTTTTTAGGGGTCGAGTTCTGTGAGAACTTCTCCCCATAACGCATTTTTCACACCCATGAACCCATTATATTTTTCCTGTGTGGAATCACCCTCTGTCGCCCTTATCTTCCTTGTCCCCTCACCTTTACAGACATGACCCCATTAGGTTTGTCAACCTCCAGGTGAGTCCACCATTGTATAAAAGTCTCTGGTGCGCGGTGGGATTGGAAGTGCATCGGGGCAAGAAAATCTGTCAGGCCTGTGACTGTCAGTGGATGGGTGGCGGGCATTGCAAAGGGGAATGGTTTTGCTTTGTACTCTGCAGGTGCCCAGGGCTCCCTCCCTCCCTCCCTCCCTCCCTCCCTCCCTTCCTCCCTTCCTTCCTTCCTTCCTTCCTTCCTTCCTTCCTTCCTTCCTTCCTTCCTTCCTTCCTTCCTTCCTTCCTTCCTTCCTTCCTTCCTTCCTTCCCTCCCTCCCTCCCTCCCTCCTCCCTCCCTCCCTCCCTCCCTCCCTCCCTCCCTTCCTTCCTTCCTTCCTTCCTTCCTTCCTTCCTTCCTTCCTTCCTTCCTTCCTTCCTTCCTTCCTTCCTTCCTTCCTTCCTTCCTTCCTTCCTTCCTTCCGCAGATGGCCTTGGCAGCCCCACAAGACCTGATCTTATCATGTGGGAAGTGTGAGCTGTTCCCGGGCTTGTAGTGCTTTGTACTGGGAATCGTAGGAGCCGTTTGGGTAAGGGGGGGAGCTTTGGGGAATATAGGCAGTAGGTTTGAGCAGGAATCTCAGATTCATCTTTGCTTCATGTTGTCCTTTCATATCGAAATAAAGACTTTAGAAAAAATCTACAGTTTCTATTCTTTCCGGACCTGAGGTCTGAAATTAAGACGAATCTCACAGCAACGGCCCACATTCGGCTTCATGTCCAACACAAATGGAGCTCCAGGCAAGGCATCTGCAGGCAATCCTGACCAGGGGACAGAGCAACCCTCAGGCGAAGAGGGGTCCCAAGGCAGAGACGCAGCAGTCGGCGATGCACCCCGCGACCCAGAGAGGGACGAGGAGTTGGATACTCTCACTCCCAACCTGCATAATCCATACCGGGGTGCTGGGCACGGCGCCTGAGGGGACGTGGGCATTGAGTTGCCACACACCCTTTCCTCATGATTACAAGGGGGCCAAGCCCAAAGGGTGGTGTGAGTCCACTGGCTCACGCAACCCATGGTTCTGGATATCTACCCTTAATGGGACTTGGCATCTCAAGAGGAGCGGTCGAGAGCCCAGGTCCAAGCGAGGACATGGGCCCCCAAGCGAGGAGCAGTTGCTTGGCGGCGGGAGCAGGACAAGATGTGGCAGGAGCTATACTTTTCACGGTGCAACATGGAACTCTTCTTGGCCCGCACCGAGGCGGGGGAAACGGAACAACGGCCACCGCCAGTGGAAAGGACCCCACCAGTAAAGCTCCAACCACCGCCAGACCAAGGTCGTTGTGCCCCGCATCCTCGGTCATTGTGCTGCCAGGGGTACTGGGGGCATCCCACCCACCAGCCCAGCTGAGAACTCCTGGACCTCCTCTACCAGCGCTGGTTCCTGTCCCAGTGGCGGCCCCATGGAGAAGGTACCAACTGAAGGCCCGTTTTGGCGGGGTGACCGGCACGTTGCCCTACTTCCTTGTGCAGGTGGAAGTCCCATGGAAAAATATGGTGAGGAATACAAGGACGAGCTCAAGCAAATGCACGAAGTGGGAGGGCTCCTGGAAGGAGAGGCGGCCGGCTGGTACGTGGGGCTGTACAAAGACCGTACACCTGAGCTACGATCCTTCCTCCGCTTCATGCTGGCTTTGCGACGGCAGTTCGAAGACCCTTTCTACGGTTTCTACTAAACAAATCTGCAGTTTCTATTATTTCCGGACCTGAGGCCTGACATTATCTCACCCCAACATGCTTGCTCTTTGTGGTGCAATGAGAGAGGTGTGTCAATGCAAGATGTGTTTCCTCTTGCCGCCGTGTGCTCCCCACTTTCTGCGAGGAAAACGAGAGCCCTCCAGAGCGGGGCAAGGGCGGGGCAAAGCCTGCAGTGGTTCCTCAGCCCGTGTCCTTATATCCTATTGAGGTCCCTCCCCTGCCCAAACCACCCTCTTCCCAGATTCCACCTCTAAAATCTCCAGGAATTTCCCAACTCAGAGTTGTTGACATTAGATCCCATCATGCTTTGGGCTGAGCTCTCTCATCCTCAAGTAGTTTTCCTATGTACATTTTTCATATGCGGGGTCAGGGGTTTGTGATGAAGATAAGTTGGGGTGAAACATATTGTCAAATTGGCATCCCTGTAGCCTCAGTGTTACAATGCCGTGAGTGGAGAAACGGGAACCACTATAGTGTGCTTTATACAAACCGGGGACGTGAAAGCCATATACAGGATATTTTCAAATCCGTGCATGGATATATGCATGGATTCCAGGTCTGCAGCCGCCCCTTTCCATCCCCTCCCCTTCTGAGTATTATATATCCCCCCAGATGCTAAGACGATTTTCCCCGACATGCCGTCTCTTCACCGCATCAGCGTCTTTGTGGGTTCAGCAGACATAATCCCATGTCCCACCGCTGCCATTTCCCTACCGGGATGTCACAGCAGATTATGACTTCACGGAGGGTAAGGAGGGAGAATTCCAGTGTCATGGTAATCCTCCGTCTTTTTTGCTGAAATACATTAAGGTGATCCACACAAGCATTAATGAGGCTGGCAAATATTATCTCTTTTCACTCCGCTAAAGCAAAGGAAACTGAGGCAGCGTGAGCCTGGAGGATTTATTACCGGGCTTACTGGATGCAAATTGCAGGCTGGGAGAAAGACAGCGGAATCTGCCTGCACCAAACATTTCTTCTGTTCTAAACGATCAGGATTCCTTAAACGGTCAGGAATCCTAACTTCCCACCTTCAGCGGTAGACCGTTTATTTAATTTATTTATACCCCAGCTTTCTCCCCGGTGGGACAGAGTGGGAAGCGCAGCGGTACTGCAGTCGAAGCTCCGCTCACAACCTGAGTTTGATCCCAACAGAAGTGCCTTTCAGTTAGATGGCTCCAGGTTGACTCACAGGCCCATCCAAAGGAGTTGGGGGGGTGTAAAACTGCTTGGAGGAACAGTGCAGGGCTCTGCTGGCAGATTTGCCCTTCCTGGGGCATTTACCCTGGTTGAGGGGCAAAGACACCGGCCATCTGGAATGTTTGGATGTGGCACTCGGAATGCTTGGAAAGCTCAGACATGGTGCTTAGCAGTGGCGTATCTACCTAGGGACAAGGGGTACCCCTTGTCCCCGGGAGCCACTCTTCTGGTCACGTGGGGGGCACAAAATTGGCCCCCCACATGACCAGGAAGTCCTGCTGCCTTGTCGTTTTCACGTGCCTCAACCTATCCGTGTCAGTCGAGGCACGCAAAAACAATGAGGCAGCAGGGGGAGGGGAGGTGGGCACCCTAGACCTTGCCCATGTCCATGGTGACATGGGCGGGTCAAGGTCAGTGGGGGGTTGGAACCTGGGGGCATCAGGGGGCTGAGCCGGGGTGGCGGTGGGACAGAGCCTGGGGGGCATCCTGGAGACAATTTGTCTCCGGGCGCCATTTACCCATGGTGCGCCTCTGGTGCTCAGCACTGCCCCGGTGCTGCCACACCACCGCTAGTCCCATCTGCACAGCAGGGGTGTTGCAGAGGCATCCCCAGGGGTGCACATTAGTGGGCATCCATCGTGGTTTATCAGGGAACTCTGCCATGGCCCAGGGCACCCCAAGGGTGGCATCAGTCCACGCAACCATGTGGAGGGCTTTCTGGTGGCAGGAAGGTTTCTTTTATTTCCTGCTTCCCTGTGCCACCGAAAAGCCCTCTGGAGGCAGGAGCGGTGCCGTCCCTAGCAGCAGCCCAGAGCTGGGGGCGGGGCTGCCAACTTCCATCCTTCCGAGGTCAGTAAAATAAGCACCCAGCAGCACACGCAGTGTTGGCGTTGGGCTGGAAAGATAACAAGAAACGGACATGTATCTAATCTGGTTGAGGAACTGGGTTTGGGAACAAATTCCGAGTTAGAGATTTTTTGCCTGAGCTGGCAAAAAATACACTATGGCAGGCTTATCTAGAGATATTCAGATTAGTCTGTGCACTGACTAGAAAAAAAATGGATGGAAGAAGCCTGAGGATTTGCTAGTGAGAACTATGGAATCAGAGAGCTCTAAGAAAGATAGAGCCTTCTGCCAGGTGCTTGCTTGAAATAATCAATGGAAAAG
The DNA here is from genome assembly GCF_021028975.2 of Sphaerodactylus townsendi. NCBI lineage: Eukaryota > Metazoa > Chordata > Lepidosauria > Squamata > Sphaerodactylidae > Sphaerodactylus > Sphaerodactylus townsendi. The sequence goes on along the minus strand of NC_059427.1, from coordinate 175,462,708 downwards.
AGGGGGTTTGCTGGCAAGGGGGGGAAGGCAAGGAGTATTGTGCCCTTTGAGTCTCCAGTTGGAGACAAAGGGGATATTGAATGTAACCAAAACTACTACTACTATTCCTCCTCCTCCTCCTCCTCCTCCTCCTCCTCCTCCTCCTCTTCTTCTTCTTCTTCTTCTTCTTCTTCTTCTTCTTCTTCTTCTTCTTCTTCTTCTTCTTCTTCTTCTTCTTCTTCTTCTTCTTCTTCCAAGGTCAGTAAAATAAGCACCCAGCTTGCTGGGGATAAAGTGTAGATGACCAGGGTAGACAACGGCAAACTACCCTGCAAACACAGTCTGCCTAGTAAATGTCATGATGTCATATGACCCCACTGGTCAGTAATGATCTGGTGCTTGCACGGGGGACTACTTTGGCCTCTCCCCCCCAATGGGGACTAAAAGCCGCTTAGAACATTATCCTCTTATCCATTTTAGTCCTCATAACAACCTTGTAAGGTAGTGTCGGCTGAGACTGTGACTGATCCAGGGCCACTCAGCGAGCTGGGAGTGGAGATGCAGACCTGGGTCTCCCGGATATTAGTCTGACACTCTGAACTGCTACAAAACAGTGGCTCTCCGAACTACCTTGTTTTCCCTCAGCAATGGCCCCCACACAGTCTGCCTTCAGGGAATGATTTCAACACTTGGAACCTCAAAACATGTGCAATGGAGCCCCTAAACCCGTGGTGGCGAACCTTTGGCACTCCAGATGTTATGGACTACAATTCCCATCAGCCCCTGCCAGCATGGCCAAAGGTTCGCCACCACTGCAAACATTGCAGAGCATTCTGGAATGTGTTCTAGGATGCTTCCTTGATTTCCACAAGCCAGAGCTTGAAGGCCACACTGTTTTTCCATGTGAACTGAAAGGGCACACATCCAACTCTCCTCCTCTGTGGTCACTGACTATGCAGGAAGATTCAAGAAACAGCCCCATCAGCACAGGGATCTGCATTATACTGAGTCAGACCATTGATCCATCCATGACAGTATTGCCTACTCAGGCCGGCAGTTGCTCTCCGGGGGGCTCAGGTGGAGGTGCCAGGAGTTGAACTTGGGACCTTCTGCATACCGAGAAGATAATCTACCACTGAGCCAGAGCCCTTCCCCCAACAAAGGAAGCTTGTATGTACACCCTTAATAATAGCTCCCCTGAAGATCCTCAGTACATTTCAGAGACAGTCAGAGCATATTGGAAGACCACTTCCTTGGCGGTTAGAGCAGAACCAAGAAATCCTGGTAACCACCAAGTCCCCCTTCCCAAAACAGAACCAGAAAAATTACACAATTGGTATCACCCCCCAGCCAATAAGATTGTCCTTTCTTCAGGGCAAAAGACTTGGATTGGAAATTCCCCACCTTCTTGGTTTCTCTGGGGCAGGGGTCTTCAAACTATGGCCCTCCAGATGTTCATGGACTACAATCCCCATCAGCCCCTGCCAGCATGGCCAAGTGGCAGGGCTGATGGAAATTGTACGTCCACTGTAACATCTGCAGAGAACCATGGTTTGAAGCCACCACGGCTCTAGGGTATCAGGTAGAGATCACATCACTTCTTGCTACCTTTTTAGCTGGGGATGAACCTTCTCCGTGTATCCCTTAATGGGTGGCCATTTTGCTTTTTGTTTTGTTTTGTTTCTTTCAGTTTTCCAAAATTATTCCCTTTCTTTCCCTCCTTTTCCTTTCTCCATTTTCCTGTCCCCGTGTTTCCTTCTTCTGGGGTCCCACCTAAATTACATAACATTGGATATTAGAGGGAAGGATACAAGCTAAATCTACTCTTGGTCTGTGGGAGTTTTATACCATCTTCTATATTGTAAATTTGTATGATTTTATAGGATTGTTTTAAAATATTTATTATGATTTCATACTGCTTTATTAAAGGTTGGAAACTGCCCGAGCCTCCCAGGGAAGGGCAGTGATAAGTCTAAATCAAACAAACAAACAGAACAAATACTCTACAATGGCTATTACCGCTGGGGTTCTGGGAGCACGCTCCATCTGTAGATGTCGTGTACACCCAGAAAAGGGAAGAAACTGTAGCCAGAGGGACAGATAATAATTATTTTGTTTTTAATATAGTTTTGATAGCTATATGACGTTAGTAGAATTTAGGTTTGATTTTGATTTTCTGTAAGGTTTTCCTTCCTGCTGTAAAATGCATTACTAAGTCACAAGCTTGATGAAACAAAAAGGTGGACCCAGAGAAACAGGATGCGGACGGTAAATGAATCAGGCACCCCCCCTTCTGCTTTTTTACATAGCCCCAAGTAATTGTCACACACACCCAGGACAACTCTCCGGAGGTGTTTCCTCACCAAAGATAAGACCTGGAGGTCTCGGAAGAATGGACCTTGATGGCCCTGTGTTGTCATTGTATAATTGAATCTATGATGTAACCTCTACAATCTATATATATAAAAAGCTAACCAATCGTTTGTTGGTCTTGCCCTAACGCCAAAACGGCGGGACGGATCGCCCCACATTTTCACAGGGCGTCCCTCCCTGTTGCGGGCAGGTAATCGGACCTTCAGATGCGCCGAAGAGTCCATACCTGAGCCCAGGTAAAACATCTTTTCCATGGCGCACTCAGGCCCATGAAACTGGCTGGTTTAACCGGTCACCCTTGGAATGTTAATTGCAGCCTGTCTGTCTGTGGCCGCGAGGGCTTAGAGATGTTAAGTGCAGATGGGCAGAGGGTGGGCGAGTGAAAACGGCAAATAGGTAATACTGGTAGGTAATGCGAAAGTGGAAGTGAAACACATACACACTTTGCGCATGTTGAGGCGTCAGGTGCGGGTTCCCCCCCCACACCCGGAGTAGCACCTTTCACTCTCTGTGCCTCACCCACTGCTGCCACACAACACACACATCCAGCTCATCCTCACACACACCTCACTCTGCCCCTCCCTTACATCCGCTAACCACCACGCACCCACTTCCTCACACCCATGTTCGCCACAGGTCTCTTTTACTTTAAAAGCAAGCTGCAGCTTTGCCTTTTCTTCTAAGACAAGACGTCAAGCGGAGGTGAGGCGAACCAACACTACTGGCTCAGCGCTGGCTTTCCACATGGCCTTTAAAACCCAGGGAAGACTGACGCCGATCTGAGCGCCTCACCAACCCTGCCTCTGCTGCCTGACTGGGATAGGCCTGCTTGCCCCAGTTCTGCCTTGCCTAAGCCATGACTGTGGCGTGTCAACCAGCCTCATGGTCAGCGGGATTAGCACTTTCTGGACAGTTCCGTTGTGGAATGGAAAGAGTTACCTTATACCTAAAAGCCAGACAGCGCCATATAATAATGTGAGGTGAAAAAGGGAAAGAGGAGGTTCCATTTAACCACCGGAAGAAGAAGAAGAAGAAGAAGAAGAAGAAGAAGAAGAAGAAGAAGAAGAAGAAGAGGAGGAGGAGGAGGAGGAGGAGGAGGAGGAGGAGGAGGAGGAGGTTGGATTTATATTCCCCCTTTCTCTCCTGTAGGAGTCTCAACGGGCTTACAACCTCCTTGCCCTTCCCCCCTCACAACAAACACCCTGTGAGGTGGGTGGGGCTGAGAGAGCTCTGAAAACCTGTGACTAGCCCAAGGTCACCCAGCTGGCGTGTGTGGGAGTGCACAGGCTAATCTGAATTCTCCAGATAAGCCTCCACAATTCAAGCTGCAGAGCTGGGAATCAAACCCGGTTCCTCCAGATCAGAGTGCACCTGCTCTTAGCCACTACATCAATGCTGCTCCCAAAAGGCTATGCTGGGGTTCATTGGATTGCAGACTGTGGGTTGCGGACTATGGGTTGCGGACTGTGATGAGAAGGACAATTGCCACAGCAACACGTGGCCAGGCCCTGCTAGTTTACTATAAGAAGTCTGTGCTTTTCTGTGATCAGGGTGCTTTTGCCAGGGTGCTTGGCCGTGCGCCTTGCCTGGTGCTGACCGAGCTGCTGCTGAATTCACTTTTTACTGAACGAAACTCTGTTCGACTCACGGTAAAACTTCCATTTTATTTTCAATTTGAAATTTTGCCGGCTGAAATTTTATTTTGCTGCCCAGCTGAAATCACTGAAATCACTATTAAAGTTACCTTTGGGCAGCGGGTAACAATCTGAATACAGATCATCTGACAAACTTAGTTTATTGGCACCAAACTGATTTCTGAATTATGGCATGAGACCTGGAGCAGTGGGCAGCTATGAATGCAAGCCAGAAACAGCCCGGTTTGAATTTCTCCTCAGTGATGAATTTGCAAAGTGCCTTCAGATCCCACAAGGACAATATTACTGACCTATTTAACAGTAGCTGTAAGGATTACTGGGATAATGTGTGTGAAGACCTATATAAGTGCTGGATATTATTTACCCCGAGATTGTCCACGCTATTGTAGCAGGCTGGTGTTCCTCTGACGTTTATTCAGCCAGCCTTGTGGCTTGTAGCATCTGGCCTTCGAGGGTAGGGCTTACCTGCTGACTCGAGAGCCGCGATATGCTCTTTTTCTGCCCTTGCACTCGCGGGCGTTCCGCGAGGCTGAGCCGGGCCAGCCCTATCCTTGCCTGCCCTGCAGAGCAGCAGAGGCGGAAGCACCAACTGCCAGCGATGTCGGCTGTGCCATGCGGCGGGCTTCCTCTCGCCCACCCTCCTGTTGGAGAGCAGGATGGGTGCTTTTCCGGCCGGTTGAAGCGAGGCCGAAGCCACGGCTTAATCACTTGCCCGCCACTCTGCTGCACACCAATGGCTCAGCGGCCGCTGACGGCAAGACGTGCGGCTTCCTCACCCGCTCCGTTAGAGTGGGAAGGTGCTTTCTCAGCGACGGCAGGCCAGAGCTGCTGGCCCCGCTCCATGCGCTCTCAGAATGAAGCGGAGTAAAAGGTAAAAAAAACCCCAATGTATATAGTGTTATCTTTATTTTAAATGTCGTAAAATTGTTGCGGCTCCAAGTGTTTTCTTTTCCCGTGGAAAACGGGTCCAAATGACTCTTTGAGTGTTAAAGGTTCCCTACCCCTGATCTATTTGAAAGCACTGGGGGATCTCCTGAAGCCAGGGTTCTCATTGTGGTGCTGTGGACACATTTCCGAGCACACACTAAGTATTTTTGGAAAGCGGGCAGGGAAAATGTTAGAGTTACTGTTAGAGTTCCGCCCTAACTTGAAAACATTTTGCAGTGTAAGCTCTTACATCTTTGGCAGTGCTGGTAGATTCATGTAAATAGCAGAATTTAGCAGATGCCAGTAAAGACCCAGTGACTAGTACTTAATAAAACATTTCCTGGCTGGCTAATTACCCACTGCTGTCCTGCTCTGGCACCCAAAGTTGCACCAGATGATGACGTGAAGGTGGTAGAAGCCCTAAAGACTGATGAAGTGACGGGACGTCCTGTGCCTCGCCACTCGTCTTCCTGGTCACATGGGGGTCTGATTTTGTGCCCCCCATGCAAATGTGACCTCAACATCTTGTTTACATACTAACAGATAACAAACAGATAGTTCACACTTTCAGGACCAGTTGAGACAAACACTTGCAAATCCCAACAGGTAGCCATTTTGGGTTGCTCCCACCACCCTGTATCAGAATTCCAGAGGTGTCTGCAGGCTGGAAAAGGGCAGGGGCGACCGCTGGATGGTCGTCTCTGCCTTGCCCCCAATTTTGCCAGTTTGAATAGGGTCAAGTTTTCCTTTTTAAACCTAAGATCAAAGCAGTGGAAGAATTGAACAGGGTTGGCAGCTCCGGGTTTGGAAATGCCTGAAGATTTGGGAGGTGGGGTGGGGTGGAGGCTGAAGAGGGCATAGTTTGGAGCAGTGTTTCCCAACCTTTTCGAGGTCAGGGTACCCTTGACCTAACTCTTCATATCTCACGGAACCCCTGCCGCCACCTCCACCTTCCCCTCCCAGGGTGAAGGGAAGCACTGTGGGTGGTGGTGGCTGCTGACCTTGTCCTTGCTGCCGCCGGTGGGAGACACCATAAAAATGAGGGGGGGGGGTAGTGTTGCCATGGTACCCCTGGGACATGCTCACAGCACCCCAGGGTACCAGGGAACCCTGGTTGAGAATGGCTGGTTTGGAGGGAGGGACTTCACAGGGAATAATGCCATAGGATCCAGCCTCCAAAGCTGCCGTTTTCTCCCAGTGAACTGATATGTGTCACCTGGAGATCATACGTAATTCCAGGAGATCTTCAGCCACCAGGGTACAATGGCTAAGAGCAGGTGGACTCTAATCTGGAGAGCCTGAGTGGTGAACTCTTATCTGGTGAACTGGATTTGTTTCCCTGCTCCTCCGCATAAAGCCTGCTGGGTGACCTTGGGCTAATCACAGTTCTCTGAGAACTCTCTCAGCCCCACCTACCTCTCAAGGTGTCCATTGTGGGGAGAGGAAGGGAAAGGAGTTTGTAAAACGTCTTGAGTCTCCTTACAGGAGAGGAAGGGGGGGGTATAAATCCAAAACTGCTCCTCCTCGAGTTTGGTTGCCATCTTATTTGTCCATGGGCTTTCGTCGGGACTGATCGTGTTGCCTTTGGTTGGTAAAAACATTGCCGTGTACCCAAGTAGTGCTATTTTCCCCATTGTACCCTTTTCAGCAAAAAGAACTAAGTCAAGCTAAGTAGGCACTAAGACCCAAGTAGAGCAGCGTTCTCAAACAAAGATGGTCCAGCATGTGAAAGATGAAGTTACAATTCTACTTAATTCTTTTTGTTGAAAAGGGTACTGTCGGTGCCTGAGTTTGACCTTGCTTCCCCATCCCGTTCTGTTTCCTGGCGCCATGCCAGAATGCGGGCCGAGTTGAAAAGTTACACCCTGCATCTATCTGATTGTAGAAATGTTCGGAAAATTCCCTTCGTGTGAAAGTGCTTTGTTTTCTGATCTGGGAGGGGAGGGCTGTCTATAACTCTGGTTGGAACTCTGGGCGCCCAGAGTTCCCTTTGCTAAGCTGACGGATCTGTATTGCTATGGAATAAAGAACTCTCTTGGTTTCTATTCTGTGGACTCTATCTGTCCCTCACAGGTACAGTTAATATAAGATTTTTTGTTAATTTGCCATTTGCATGATTGCAGAGAATTTTTGCAAATGATATGCTTCTGTCTGGTGAGTTTTGTTTTTTTTTTTAAAAACTGAGAGTGACAAGACACAGAAAACTCCTGTCATTCAAACAAGGAATGGGGTGGGGCAACACCATTGGAGAATGTTCCAGATTTTTATTTTAACCCACCACATCCCAGAGTTAGCCTTACTGAAAATCACAAGAGAGCCTCTTCCTCATGGGGCCATTTTCAAGGATGGCAAATTCCCATATTCCATGGTTTGTTTGTTTTTTTAAAAGAGAGATGTACACTGTGCAGTTTTCCCATTTCATGCGCTAGCAGCTTGGCTCATTATGCATGGAATGCTTGTCTTAGGGTTCTTAGTTGCATTGTGGGGCTGTGGTGTGGTGTTCTCACATTCCTCTGTTTACATGTGAAGAAATTCCTGCCTGCCCCATAGTTGCTTGCTGCAGTCTCAAGGGGCCTCTGCTTTTCCTGATTCTCTTAACTCTGTCCATCAACTCCTCCTTAAAGGCACAGATCTCATCACACCCAGTAGTTGCAAGATTACTGGCTTTGTTAAAGCCCTTTAAATTGCTGTTATATTGATTTACCTGTGATTGCAGTTATATCAATATTGTATCCCCTTTCCAAAAATACCCCTAAGAAAGAGAGGCAAAGCAGTTCCCTAAACCACACACTGCTGGAGAAGGGAAACATGTCGTAGAGCTGATATCTCTCCCCACCTCCCCAAACACACACACACACACACCCTAGTTTTCAAATGAAATAAAAGGCAATTTTGCAGTGCTTCTCTATTTATATCAATATATTAATACATCAATACAATAAAAATTGACGTAATAACAAATCTGAAAAGGGGGAAGGAGAGGGGTGTGCACGGGAGCGCAAGGGAGTGGGAGAGGCTGGTGTTGGATGGAGGGAAGAGGTCCAGGGCAAAGCGGTGCTCCCTGGCAAATCTCCCCCGCTCTGGCAGCAAAGAAAATGAAATTTGTGCTTAGAGTGGTGTTGCTTGGTGTGGGGAGAATGGACATTGAAAGCGGGGCTCTAGCTGCAACAGACATTCCCCTTGCGCTTAATGAGCCCTCTTGAACCAAACCAACCCAGCAAGACACGAACTCTCTCCTGGAGTGGTGGTCCATTTACTTGAAATTTTCCTTTCGAAAAAATTGCCCATGATCTCTAAGTGTTTGGCACCGAGCCTTCCTTTTTAAAAATTTGCTGGGTGCATATTACCTTTCTTTAATGAACCAAAACTTATTCTAGCGTTGGGATCTTAGGCTCATTCCGCACATGCAGAAGAATGCACTTTCAAACTGGTTTCAGTGCTCTTTGAAGCTGTGCGGAATAGCAAAATCCACTTGCAAACAGTTGTGAAAGTGGTTTGAAAACGCATTATTTTGCGTGTGCAGAAGGGGCCTTAGTGTGGCAACTACAGTTGCCAACTCCAGCTTGGAAAATTCCTGGAGATTTGGGGATAGTTCCTGGGGAGGGCAGAGTTTGGCCAGGGGGAGGGGCTCAGTAGGAATATGACGCTACAGTCAGGGCCCACCCTCCAAAGCGGCCATTTCTTGCAGGGGAAATTATTTCTGAAGCATGTAGGTCAGTTGTAATTCTGGCAGAACTCCAGGTCCCATCCAGAGGCTGGCAGTTTTAATGACAACCCTTCTTGCTTTGCAACAAAGCTAAGAGAGATATTATACAAAGTGGACAGTATACACTGGACAATGAGGCCATTTGTGCACTTGTGGTCTCCTCAGGGACGTAGGTATAGATTTTTTATGGGGGGGTTCGGGGGTGGGGCCACACCCCACCCGCCCCTAGCGCATGGCCACACCTCCCCAAGCCCCGCCCCTGGCCTAGCGCTTATAAAAGCAGCTCTCCAAGGTCGGGGATGGCAGACTCCCCTGCCCTGCCCTGCCCTGCCCCTCCCCTCTGGGCAGAGGCATAGAGGGAAAATGGAGCCTGGTGCAAAATCTGAGCCCCCCACCCCGGGCAGCTGCTGTGATGCTGGAATCCACCCCCAAACAGCATCACTTTCAATGGCATTTAAACTAGAGAGCCCAAATTCTCCTTTTAAATCCACCTTAAAGGGAGAATCTGGGGCCCCTAGTTAAACAACATTGAAAGTGATGCTGTTTTGGGGTGGATTATCCCCCACCCTGAAACAGCATCACTTTCAATGTGGCGTGGTGGTTAAGAGCAGGTGCATTCTAATCTGGAGGAACCGGGTTTCCCTGCTCTGCCACTTGAACTGTAAAGACTTATCTGGGGAATTCAGATTAGCCTGTGCACTCCCACACATGCCAGCTGGGTGACCTTGGGCTAGTCACAGCTTTTCGGAGCTCTCTCAGCCCCACCCACCTCACAGGGTGTTTGTTGTGAGGGAGCAAGGGCAAGGAGATTGTCAGCCCCTTTGAGTCTCCTACAGGAGAGAAAGGGAGGATATAAATCCAAACTCTTCTTCTTCTTCTAAACTGAGGACCTCAGATTCTCCCTTTAAATCCATGCCGAAGAGGGTGGATTTAAAACGAGAATCTGGAAAAATTTGGGGGGGGTGCCTGTTGTCAGTGGTGCAATTGTTAAGCTAGAAGCACCAAACTTTCAGGGTATCTTTAGGAGTCTCTCCTAATGATGCCACCCAGGTTTGGTGAAGTTTGGTTCAGGGGGTCCAAAGTTATGGACCCTCAAAGGTGTAGCCCCCATCTTCTATTAGCTCCCATTGGAAACAATGGAGGATGGGGCACTCCCTTTGGGAGTCCATAGCTTTGGACCCCCTGGACCAAACTTCACAAAACCTGGGTGGTATCAGTAAGAGACTCTCCTGATAATACATCCCAGGTTTGGTGAAGTTTGGTTCAGGGGGTCCAAAGTTATGGACCCTCAAAGGTGTAGCCCCCATCTTCTATTAGCTCCCATTGGAAACAATGGAGGATGGGGGCACCCCCTTTGGGAGTCCATAACTTTGGACCCCCTGAACCAAACCTCACCAAACCTGGGATGTATTATCAGGAGAGTCTCTTACTGATACCATCATCAGAGAGTCCCCCAAACAATCCCTGAAAGTTTGGTGCTGCTAGCCCAAACAATGCACCCCCTGCAGGCCAAAAACCAAAAAAGCACTAAAATGTTTTTAAAACCCACAAACGGGTGGGCGGAGCTTCGGACATGAATGGGGGGGTTCAAACCCGAGAAAAACCCCCCCTTTCCTACGTGCATGGGTCTCCTTCACGTTGAGTGTACATTCCCTTCGGGTTTGATCCTTGGTTACGCTCGTGTTTCCCCCTCTTTGGCACTCACCACGTTCTCAAATCAGAGAATCCCCGTGGTTTCCAAAATTCTCAAATTGAAGAAGAAGAAAAACTGTGAACCTCCAGGTGGGGTCTGGAAATTACAGCTGACTGCCAGACTACTGAGATCAGCTTGCCTGGAGGATCATGTGACCACTTCGGAGGGTGGACACTTCAGCATTACATCACTGCTGAAGTCCCTCCCCAGACTTTGCCCTCCCCCAGTATTTCCTCCAAATCCCCAGAAATTTCCCATGCTGGCAACCCGAGTCAACGATCGTCATCATGTAGGCGGATTCCGCATGGGCCAAAAACAGCGGTGTGAAAATGGTGTGAAATGGTTTAAAATGGTGTAAAAGGGTTTACACCGTTTTCACACCATTTTCACACACAGTTTTTGGCCCATGCAGAATCTGCCATAATCCCAAGCATCTTAATACCCAAGGATTATTCTTAGGCACCCATTCACATAGTATTTGGGACTGAAGGGATGGGCCATTTTTTATAAGCAGAAAATTGAGAATTATAGATCCTAATTGTCACCCTTTCTATTCTTTGCAGTTCTGCACGTAGTGTTACAAACTCTGGAATGGGAAATTCCTGGAGATCTGGAAGAAGAAGAAGAAGAAGAAGAAGAAGAAGAAGAAGAAGAAGAAGAAGAAGAAGAAGAAGAAGAAGAAGAAGAAGAAGAAGAAGAAGAAGAAGAAGAAGAAGAAGAGGAAGAGGAAGAGGAAGAGGAAGAGGAAGAGGAAGAGGAAGAGGAAGAGGAAGAGGAAGGAGAGAGGAAGGGAGGAGAGAAGAGGGAGGAGGGAGGAGGAAGGAAGAGGAGGGAGGAGGGAGGGAGGAGGAGGGAGGAGGAGGAGGAGGGAGGGAGGAGGAGGAAAAGTTTGGATTTATACCTTGCTTTTCTCTCCTTTAAGGAGACACAGGGTGGCTTACAAACTCCTTTCCCTTCCTCTCCCCTTATGAGGTAGGCAAGACTGAGAGAGTTCTGAGAGAACTGTGACTAGCCCAAGGTCACCCAGCAGGCTTCATGTGTTGGGAGTTGGGGAACAAATCCAGTCCACCCAGTAAGAGTCCACTGCTCATGTGAAGGAGTAGGGACTCAAAGCTGGCTCTCCAGATTAGAGTCTACCGCTCTTCACAACTACGCCCTATTCTGGCTCTGGAAGAAGCTAAGTAGAGATGGGCTGCCACGGAGCCCACCCTACAAGGCCTTTTCTTCCAGCCCAGCCCCAGAAATACAAGACATTTACTCATTTGTAAGCGTGTGTCCCCTTTGGGTTGGATTCTCAATTATCCACACTTTGGTCGTTTACGCACTGTAAATCAGATGTTAAGCAGATGTGGATTAATGCCAGTTGGAGCAGCAACTGGATCTTTTTGTCGTGGTTTTGTCTTACACACTGGAGCCACTTTCAATGGAAGGGATCTGGTCCTGTATCTGATTCCAGAAACCTGAAATTATACACTGTCGCGGAATCTAATTGCCATGGATGTCCTGATTGGCTGTCGTGCCGTGCCGGGGCAGGTACTTTCGAACGCTTTGCCACGTCATCATGTTATCACATCGTGACATGGCAACAAGAAGACAACACTCCTGTCTTCTTATTGGCTACCGTTATATCGTGGTTTCTCGCGGGGGGTATAACAAGATCTCAGAAACCTTCCTTCCAATTGGCTATCGCACGCTTGTGCTCTCGTTAAAACGATCCCTGCAAGGTTTCCTAAGCCCCACATTTCTAAATACAGGGCCGTGGCCGTTTCCTGCTTTGCTCCTGCTGGCTTGCTTTCCTGAGCTTTGCAAGCAATTTGCACAGCTGAACATGCCTCTGGAGCTGGATGAGGCAGAGTTTTGCAAACCACGAAACACACACACACACAAACAGCGTTCTGCTTTTTTGCACAGCTGAATCCAGCTGCAAAGCTCATGGAAAATGGGTGGGAAGTGAATTTGTCCCACTGTGCACAGGTGACTCCAATGAGGATGGGTAACCTTGGGCTAGTCACAGTTCTCTCCAAACTCTCTCAGCCCCACCTACCTCACAAGGTAACTGTTGTGGGGAGAGGAAAGGGAAAGGGTTTGTAAGCCCCTTTGAGACTCCTTACAGTTAAGAAAGATGGGGTTAATCGAAACGCTAAACAAAAAAAGAGGGGAGAAATCAGCTGCAGAGTAAGCAGTGCCTGCATAAATGTTCACAGTCTACAGCAGGGGTAGGGAACCTGCGGCTCTCCAGATGTTCAGGAACTACAATTCCCATCAGCCTCTGTCAGCATGGCCAATTGGCCATGCTGGTGAGAGCCTGATAAGGAGTAGCAGACCCTGAACATCTGAACACCCTAGTCTACAGGATATGAAGCAGCTGCTTTCTATTCAGATCAGTCTTGTCTACTGTAGGGGTGAGCCTGCGAACCCGGCAGAGCTTCAGACAGAGCACAGGAATGCCTGTGCCATCTGTTGCCCTCTGGGCAAGCACTCTCACCGGTCACAAGACCCCCGTGACTCACAGGTCACAAGATGTCCTGGACAAAGGGACAAAAGGTGCATACCCCCAGGTATGGATTAGGCCCAGACAGGAACGTTTCCTCTCGCACGTACGCAGCCTCTATGATTCATGTAGTGTGCAACATTCTCCCACTCTCCCGCCTTCCCGAAAACCCTAATAAAAGGTGCCAGGGACCGCCAGCTCGGCAGAGTAGCCAGATCCACGGATCACGCTATATCACCACTGGCTTCTCTCCACCGGATGATATCGCTGCGTCCCGCCTATTCCTTGCGTCGCCCGTAACGACTTCAGTCTGCTCTGACTGGAAGCCGCTCTGCAGGGAATCAAGTAGAGTTGCCAGCTCCAGATTTGGAAATACCTGGAGATTTGGAAGGTGAAGCCTGAGAAGAGAAACCTCAGTGAAGTATAATCAGCCATCAAGTCCTCCCTCCCCAGCAGCCATTTTCTCCAGGAGAACTTAATTTTTTTTACAACTGGAGATCAGTTGTAATAGTGGAAGATCTCCAGCCGCCACCTGGAGGTTGGCAATGCTACTTTTATATCACCTGCTAGCTTTGAAAATGGAGATTCTGGGGACTGGCCACTGCTGAAGTCGTTACGGGTGACGCAAGGAATAGGCGGGACGCAGCGATATCATCCGGTGGAGAGAAGCCAGTGGCGATATAGCATGATCCATGGATCTGGCTACTCTGCCGAGCTGGCGGTCCCTGGCACCTTTTATTAGGGTTTTCGGGAAGGCGGGAGAGCGGGAGAATGTTGCACAATACATGACTCATAGGGGCTGTGGACGTGCGAGAGGAAATGTTCCTGTCTGGGCCTAATCCATACCTGGGGGTATGTACCTTTTGTCCCTTTGTCCAGGACATCTTGTGACCCGTGAGTCACGGGGGTCTTGTGACCGGTGAGGATGCTTGCCCAGAGGGCAACAGATGGCGCAGGCATTCCTGTGCTCTGTCTGAAGCTCTGCTGGGTTCGCAGGCTCACCCCTACACACTGCTACGTTCCTTAGGGCAGCCAACTCTGGGTTTCGAAATAGTTAGAGATTGGGAGGAATGGATCATGAGGTTCAGAGAGGATATTCATTATTTATTTGTTTGTTTGTTTATTTTTATTTGCATTTGGAACCCGCCCTCCCCCAAAGGGTCAGGGCAGCACACACTACAGCACCAACAATATAACTTCAATACATAACATCAATTCATTAAATTCATTAAAACAATCTAATACATAATTAAAATGGATAGCAACAAAACCCACCTCCCTGCCTCCATACCCAGGAGAGGCGGGGGCAGTAGATGGATCACAGTTTCCCCTGTACATGTAGCCTGTGGGTGACCTTGGGCCAGTCACAGTTCTCTCCAAACTCTCTCAGCCCCACCTGCCTCACAGGGTGTCTGTTGTGGGACAGCCGGATAAATGCCATAGAGTCCCTCACACAAAACAGCCAGTTTCTCCAGGGGGAAATATTACCACCTGTAGTCTGTGGAGTTCAGTTGCAATTTTGAGCGATCGCCAGGCCCCACCTGGTGGTTCTACAGAAATCACTCTGCACCCATAGCTTGCTTCTGATAACCAATTTAGTTTCCAAGTACATGTACATGTACAATTGCAAATTAACAATAGTTTCCTAACCAAGGAACACTGGATACAGAAGGTCACAGAATATTCATAAATAACAAAACTAACAATTTTTAATGGACAGCCATATAGAGAAATTTGTAGAACAGTGAAACCTTTTCAGACTACCTATTGAGAAAATATGGTAGAAGATACATAATCTCAGGATTTGAGAGTTAAAAGAAAACAGCAGACTGAAATAATATAGAAATTATAGAGTGTAACCACTAAGATGTTATATTTTAATTAGATGCATGAACCTAGAACTGATTAGAATTCAATAGTGAGACAGCGGGAAGTCATAGTTTGGATATTTTCTTGCTTTCTTTTCTCTTTTCTCTTTCTTTTCTCTTTTGGTATTTTATGCATATGTTTTTATGGTATTTTCGTATTTTGGTATTGAAGTCGGCCCGCGGGGGTCGCAAGGAAGAGGCGAGACGCGGTTATATCATCCGGTGGAGAGAGCCAGCAGCAGGAAGCGTGATCCGTGGATCTGGCAACTCTGCTGTGTGCTAGTCCCTGGCACCTTTTATTAGGGTTTACGATAGGGGCGTGAATGGGAGGCGGGAGAGCGGGAGAATATCATATGATACATGACATCATGGGGTTGTCTACGTGCGGGAGGAAACGTTCGCGTCTGGGTCTAATCCATACCTGGGGGCAAGAGCCCCTTTGTCCCTTTGTCTGGGACACCTGGTGACCGTGAGTCAGGTAGTTCATGACCTGCTTGTGACTGGCCAGTGAGGTCACAGGGGATGGGTGAGCATTAATGCTCAGAAGGACACAGATGGCACAGGCATTCCATGCGCTCTTTCTGAGGTTCTGCTGGGTTCGCGGGGCTCATCCCTACAGGTATTTTATGCATATGTTTTGTACTGGTGTGGTGAGGTGTGAAAGTGTTTGTGTTTACTGCTATTTCTTTTCATGTTTCTATAGGTTGAGAAAATAAAAATGTAGAAAACTAACAATAGTTTCTCTTTTGTTTGTTCTGCAGGTTCCAATTAAACACACAGGAGTGCAGAAGAACATCTGTTGTGTCAGGCCACACCTAGTGTATGGTCCTGTGCAGTTGTGTTTTATAACGACTGTCAAAGAAATAATACCCAAGAATCAAGTTTTGAAATAGAAGAAAGGTGTTTACTGTGCAGAATAGGTATCTGTCAGGGGGCTCTCGATGAGAGACACACTCACCATACAAAAGACCTCATCTTTTATAGTTTCCAAGAATACATACATCATGATTCATAATCATACCTGCATATACATAACCCAAATAATCATTTTCCCATACGTGCTTTCTTCCTTCACATTAAAATTAAATGTGCTAGTCTGATCCTTTCTTGTTACACAAACACTGGAATTTTCCTCTTCGGCAGGGTAATAAACTAAATTCTGACCAGGATAACCAGTTTCCAACATTCCTAAGAGTGGATTAGTTCTTTTTCACAGGGTGAAAGATTTCACATACAACTTACTCACTTTAAAAGGTTAGAAATGATTTTGACAAATATACTATGTGATTCTAGTAGAATAGACTTATAGTAGAATACAAGTAGATATAAATCTCTCATCATTTCAGTGTTCATTAAAATATAGAAAAACACATTTTCAATTATTTAAACAAATTCTTTTCTATTCTAATATTTGATGTCTTTATTGCCATGTTTATTTCACGTAGGCATCCCATATAGCTAGTTTTAACAAACAAGTCTATAAAATATGTCTTTTGTCACGTCTCATCTAAACCCCGCCTCCTCTCGCGGGGCGGCAAGAGCCGGAGAGGGAGGAACAGCCCTTCGCCACCCAACAACTTCCGCCCAACGTGCAACGCCCACGACAAGAGAGATTTGGCAACTTGGCCGCCGACAGTTTCCTGACTCGATGGTTTTTAACCGGAAGTCTCCTGCCGCTCTAGCCTTTCCTCTCCCTCTCTCTATGCTCTCCCCTTCCTTTTGGGGCGGAGCCTGTGAAACAAAGCATGGAGGGGCGAGCATCTTTCGGAGAAGCGGAAGTTGGGGAGGATTGAGGAGTTTGCGGGCTAAACGGGGCTTGCCAACCTCCAGGTGAGGCCCGGAAATCTCTTGGCCTTGCAGCTGATCTCCGGATCACAGAGATCCAATCTTCCTGGCTGTTTTGGAGGGTGGCTCATATAACCGTCTGCCTCCCCTCCAGATCCCCCGGAATCTCCCACGTGGGCTGAATAGCCGTGAACTGTTAAGGGTATCACTGGACCGCCTGTCAGTCAGCGTGCTGGGAATGGAGCTTCGGGGTGTGGGGAAGGTGGCGCAGGCAGGAAGCGTTGAGTGCGCCGCTCCTCCTCCCTCTACACACACACGTGCGGGGTTTGCAAACTGTCTTTTTGTCACAATTGGCTGGTCGTGGCTCACTAGAGACAGTCTACAAGACGGAGGGTGCAGCAGCAATTAATGGTAAATAAACTACAACAGCTGTTGCACTCTGGCTATGAAAATCTCTCAGATGCATATATACACAAACTTATATCATTGTTCAACTTATATATTTCATTAGTTATAATCACAATCACATATAATAGATTAATATAATAGAATTTGGACTTTGTCCTGTGTATAACTTTTTAATTATCACTGGCCACGTACAGAATATTTACAAACGTGGATGTATATGAAATTACGTTGATGAATTATTTTGTATTTAACAATTTTTGATGTATATACTTCCCCGTATGGAAGTTTGAATTTATGGAAGAGTATGAACTGAATACTTACCTGGCTCAACATTGATGATCCTGGATTTACCTGTGATGATTTTGGACTTACCTTTTGGATGTTACTTGAACATATGTGATTGTGATGATAACTAATGAAATATATAAGTTGAACAATGATATAAGTTTGTGTATATATGCATCTGATGGATCAGTTAGGTTTTTAAAATGGCAAAAAAAACCTCCCTTTAGATATTTGTAGACAATGGTGACTTGTCCACTGATCCAGAGGTTGTAAATTACCCATGCTAGATTGAGTACGGCGTAGGGTGTGTAAGCAGGGGATAGGCCTTGTCCTTTGTGATTGCAGGAGAGCTGTTTTTCCCAAAACTGTCTACATGGATAATGAGCTTTTTTCCAACCTGAAAGACAATCGTCTGTCTCGTTGCCTTTCTTTATGGTTTTCCCCAGCACATCACCCAGCATTAATGATAAGCGCAACACTCTGGAAGAGAAGGGCAAAGAGAAGCAGCGGTTGACCCAAGATGTGTGAAGTAATAGATAGTAAAGACGGAGAAGTGGCAGAGAACAAGGAAGAAGAAGTTGATGCTGAGCTGGACCTTTCTGACCAAGGAGTCACCAAAAAGGTTTTGCCTGGCATAATTTACCTTGGTCACATCCCTCCTCGCTTCAGGCCCCGGCATGTCCGCAACCTCCTGAGTGGTTATGGTGAGGTGGGACGCATTTTCCTGCAGCCTGAAGGTAAGGGTTTGATCCTTAATGGTGGGGATGGGGTGGTGAATCTTGGGCCAGCCAGAGCCAGGTTCGATCAGTACTGTGGTGCAGGCCTATCAAGCATAACACCATGTTGGTGTAAACCAGGGGTCGGGAACCCGCGGCTCTTCCGCCGCTGTTCTGCGGCTCCATGAGCCGAGCCGTGGGGCCCCTCTTCACCCGCCCTGCAAGGAGCAGGGCGGGTGCATCACTTGCCCGGCGGCCGGCCAGGCCGAGCCGCGGGGCCCCTCTTCAACCCGCCCTGCAAGGAAAGCATGGTGCATCATCTGGCCCGGGCGTGCCGGCAAGGCCAGACGCTGAGCTTGTCTTCTGCTCTTCCGGCGGCCGGCAGGCGTGAGCCTTGAGGACTCATCTACGCCTGCCCTGCAGAAGCGGAGGTGTGTGTGGTGTGTGAGCTGGCAGTGGCGGTAGCGAGTAAGGGGGCAGGAGGCGGAGGGGCGAAGCGGGTGGGGGGGTGAGCTGGGGAGGGTGAGCCAAATGGCTCTGAGGGGAAAAGGTTCCCGACCCCTAGTGTAGACCAAGGTTCCCCATTAGGGTGTCGGTGGGAGCCATAGCACCTGCTGACACCTTTTTTTGTGTCCTCCAGGTGTTTTTAGGATACAGGTTGGACCAGGTAAGGCTTTTGCCCAGCAAGGTTTCCGTACATCTAGGAGCAATTTGATTGGTGGTTCAGATTTTTCAAAATGTTGCTTTGGCGGCTCCAGCCACCACAGCACAGATTTCTTCACTGAAGTATGACTGAAGTAAAAGCTGTGGCAAGTATTTTGCGGCTGGCTCCGCCTCCTGTGATAGTCATTTTGGCTCTGTTCCTCTGGCAGCCATTTTGTGCCTGTGCACACCATGCTGTGTCAGAATTTCTCAGAGGTACCCACAGGCTCGAGAAGGTTGGGAACCCTTTGGGTAGCCTTTCCCCACTTTCTAGTGCTGGCTCGTGTGAGGGGAGAGAGGTGAAGGGCAGGGAGATCCATCCAGAAACACGGTTACAGTGAAATGTGTTATCAAGACTGTGGGTGGCATCTGGATTGTAGCACCCAACCAGTGGCCCAGATTCGGTGCAGTGCAGTGGTCTCTTTCTGTCTTCTTCAGAGCAATTTATACGGAAGAAGAAGAAGAAAGCTGGAAGCAATGCCAAGAACTTCACAGAAGGCTGGGTAGAATTCCAGGACAAACGTGTGGCAAAGTTGGTAGCTGCCAGTTTGCACAACACGCCCATGGGTGTCCGCAAGAGGAGCCGATTCCATCACGATCTTTGGAATATGAAGGTGAGCAGGGTGGAACAAGGAAGGATCCTTCGGTTTTCCTGCTCTGTGTCTTAACTGCCTTAGCTTGCCGGTTGGCTGTAGGGAGGAAGGGGGAGATGGGACCCTCCTGGCCATTCTTCTCAAGTTGCCAAATCTTTTATTCCTGGACTTGCAGGATTCTGAAGCCATCCCCCACCCACCCCCATTCATAAACATTCATCAAGCTAACCTGCTTTCCTGTATTTTTTTGCAACGGGTAGGCATCTCTTGTGCCATGTCCAGGAGAACATTATAGCTAAGGTGATTGGTATAGATTTTGTGTGTCAGGGAGCTTTGGATTGGGACAGCCTCCTTAGGCATTCGCTCTTCCTGCAAAATGTTGAAATGGCAATTTTGCTCAAATTTGCTTCATATTGAAAAGGGAAATAAATGTATCTGTGTAGTTAGCTAAACCATATGCACTCCCCCATTGCACTTCTGCTCCTTCAGCGATTTTCTATTCCTCTGCCCGTTTTCTCCCCCCTCCCATGCCTATCAGTGACCCATCATGTGTGCTCCAGACCTATGAAGACTTCACTGCTAGGTGATGCCAACTTTCGGAATCAGGTGATTCCTGATTATGAGTCAGGTGGCCTCTGGATGTGTGTCTGGAGAATAGCAGGGTCCCAGAGAACACGGAAATTAGCCAACCCTGAGTTATGTGATTACTGAGTCTTCAGAAGAAGAAGTTTGGATTTATACCTGCCCTTCTCAGAGGGGCTTACAAACTCCTTTCCCTTCTTCTCCACCCAATGGACACCTTGTGAGGTAGGTGGGGCTGAAAGAGTTCTGAGAGAACTGTGACTGGCCCAAGAGGCTTTATGTGCAGGAGCAAGGAAACAAATCCAGTTCACGAGTTAAGAGTTTGCTGCTCAGGTGGAAGAGTGGGGAATCAAACCCAGCTCTCCAGACTAGAGTCTACCCGCTCTTAACCACTGCACCACGCTGGCTATTGTGAACTATTCTGATCAGCCATTGGTCTGGGAAAAGAGAAAACAAGTGATCATGACATTGACGTTTATTGAAGCATTAACACCTTTCCTTCTGGTCCCCAGTACCTGCACCGTTTCAGATGGACTCACCTAAGCGAGCGACTGGCGTACGAGCGTCAGGTGCGGCAGCAGCGTATGCGTGCCGAGGTCTCGCAGGCCAAACGGGAGACTAATTTCTACCTTCAGAATGTGGAGAAGAGCAAGCACTTCTCCAAGAAGGACAGTCAGGGGGAACAGGAGGCAAAGAGCTGGGGCTTCACACAGCGCCGCACCGAGGAGGAAATCCAGACCAGCAAAGGCAGCAGGCGTTTCAAGCAGCAGCTGGCTAGGGCTGCTGAAATCCAGGAGAAATCTCAGTCGAACCGTTCTCTGCTAGCAAAGATCTTCAATGCCCGGCAGTGATTGCTGGCCCCGAGGAGTTCAGCTTGCTTGTGATGGGGTTCTACCTGCCAGCAGCCTGGCTCTTACAAGCCACATTCATGGGGACACTCAGCGGCAGCAAAAAAACCCCATCGTGCCTGTTGTCATGTTTGCAGACATGTTGGGGATATGAAATGGATTGATATTTTTTTTTCTGGTGTGCAGAATCCCTCTTTAGAGCGCTGTTGGATTTCACATGATCAGCATGAAACCTTTCCCCTGTGGGGATTTGGGAGGAGTGTCCATTTTTCAGCTCTTCCCTTGACCACATGGGGGAAGGTGAGCTGGCGTTCTCTGGAATCCTGCTGCCAAAATTAAAGATAAGCTCATCCTCGCTTTTGAAAGCGTGGTGAGGCCTAGTTCCCATTTTTGGAACATGATGTAGTTTGTGAAATGCAAAGCTATCAGGGTCTCCTACCTTTGCTTCCAGCGCTAATGCAAGGTAGGAAATACAAAGTGAGAATTCTGGATAACTGAAAGAGACCTTTCCTAACATTGTTGTGGTTGCATAACATCTTAAGATATTGCCCAAATTTTAAATAAAATGATTTGAAGTTGGTGCTATGTGGTGTCAGTTGTCTAGAAATTTAGCAAATGAGGGAAAAAAATTTTAAGTGGTTTCTTGTTTTGCTGGTTAGGTGAAGGAGACAGTTGGCTTTATTCCAATTGTCTTTAATGTTCACTATTTCTGTTTTGGACCAGATGTTGGTTGAGTATTGGTAGCTAATTCAAGCACAGAGTTGGACCATCTTCCCTACAGAGAAAGCACTGATCATGTGAGGCTTTGGAGTTGAAACAAAACAGAGGGGGCTTGACAGAGGTTTCTAAAATTACCAGTGGGATAAAAGCTTTCCGGTTGTCCCATGACAACTAAAGTTTCTCAGTGGAATTGGTTGTGGTGGGTTTTCCGGGCTGTGTGGCCGTGGTCTGGTGGATCTTGTTCCTAACGTTTCGCCTGCATCTGTGGCTGGCACCTTCAGAGGTGTATCACAGAAGGAAGTCTGTTTCTCAATGGAATTGGTGGGTAGTAGATTCAGGACAAATGAAGGAAGTCATGGAAACAATGCAATACTAGTTTACAGAATTCACTCCCCCAAAATGCAGCAGAAGCCCAGTTCTGTGACCGGGGTGGGGGGGTTGCTAGCCACAATCTTTGCTCACTGGGGTGATAAGAGCCGCAGTGAATCTTCATTATGGCTCTTATCACCCCAGTGAATAAGGACAGTTGGTGGCCAAAAGCCCTCAGCCCCAGAACTGGTATTTCCCCAGGTGAAACCACTTTACAAGTCCAGTGACCCATTGCCACTAGTTTGTAGAAGAATCCCTCTGCTTAAAAATGTATTAGCGAGCTCAACTGCGAGCATGCTTGAAAACATTCAGGGGACGCTGGCAGCAGTTGCTTTCCTGATTTCAGAAGGCGGTCAGTGTCCTTCTCCCTTTTGGGAGGAGCTATGGCCCAGTGGTGGAACATCCGCTTGGCATGCAAAAGGTCTCCAGAGTTCGGTCCCCACATGGTGGAAATGAAAGACCGCAGCCAGAGAACCCAGAATGCTGCTGCCAGACTACGTTGGCAGAACTCATGTTGATGGACCAAAGGTTTGATCCAGCATAAGCCAGCTTCATGTGTTCATGCGCATCTGGAAATGCAAGCGTGCTCTTGTGTTCCGGACCACAGCCCATTTTCCAAAAAACAGTTTGAGAAACTCAGAGGGAAAGTCTGCTCACAATGAAATGGTGTCTTCGAGATGAAGATCCAAAAGCAGGGCTGTTTAGGATTACGGGCCTGGAAGAACACCAATTACCCACCAGCACCCTGGCCCGGGGTAGGACAGTAAGTGCGTTGGGGCAAGAAATCTTACCCCAAGGGAAGCAAGAGCATGTCTGATGCGGCTTTTCACACCAGAGCAAGGTGAGACTGGGGAACACCAGCAGTGGGTAATTGGCCAGAGTAAGAACATAAGAACAAGCCAGCTGGATCAGACCAGGGTCCATCTAGTCCAGCTCTCTGCTACTCGCAGTGGCCCACCAGGTGCCTTTGGGAGCTCACATGCAGGATGTGAAGGCAATGGCCTTCTGCTGCTTCTGCTCCCGATCACCTGGTCTGTTAAGGCATTTGCAATCTCAGATCAAAGAGGATCAAGATTGGTAGCCATAAATCGACTTCTCCATAAATCTGTCCAAGCCCCTTTTAAAGCTATCCAGGTTAGTGGCCATCACCACCTCCTGTGGCAGCATATTCCAAACACCAATCACACGTTGCGTAAAGAAGTGTTTCCGTTTATTAGTCCTAATTCTTCCCCCCAGCATTTTCAATGGATGCCCCCTGGTTCTAGTATTGTGAGAAGTAAGTAACCAATGTTAAGTAACCAATGTTGAGTAATCAATGACTAATGATTTATTGAGGTTGTGTTTGGGTCACATTTCTGCCTGGGAACTTTTTTGGAAGTGAGGACAGCCGATTTGTCCCATCCAATGTTCTGCTTTTCTCAGAAGACACACAACGTCTCTGTCTCCATCAATCTGCCTTCCTGCAAATCTGCCAACCAACCTGATGAGGCAATTCTATTACCAATTCTATTATTATTTAAAAAAATTAATTTTCGTGTAGCATTATTCAGCGAACAAACAATATTATGACAAGGTTATAGGTCCCCTTTCCGTTCCAAGCAAGCTTTCAGTGCAGATACGCACGAACCTTTCCTCCAAGGCAAGGCAAGACCACATTGGTACAGCAGGTGACAATCATTTTTTTTCCCGTTTATATCCCGCCCTCCCCAACAGGGCAGCGAAAAACAACCATAAAACTGTATAGAATACATAAAACCCAATAAAAGCAACAAAACAACTAGCTACCAGTACACTCTGGTTACTCCACCAGGCCTTAGGAGTAACCAGCCGTTGATGGTGCTCCCCCCCCCTCCTATCCTCGTTTCTGTTTACATCTTTTTATTGATGGAGGCAGCAGTCTTCCCATTTAGGGAGGGTTTTAAAACGGGTTTGCTGGGCGTCCGATTCTGATTCGTTTTTAAACTTTGTATTAACCGCTGTTTTAATGGGGATTTAGTACATTATTTATATTGGAATCTAATTGTTCAGTTTTGATTGTATTTAACTGTATTATGATTTAACTTGTTGTACACCGCCCAGAGCCCTTCGGGGATAGGGCGGTATATAAAACTAAACAATAAATAAATAAATAGCTCAGATGGCAACTTTCCTCCCTCCCTGCTGTGCTCACAGGGGCCAGAATAACATGCAGATTAAGTCGGCTGGCCAAATACCTGGCGGAAAAGCTCTGGTCTTGCAGGCCCTGCAGAAACAATGCAAGTCATCTTTAAGTAACAATTGATGGTCAGTTTTCAGGTGAGTGGTCATTTTGGTGTGAAGTAGAAGATCAAGATTCGAGTCCTCTAGCACCTTAAAGACAAAGTTTTCCAGATAGGATTGGGAAATCCTGGAGGTTTTGGAGATGGACCCCAAGGAGGGTGGGGTTTGGGGAGAAGATAAACTTTAATGGGGTGTAAGAATGTAAGGTCTGCCTTCCAAAGCAACTGTTTTCTCTAGATCAGGGGTCTGCAACCTGCGGCTCCGGAGCCGCATGCGGCTCTTTCGGCCTTATACTGTGGCTCCGAATGGCCTGGAGGTTGGAAGGTAGCGTGGGCGTGTCCCTCCAGCCCTCCAGAGCAGTCCTGGAAGGAAAGGTGAGTGGATGGGCTGAACTGGAGGCCCGGCTTGGTAGATCTTTGGGGCCATGGAAAATGGGTCCAAATGGCTCTTTGGGTGATAAAAGGTTGCCTACCCCTGCTCTAGATGAACAGATCTGTGTTGCACTCCTGGTTCTGCAGCCACCACATGGTGGCTCCACCATAATAGAGGGGAAGTGCAACAGGAATGCAACCCATGTTATCAAGCACTGAATATCATTCAGTAATGAAACACAAAACCGCTTTACTCAAATATTCATATCCAAGAACTCTCTCGTAATTCCAAGGAGACCCCAGGAGGGTAGTAAAGAGCGCAGCTGGAAACGTTTGCATATTCTGAGCTGGTTTGAAAATACATCGTGATCAGAGTGTACTGGTAGCTGGTCAGCCCAGAAAACTTCTTCAAGACCTTGCTATATGTCCAAGAAGGATAATTTATTTAGCGTTTTCTATTATTGATGTATTGTATATACACATGAGAACTGTAAGCAGAACACAGCTTGAATTGTGAAAGAGTTCTTGGATATGAATATTTGAGTAAAAAGAATTTGTTTTTCTTTGTGGATTGATATTCAGTAGTAGGTACTGCTAGCCTTTTAGTGCAAAACTGTATGTTAGTTGCACCACATGGTGACTGGCAACCTTATTTCCAGGTTATATGCTTTTGAGGGTCCCTTCATTGGGTATGACTAAATTGTTCTTGCCAAAATTGATTGTCACATTCAAGAAAGACTTAGTTGGCTAAGCTCTAAAGGAAATCAGGTGCTTTGCGCCTCAGACCGAGAAAGAGCAGGCTGAAGTCAAATTCTCCTGACTGCTGTGGACTAGAGGTGGCCATCAGAGTGTGGTGGGTGACTAGTTTTGTTCAAGTAGCGGATTTACTCGGAGTAGACCACCTTGCAGGACGCAATGTAGACACGAACTGACAGACACACAGTCACCAGTGCAGTTCTATTTATTGCTATCTACTGACAAAGTGCTTCACCAGACCACAGGAGTTTTCAGGCACACATCACTCTGTTGTCTGTGCTATCTATATACAAATGTGGTACCAATCAGGTGCCCTTACCTTATCAGGTTTTGCACACGGGTACATGTTGTGCACTCAGTCCTAACATGCACACGGCACCTGCTAGAAGGAGGGTCCAGCTGTCATTTAGATTTTGCTCATCTAAACACATGTTCTGACACCCTTTCCAAAATCGGTATGACAGTATATACATTATTTGACAGTATGACAGTATATACATTATTTACAACATTGACAGACACCACATTTAGCTGTTCACACAGTAGATCATCCATGACCTAAGATTGTCCCTGTTTCAGACTTCAGCATTGTCTGCTAAAATGCTCACAGAACAGGCTGCAAACTTCGCCCTGAATCGTTGAGAGAAGCTGCCGATCATCATGAATTGCACTTGGCGCATTTGAGGTTCAACAAACATGCTGAGAAGGATAAATTCTGAGGAGATTTTGGCATGATGGGAAGAACCGTATGAGGAGCGTCTCCGTTTGAATTCACGGGGCTCCACGTGAACTTAGGAGATAAGACCTACAGGTTCACAAGTCAGGCCTTGGACATTTTTTGTTGTCTTAAGGAGGTAAAACAAAATAAGGTCCCAGACTGTAAAATCCTGGATCAGTGACCCAAGTCAGGCTCTGTAACTTGATGGTTAAGTAGCCTTTATTGGTAGAGACAGAGGGAAGAGGGGGGAAAGCTGGTTCTGCCAGAACCTTCGCACAACCCCAGTATATGAATCCCCATTTTTCCTTCCCCCCACAGCCCCTAATATCGTCCCCAGCGACAGAAGGCAAAGAGCAGGAATGTAGGATGAACCCAAGGACAGAAGGATGAGATAAAGGCATTAGCTGGGAGAGTCTCTTCCCAGGGAAAACTAAAGAAACTTGGATAACTCCGTGGAAGGACACATGATGGAACCAGATGTAGGGGTGAGCCCGCGAACCCAGCAGAACCGCAGATAGAGCTCATGGAATGCCTGTGCCAACTGCGGCCTTCTGGGCGCACACGCTCCCCCAACCCCCGGTCCCTTATGCCAACCGTTCATGAACTACGTCGAAAAACGGTCACCTACATGTCCCAGACGCATGGACATGCCCTTGCCCCCAGGTATGGATTACACCCAGACGCGGACGCTTCCTCCTCCTGCATCGTGAGGGCAGCCCCATGAGATCATGTAATCAGCTGGCTTTTATGATCTCCCCGCCTTCCCAGCTTTCCTGCCGATTCACCTCCGTTACACGCCCCAGAGAGAAACCTCCCAATAAAAAGGTGCCAGGTATTCAGCACACACGCAGAGTAGCCAGGCCCACGGATCAGAGCCGCCGGATCCAAGCACGCGCCCCTGCTGCTGGCTCTCTCCACCGGGATGATGGTCACCTGCGTCTCAGCTTCCTTGGCGACAATCATGGGCCGATCTCAACCAGAGGAAAGGGGAGAAATCCCCCTGCCTCCCTTTCCTCTGGTAAAAGTGGAGTGGGAGGGAAACTGGACGTTTCTTCCCCACTCTCGCAAGCAAATGAGTGTTTTTTAAAGTGAGTTTTCCCATCGATGTACATCTCTGAGTGTCCATTCACACAGCCATTACCTGGGACATCTTGGGCATATGGTGTAGTTTGGCACTAAATTATGACCTGCAAGGAACAACCTGACCTTCTCCACAGTACTGCCGTGAATGACAGATAGCTGAGGCATGTTTTTCCCCTCATTTTCTTTATCTTTTTAAACAAATGGTGTGTATCTGGCCCACCATGAAAGAATTAAGACAATGCAACTTAACGACAATGCAAATGCAAGATCCTGGAAATGTAGCTGTGGTGTAGCAGTACCCTAAAACTCTTGTTAGTCTCCAAGGAGCAACGGATTCCATTCGTGATCTTCTACTAGACGTTGTATAGCGTATCTTGTCAGGAACAAAGCTTGACGTTTGTTTATCACGTACTCCGATGCAACCCGTTTGATATGTAACCTGATTGATATGTAAAGGGCCTTTCTCTTTCCTTTCCTTGATGTTTATAGCTTATGTAAATCATTAGGCAAATGGGCCCCGAGGAGCCGCTTTGTCTCAGGGAAACAGGACGTGCCTGTTGGCCTGAGGATGGGGAGGGGGGGCGAGGCACGTGGCGGCATCCATCCCCATCGCGACCTTGAGGCGCCTAAGCCTCCGAACAGCTCTTTTCACACTTTCTCTGGGAAAGCAGGAGGGGGGACGGGGGAGGATAAAGCCAGGAAGCCAGGCCAGACAGAACTGCTTTTCTCAAGCTGGGTGCTTTACTGCCATTCAGTAAACGCTACAGGTCAAGAATCCGCCACTCCCTATATTGCCCTGTTAGGCCCCTCCACTCCTCGGAGGAGGACTTATTAGTAAGGTGACCAGATGGTCACCTTCGCGAACCGGGACAGGTGGGTGGGTGTGCCTTGGCAGCAGAGTCTTGCAAGCACAGTCAAGAGGGAGCGCACTGCCTTTTGGGGCGCTCCCGTTTCCCGCCCTGTCACAAGGCAGGAAACGGCAGCACTTCAGGAAGGCTGCGTGTGCTCCATGCGGCCCAGCGGGAGGCCTGCTGCACTGTCCTTGCTTCTTCAGAAGGCAGTGCAGCAGCCTTCCAAAACCCGGGACATTTGAAAAAACCCGCAGGATGCCGGACAAGTTGTTTCAAGGCGGGACTGTCCCGCCAAAAGCGGGACGTCTGGTCAGCCTACCTATTAGTGATCCCTGGTCCAAAAGTGATCAGGCTGGCCTCTACAAGGGCCAGGGCCTTCTCAGCTCTGGCCCCTACCTGGTGCAACAGGCTTCCATGGAGATCAGGGCCCTGCGAGACTTGCAGAGTTTTTGCAGGGCTTGCAAGACGGACCTGTTCCGCCAGGCATTCGGCCGCCTGGTTAAATACATCTGGCATTCCATCTGGCCTCTCGTGGGCACAGGGGTGGGGAGGGAAAGAAATATGACGCCATCTGCTTAATTTTATGGTTGTTTTTATTGAGTATGTTAATATTGTGTTTTAATGTATGTTTTAAAAGCTGTTGTTCACTGCCCTGAGCCCCTAGGGGGAGGGCAGTTTACAAATTTAATAAATGAATAAAGCCAGAGTATGTTTATTGGCTTAAGGTCCGAGACCTAACAAATCTACAGTTACCCCTTCCACATTGTGGTGGGGGGGGGAGGTAGGGGTGCAGCACTCCCCGTGATCTGGAAATACACATAATTTTTTTTTGGTTCTCCCTTCATGCCAGAGAAGAAGTCTGATTTTTTTTCTTTTTCTTTTAGTTTAACTTTTTTAAAGAAATTGTGTGTGTTTATGGTACTAAAAGACAAGATATGTTTATATTATACAATACTACACATATATATTTATGAATTCCTGAGTTTCTAAACTTTTTCTGCACTATCTTCAGGCCTTCATGTGTCACCTGCGGCTTCCACAAAACCATCCCAAAATTCCCATTTAATTATGCTGACCTGCGACATGTCAAAACTGCAATGGGGAAAGTCATGATGTGGAAGGGATAACTGTATTTTAAACTGTATGCATTCTATTAGTTGTTAGTTGTCGTGAACTCAGACTTAGTTTAGTTTATCAGGAAAGGGCAGGGTAGAAGTCAAATAAATAGACAAATAATGCTTCAGATCAACCTGAACTTATTTTCTTTCAGAGAAGGTAGAGTTATGTTTGGATTCAGTTGTATGGCAAATGGATGCTTGCATTACCGAAGATGAATTGAGGAAGTGGGGAACATGAATATCTCATCCCCAGAGAAGATGGTATTTTCTTTTTATGGCTGCCCATAATTTTTTTAAAAATTAATTTATGTTTCCATTTATATCCCGCCCTCCCCAACAGGGCTCAGGGCGGCAAACAACCACCAATAATAAACCAATACGATCAAAACCAACAACCAATAAAACAGTAAAAACAATAAAAACAGTAAAAGCAACCACAGATGGTGGAAAACTTACACACACACCCACTGTACCCATGGGAGACCAATGATGATGATAACAGGTCAGGCCGACTGGCGGCAAAGGCGGGAAAGCTCCGTCTTGCAGGCTTACTTCTGCCTCTGGTTTAAAAAAAAGGCATTGTGGGTTTTTGTGTTGTATTAAACCTGCAAACCCTGTTTGACCAGAGATGTCAGCTGGACAAAAGAAAGATGTGTTTACCACAGGGGGTGTGAAGCCTCTCAAAACATTTTCCTCTTTCTTTAAGACTCTCTCTAGTTTGAGGTCATTTCTGCACAGTCAAATAACAGCACCATAGGTACGGAAAAAACACCGCCCCTGGGGTGCTGTTCGCACAGGAGGCACTGCTGCTTTGCAGCAGCACCATCCTGGCCACCCCTGAGCAGCGTGAAGCTGCCGCTTTAAACCTCGCTCAACGAGTGAGGTTTTTGCAAAGCAGCATCTTCCCGCTGGTGCAGTGCGAACCGCACCGGCAGGAAGACACCGCTTTTCCTGTCGCTTCCACTGACCTTCCTGCAGAGACCCGCCCATGCTACCCTCTGACCCCTGGAGGTTGGAGGGCAGCGTGGACGGGTCCATGCAGCCCTCCAGAGCAACGCTGGACAGGAAGGTCAGTGGAGGGGGCTGACCAAGAGGCGGCTCTGTGTGGAGCCACCTCTCCGGCGGGGGGGGGGGATTTCGGGCCGCTCGCATGCTAGTGTGTGAAGGTTCATTTCCGTGCATGCGTGGAAAGGGCCTTACATTATTAAAAACATTCAGGCCCTGATCCAGAAGTGTTCACATGCTTTTAAGATGCACAGGTAAAGATGCACATTCCCATCTGTATGAAAAAATGAATGGGCCCATGTCCCTTAATTCCTTTACACTTTTCTAGGGTGTACAAGTCCAGAGATTGCAAAGACCAGGCTCTTCCAGGTGATCAATGGTGCATATGAATTCCTGTCCCAGCATGCCGAAGCAATAAGCATATTTTATTTGGGCTGCTATCCGCTCAGACTTGTTTTTCCTGATACCTGCTTTTGCCCTTCAGTAGTCCGCCATCTTTTGCATCAACCCACCCTTCCTTTCCAGTATTAAAATCTTTGATACAACAGTGCCCAATCTGCCTTCCTGCAGATTTCAAAATGTACTGAGATTGTAGAATGTAGAATGTACTGAGTCTTTCTGAGTAGCTGGAACCCAGTTCTGGCCCAGAAAGGTGTGAACTGGTATGGAATAGCTATGAAGCGGGGTCACCAATTTGAGGTCAGGAAATGCCTGGAGTTTGGGGGGTGAACCTGAGGGCTGAGATTTGGAGAAGGAAGTGACTTTGGTGGAGTAGAAGCCACCCTCCAACGCAGTCATTCTCTCCAGCAGAAATGGTTTCTGTTACTTGGAAATCAGTCATCATATGGGAAAGCTCCAGGACCCACCTGGAGGTTGGCAACCATACTGCTTGGTCAGCACCCCCTCCCCCATTGCTTCATTTGCACACAGAGAGAATCCCTCACGGCCGATTTTCATGAAGACACCCAAGTTTAAAAAGCGTCCCTGAGCAGAAGCGAGAGGAGATTGTGCAAGAACTCCACGTCACGTGTCCTGGGTACTTTCTGTCCTCGTGAGGATCCCACATAAAAGCTGAAGATGGGCAAGAGCTGCACTCATCTGCTCAGCTCTGCCAAGATGAAGATCTTCCCGTTCTTGGGGGTCGTCGTCCTCGCAGCGCTAACCCTGCCTAGGGCTGAGGGCAAAGTGTTTGGGAGGTGTGAGCTGGCGAGGGTCATGTGGCAGCATCGCTTCGACGTGTTTGTGGGTCACAAAGTGGCTGACTGTGAGTAGACCCCCTCCCCCTGGCTTTGCCCAATGCAAGATCAACTCCACTCACTCTAGGCTGGTCATCCCCTGCAGCCTTCTTACTACCAGGAGCCTTCTTACTACCCACAATCCCTTTCTGCAGGGGTCTGCCTGGCGCAACACGAGAGCAGCTACAGAACCGACGTTGTCTACTTCAACGGCAGTAGCAGTGACTATGGGATCTTCCAGATCAACAGCCTGTCCTGGTGTGATGATGGCCAGACTCCTGGTTCCAAGAATGCCTGTCGAATGTCTTGTTACAGTAAGTGTGTGTGGGTGTTAGCAGAACGCATATTTGTAACTCTATTCTTTCAATACGTTTATTTTTCCAGAAGATACACTGATGATGTTTTTAAAATATTTTTTTGTGTAAGGTATTGTGAGTGTTAGCAAAAAAATTTTGTTTTACATACATCGATTTAAGATGATCCCTTGAGAATAAGGCTTTGGGCAAAATGTTGAAGGAACTTGCTGGCGTCAGGACCCAAGAGCGCCACATCAAGATGGGTCAAGAAACTGAAAACAGACCTCATTTTCAGATAGACTCTGAATGCTTCTAGAACACTGTTTCAAGATTATATGTGTGCATTAGGAATTAGGGATATTATGCCGGTGAAGAATTACTAAGAAATTAAGCACACATGCACAAAGGTGATTTATGAAATAATTTTATTCAGGTGTCTTTTCTGCACAACTTCGTTATAATTGGCAGTCCACAGGTTCTGCTCCCCTATTTTTTCCGATCGTCTGACCCACCTAGAAGTTGGCAGGCCTATCTGGGAACCGCGTGTTTTCTCCGCTTCAAAACCTTACTGTGGCCGTTCACTATTTCTCAGCCCAATCGACTTTTCAGAGTTGTTGTGAGAAAGAAGTAGGGAGGGGCTGGGGCACCACGTAGGTCACCTGGTGAACTGGGTGGGTGGAGCAGTCCAGCAGTTGCTGCGTTTCCTCCTGGCATCTTTTTCATCACCCTCCAGGACTTTTGGATGATGACATCACAGATGACATGCGGTGTGCCAAGAAGATAACCCGAAAAGCCAGAGGCCTGACTCCCTGGTGAGACAATGCCCTAGCAGGCTGGAGGGTGGGGGGGGGAGGAAGGGGCTGGGAAGGTGCAGGAAAGTTAAACCTGCTTATTTATGTTATATTGAAATGTTGTACACCGCCCAGAGCCTTATATAAAGCCGTGGTGCGACCGCACTTGGAGTTCTGTTCTGGTCGCCACTTCTCAAAAAGGATATTGAAGAGATAGAAAAAGTGCAGAGAAGGGCAACGAGGATGATTGAGGGACTAGAGCACCTTCCTTATGAGGAGAGGCTGCAGCGTTTGGGACTCTTTAGTTTGGAGAGGAGACGTCTGAGGGGGGATATGATTGAAGTCTATAAAATTATTCATGGGGTAGAAAATGTTGACAGAGAGAAATGTTTCTCTCTTTCTCACAATACTAGAACCAGGGGGCATCCATTGAAAATGCGGGGGGGGGGGGAGAATTAGGACTAATAAAAGGAAACATTTTTTTCACGCAACGTGTGATTGGTGTTTGGAATATGCTGCCACAGGAGGTGGTGATGGCCACTAACCTGGATAGCTTTCAATGGGGCTTGGACACATTTATGAAGGAGAAGTCGATCTATGGCTACCAATCTTGATCCTCTTTGATCTGAGGTTGCAAATGCCTTAGCAGACCAGGTGCTCGGGAGCAGCAGCAGCAGCAGAAGGCCATTGCTTTCACATCCTGCATGTGAGCTCCCAAAGGCACGTGGTGGGCCACTGCGAGTAGCAGAGAGCTGGACTAGATGGAGTCTGGTCTGATCCGGCAGGCTCATTCTTATGTTCTAAAGGACAAGAACTTTTTGAGGCGGCGAGCTCAATGAAAATGTCAACCCAGTGTACAGCTGCTGTGAAAAAAGCAAACTTTATGCTGTCTTGATTAGACAAGGAATAGAGAATAAAACTGCTGCTGTCACACTGTCCTTACAGAAGTCTATGGTGGGATCACATTTCAAATAGTATGTACAGTTCTGGTCACCACACCTAAAAAAAGTTACTGCACAAGTTGAGAAGGGGCGGAAAGGAGCAACCAAAATGATGAGGGGCTCAACTCGAGCAATTGCCCAAGAGGAGCAGCAGTAAAAACACTCAAGGCTCTTCAGTTTAGAAAAAAAGGCAGGTAAAGGAGACATGATAGAGGTCTAGAAAAGTATGCCTGGTTGGAGAGAATGGACAGAGAGAAGCTTTTCTCCCTCCCTTGTAATACTAGAATGTGGGGTTATCTGCTGAAGTTGAAGGGTGAGAGAGTCAAAGAAGAAGCATTTCTTCACACAGTTCATAATTAAACTGTGGAACTCCCTGCCCCAGGTTGAGCTGATTGCTGCCAATTTGGAAGGATTTTTAGGGGGGAATGGACATGTTCGTGGAGGATAGGGCTATCCATGGCCACTAGTCACAAAGAACACTAGTCATGATGCATCCCTATTCTCTCCTGTATCAGAGGAGCATGTCCAGAGGTGGGATCCAGCAGGTTCTCACCAGTTCCCAAGAGTGGGTTACTAATTATTTGTGTGTGCCGAGAGGGGGTTACTAATTGAGTCTGATTTTCCGTTAGAAATTCCATTAGGTCAAAAATCATAAAGTCCTGTTGTTTCTTATGTGGCTGGTTAGCGAAGGTGGAAAACAGGATAATTCTCCCTGTTGGGCTGTTTTAAAAACATGTTTTAGAAATATGGTAAACTTCCTTGTTTAAGGAAAGTATCCTTCTTTTGATTTCTAGAAACAAAATCAAGTATTTGAAAGTATTTGACAGGCAGACAATTAGAGGAGAAATAGTTGTTTCTGTTGGCAGTAGATGATAGGACTTGCTATAATGAGTTTAAATTATGGACAGAAAGATACCAGCTGGAAATTAGGAACTTTTTTTTACAGTAAGAGTTTTTTGCAGTAACAGAGAACTTATTAATGCCCCGCCCCTGAAATGCCCGGCCACGTCCCTGTCGTGCCCCGCCCAGCCCCATTGGCACTACGCCACAGTTTGAATCCCACCACCATGGGAACCTGTTACTAAAATTTTTGGATCCCACCACTGAGCATGTCTATGATACGATCCTGCTGCAGTCGTCTGGCTTGTGGGCTTCCCAGAGGCATCTGGTTGGCCACTGTGTGAACAGACTGCTGGGCATGAAGGGCTTTTTCATGTTCTTATGTTCTTAAGGTGAGTTTACCTGATGCACGTCTGTCTGCAAGGCTGGTAGAACTCTCAGGTTCACGGCCCATGAAGTAGCAATTGCCGGTCCAGG
This sequence comes from Sphaerodactylus townsendi, assembly GCF_021028975.2. Lineage (NCBI taxonomy): Eukaryota > Metazoa > Chordata > Lepidosauria > Squamata > Sphaerodactylidae > Sphaerodactylus > Sphaerodactylus townsendi. The sequence goes on along the minus strand of NC_059427.1, from coordinate 175,428,267 downwards.
GTGAAAGATACTTGATGTAAACTCTGTGAATAGTTTGATCTTAATTTTTTCCCTCTTTCGTTGGCAGGAAGGGCTGGGAAAACAATTGCCAGGGAGATGTCGACCACTATGTCGACGGCTGCTGGTAAATTTCTGGTGAGGCTGACAATCAGCAATGGAGAAGATGGCGCCAGAGAACGATCAAGCTGGTGACAGTTTAGTGGTCCAATTTGTTCTGCATCTCCAGTGAGAACACACTGATGAGTGGCAGACTCCTATCTGGTGAACTGGATTTGTTCTCCCACTCCTGCACATGAAGCCTGCAGGGTGACCTTGGGCCAATCACAGTTCTCTCAGAATTCTCTCAGTCCCACCTGCCTCACCAAGTGTCTGTTGTGGGGAGAGGAAGGGAAAGGAGTTTGTAAGCCGCCTTGAGTCTCCTTACAGGAGAGAAAGGCAGTGTATGAATCCAACGTTGTCGCCTTCTCTTATTTTGCACTTAGCCTTCAGTTTTTACTTCAATTCAATTCAATTTAACCTTTAATGGCATATAAAATTGCATATATATTTATTATTATTATTATTATTTATTGGGTTTATAAACTGCCCTCCCCCGAAGGGCTCAGGGCGGTGGACAACATAAGTAGAGCACAATATCAGATTAAATACAATAAATATAGATTAAAACGGCTCTAGTAAAAAATGTAAACCCTACCACCCCATTTATTTAAAAATGCAGCATAGAATTATTAACTCAGGATGGCGCCTGCTATCAATTCTCCAACACCCCTAAAACCCAGCAGAGGGGAAGGAGGTGGCAGGATCTCCATGATGTTATAAAGGAGAAAGGAAGAAGGAGAGGGGCCCCTATCAGCACGGCTAAGGTCTCTCTCAAAGGCCCGGTGGAACGGCGCTCAATCTTTGCAGGCCCTGCGGAATCTCCTTGCAAGATCCCTCAAGAGGGTCTCGACAGTTTCAGTGGAAGAAGCGTTCCTACTGCAGGCCGGGAAACCAGAGCTGTAAAGGCTCGTTGGCCCGGTGGAGGCCAGCCGTATCATTGAGGAGCCAGGGATCACTAGTAGATTAGCCTCTGCCGAAAGCCAGGAGACCCGATTTGGGACATATAAGGGTGTAAGACGGTCCCGCAGGTACGCAGCGAGGAGGTCCCAGGCCGTGTATAGCAAGGCCTTAAAGGTCAAAATACACCAACACCTTGAAAATGATTCGGGTATATTCGATTGGCGGTAACCAGTGCAATGCCGCGAAGCACAGGTGTAATATGTTCTCTCATGGCACCCCCTGTGAGCATGCCGCGATCTCGCTGCATTCTGGACCACTTTCCAGTCTCTCCATCAGACGCTAGCGGGAAGGCCCTCCGCTGTAGAGCGAGGTTGCAATAGTCTAGCCTGGAGGTGACTCATTGCATTACGGACCACAGTGAAAGCCAGGTCAGCTTGGGAGAGGAAGGCCAGCCAATCCGGGCCTGACGTAGATGGTAAAATAAGCGACCCGGGTTATATAATGGGCTTCACCTGGGTCTCCATTGAAAGAGATCGAATCCAGGTGTGGGGACCCCCAGATTACGTCAGCGGGACAGAGGGGTTGGTGCCAATATAGCCCCCTCCCACACCGGCGGCTGAAAGTCCCCAACCTCCCCTCACCTCATCGCCCCAGCCAAGAGGGATCTCCGGGCTCTTTGCTGGATTCAGCGTTTCAGACTGCTCTGCTTCAAGCAACCAGCCACGGCCACCAGGCAATGCTGGAGAGCCGCAGGAGGTAGCGGCCGCTCCCCCCACTCCATCAAACAGAGAATGAGCTGGGTGTCATCCAGCATATTGGTGACCACGCCAGCCCAAAAGGTCCAAGCACCAACCTGAGCAAGGGGTCGCGATATAGATAAAGTTAAATAATAAGCGGGGGACAGCCTTGCGCTCCACACTGAGGTAATCACACCCACAATGAAGTGAGCACCTCCGGGATGCTTGGTCCCCGCACCACACTTGCTGCGACCGGTCCCGGAGAAACGAGGCAATCCATTGAAGGACAGTGCCTCGCACCCCGGAAGCAGCCAGGCGGTGGGTCAAAAGGTCGTGGTCGACCACATCAAACGCTGCGGTTAGATCCAGCAAAACCAGCAGCGCCGATCCGCCTCGGTCTAGTTGTAAGCGGAGCAGATCTGTGTTAAACTGATTTACAGTTTAAAACATTTAAATATTGGTATTTAAAATGTTTTACAAGAACTTAGCCACTGCCAAGGTAATCGATGGGCTACAATCACTTAACAAAAAGCGAGTGGTCTGAAATTTAGAATGATTAAGCCTTGGAAGCAACAAAGGGCGGATTACAATCATGCGCAGGTTACTATGAAGATGACATTCCAGGGGGATATGAGATATGGTTTCAGGAGATCCACATCCGCAATGGCATAGTCTCTGTTGCTTCAGTTTTTACTTTCTCATTCTGATTCTGCTAATAATAGGAAGGAATAATGAAGGAAAATGAAGGTCCCTCTGAAGTACTGGAAATCACACTGAGCCATCCCTTTGATTCATGTGGTTCTTTTAAATTTTTAAGTCTTTTATCTATCTATATATATAAAAAGCTAACAGTGTTTTTGTTGATGACAGTATACCTCAGTAACTGCTGGGCCAATTCCTCTGAAAATTCCCTGAAAATAGTCAGCCTCTGGGCAGTATACCTCAGTAACTGCTGGGCCAATTCCTCTGAAAATAGTCAGCCAGGCGAGAGTGTTTTTAGATGTTCACATACCAGAAATTTCACACCTGGCCCAGGTAAAACGCCTGATGAAGGACATGCAGCTGCCTGTGTGTAACTGTCACCCTTAGAATGTTCGTGCTGCTTAGAATGTTCACTCAGATGGCCAGATATGAGCAGTGGAAACAGTACATAGGCAGTAACTCGAGTGGAAGTGAAACACATACACAGGAGGGAGCAGGAAGGGAGGGAGAGGGGAGGTGGCATGGCAAGGGAAGAGAGGGAGGGAGAGGAAAGGGGATGGAGGGAGGGAGGCATGCAAGGGAAGAGAGAAGTGAGAGGGGAGACAGTGAGGGTGGCATGCAAGGGAGGGGAGGCAGGGGCCCAGCATCTTGATATGACCCCAACCCACACCTAAGCCCGGAGGGAAAGGGAAGGAGGGGGAGGGGTGGCATGCAAGGGAAGAGAAGTGAGGGAGGGAAGAGAGTGAGGGACAACATGCAAGGGACGGGAGGAAGGAGCCAGGCGACCTTCCTAGATTCCCCTAGAATACCGCGGTTACAGTTAAAGAAAAAAACCAGGCAACACATTACTCAGGGAGTAAAGGGTCAGATTTTACAGCAACCGGGCGGACATACTCTTTGAATGGCACCGTTGGCGCTATACCCTCAGAAAGGAGGAGGTTTCCCCAGAAGCGACACCCATTGCCACCAACCAAACTTACTCCCAGGTAAAGGATCATGACCAGCCAGCCTAGATGTGTGGGAGGGGTGCCTTTCCATACCCCCCCCCAAGGAATGCGGGCACACACATCACTGACATCGCATAGTATCAGGCTGCGTGTTTGCATGAGCACGTACTGCTGGCCTCTGCAATTGATTTGCTGCTACTGTTCCTTTCCCATTTCACCACAATAAGCCACAGCAACGTGTGGCGGGGCCACGCTAGTATATATATAAACTAGCGTGGCCCGGCCACGCGTTGCTGTGGCCATGCTGGAAGGGGCTGATGGGAATTGTAGTCCATAACATCTGGAGTGCCAAAGGTTCGCCACCACTGCCCTAGAGCTTCAAGGCGGTCTGCCATCAATTTCACGCAGCACCAGTGCTGCCATCAGGTTACAGCAGCATAATGGAGCACAATAGGAAAGAAGCAGGAAACTGGGCTATACTGTAGGGCAGGGGTCTGCAACCTGCGGCTCTCCAGATGTTCATGGACTACAAATCCTATCAGCCCCTGCCAGCATGGCCAATTGACAGGAGCTGATGGGAATTGTAGTCCATGAACATCTGGAGAGCCGCAGGTTGCGGACCCCTGCTGTAGGGTGACAGAAAAGCAGCCAGACATCGATGCCAGTCTCCTTTCCTTTGGCTCTGCTGTGACGCTCTTATAAGGCGGCTGAACTCCAATGAAGGCTCAGTGTAAAAATGAAGTGGTCCAGAAAAATCACTTCATCCCTGAAATTTCTAGCTGAGGACAGAACTCGGGGCTTGCAATCTGCAGAGCACCTGCATTTGCGTTCACCTACAGCACCAGCCCTTAAGAACACACAACGTTGTTTTATTACACAGCCGGAGCCTGGGCCTCGCAGCGTTAGAGTCAGCTGTCCTGGGTGCCATCTCCGGGTTGGAAGATTCCTAAAGATAGGAGGGTGATGCCCGGGAGAGGGTGGGGTTAGGAGAGCTCCATGGGGATGTGAGGCCAGACAGACCCACCTCCAAAGCTGCTTCCAGGGAAACAGGTCTTTTTGGAGAACAGAGGTCCTCTTCAGACCCTACCTTGAGGTTAGTAACTCGGAGTCTCACCTGAGCCCCTGGACAACCCAGTCCCTGAACATCCCCAGCAGCATGTCCCTTCTCTAGTCCTACCTCTTGTTTCAACCAGGTGCTGCTAGACTTGCTCTCCTCGGACATGCTGGTTCCTCCCTGCCCTGTGGGTTAAGGATGACCAGAGGCTAACCAAGACAACCACAGAGCTGGACCACTGCTTAGTTCTGTCACGGTTCTGATTTCCCCCGACTTCCTTAAGCACTCACATTGCTAATTTGAAAAAAAAAAATTAGGGAAAGGGAAGGTGCAGCTGTGGAAGTGTCCCTGGCCAACTCAGGCTTGCCTCTGCAAAACAGCCATGAGGGGACACCCTGCTGCTCAGGAATACTATGCACTTAGGAAACGGAGCATGACCAACAGAACAGAAACCTGGTTCACTGTTCACTGATGTCAGCGCCCTGCATTTTATGTTGGGGAGGGCGGGGGAAACAGCACGGGTTACTTTGCAAGCAGGCCCCTCTTCAAGGAGTCTGAGAACCAGAGTTGCAGTCTTCTGTAGAATACTAATCTTTGCACTGGACCTGACGTCTTTTCCTTACGCTGTTTTAACACTGAAGATCCTTTGCACAGTGTGTGGCTTTTGGCTGAACAAAAGGGTAGGTTAAAGTGAAGACCTGCTTTTGGGCAGGACGTCCCTGGGACCATTTCTCTTCTGCAGACAGGAAGGCCCAATGAGGACAGCTTTGCATCCGGGAGTTTTGTCCCACGTCTCTAAAAGGCAGGCTGCAGATCACTGCAGTGGAAAACAATCTGCCATTCCTGTCCCAGTCCTTTCAGAGCAAGAGAACAGAATTTATTATTATTTCGGCCTTTCGGCCAGCCATTAGAACCAGAATCCAGATCAAGAGGAATCGCTCTGTGGGGGCAGCAAGCCTCCTCAAATTGAAGCTGATTTATGGTTGCCCCTCAAGTTGGCTACAAGGCAAGAGAAAAGCGGAGGTCTTTTTGCCATTGCCTGCCACTGTGCAGCAACCCTGGCCCTCCTCACTGGTCTTCCGTCCAAATACCAGCCAGACCCCACCTTCCTTTGCTTTTAAGATCTGATGACAAAGGGCCAGCCTTGGCCACCCAAATGATGGCTTTTAGGTAAGTAAAAACCACACACAGCCCTCTTTTCCAGGTGACTCTTCAACAGTGCAGTGTGACATCAGTGCTCCGGTAGTTTAATTTTTGTTAAGACAAACAAATATTTAACCTTTTTTTTTAAAAAAAAAGTTTATTTAAAAAGAGGTTCTGCCACAAATATATCCATGGAATAGGACTGCAAAGTGGGGCTTGCTCAATGGCCACAAAGATTGCGGACAGGAAGCCTGCAATACATGTCAAGGCCATCCACTCAGGATCTCGTTACATGCCACCCAAAAACGTTACATTTCTAAGCCTACTGACTTCACTACTTTGGACTGTGCTTGTATCTTAGTCCTGACACAGCCTGTGTGCCCTGTGCTTGGAGGCCATCTGTGTTCAAAGGTGGCAGGAACACCACTTTCAGGAGTAACAGCCAGTGCGGATTCCCGAGTGCCATTCTTCAACGAAGAGGGATGCTGCTACTACCCAGAGGATCTGACGCGATGCGCTGCCAATGTGCCGAATGCACCTAACTCTGCTTCTCCTTCACAGGTGAGTTGGGTGGGGAAGTCCTGGACAGGAGCCTGCAAAAGGTAACAGGATGGATGACGGCCAACCCACTGAAGCTCAGCCCACACAACAGAGAGATGCCGCTTGTCCGTGACAAAGCTGCAGAAGGACGGAGCAGCCAGCAGGTCGGGGTGTGTGTGTGTTTGTGTTCCACCTGAAAGAAGCAGGTTCGTAGCTTGGGGTTGCTACTGGCTGCTGGCCTACAGTTGGAGGGAAATATGAAAGGAAGAAACTACAAAGTTAAGACCTCTATAAAATGTAAGCAAAATCATATAATATGAATATATATTCATGTAACACACAAAAATCCAAATAATGACATATGTACTACATGACAGTGTCAAAAACACCATCACTTTAACACACAATTTAAGGGTTGGCTTTTATACCTTGCTTTTCTGTTGTAAAGAGTCCCAAAGTAGTTTAACATTCACCTCCCCGCCAAACAGATACCTTGTGGAGTAGGTGCGGGCTGTGAGAGTTTGGAGAACTGTGACTGGCCCAAGGTGGAGGAGTGGGGAATCAAACCTGATCCTCCAGTTTAGAGTCTGCCGTTCTTAGCCACTACACCACGCTGGCTCTTAAGGCTATGTGAGGGGCATAAGATGAGAAACTGGATACTGCTCTTTTGAAAAGTGATCTTCAGCTTGTTTGAAACCTTGCCATTAATCTGATGCAAGTTTTACGCGGCCTCACGTGAACCACTTATGAAACTTATGTAGCCTTCAGTGTTATGTAAGCTTAAAATGTATATTTCAGTGGCACTTTTGATACTGTCACATACTACATCTGGAATGGTTATTACTTGGCCATTGATTACATTTTCATAGTGTTGATGGGGCTTTTTATATTTGATACACTCTTCTGGGTTTTTGTGTCTTTGTTACATGAATGTACATGATATATTTATGAGTGGCTATTTGTTTACATTTTGTAGAGCTCTTAACTTTGTAGTTTCTTTCTTACCACAGTTGAAGGAAGAAGGTCTCCTACATGGTACCCAAAGCCTCTTTTTCAGCTTTGGCTGATATGCCAGATGTGGCTGTTTCTCAGAGAGCGGGTGGGTGCCAACCGTGGCAGCCCATGCTCGGATTCAATCCATGCTTGAGTACCATCATGCACTCTACACGGAGCTACCTTTGAAAACTAGAAACTTCAGCCAGTCCAAAATGCAGCAGGCATACCATCATCGGGAACAAGACACAGGAATTGCATTGCTTGTTGCGAGATGTGCACTGGATACCTGTCCGCTTCCAGGCATCATTGAAATTGCTGGGTTTTGCCTTTAAATTCCTAAATGGTTGGGGACAGGGTACCTGAAGGACCGTTTCAGGTTGCTATATTTCATTTTATGACTCTGGTTAAATTATATTGTCCGTTTATAGATTTTCTTGTACTTTTCTTTCACCATCCACTTTGAGCAGATTTCTGCAGAGGTGGCATACAAGTTCTCTAAATAAACAAGCAGGCTCTAGGGCAGTCCCTGCGCTCAAGACCAAGCCCACTGCAATTGTTCCAAGACAGGGTTAGTTGTCTTCTGTTGCAAGAGCAGAGATGGTGCTACTAAATGAGCGTTCCCCAAGCCCCCGAGGCTTTAAAATGGACCTCTTGATCAGAAATGCCATTTTGAGAATGACCAGACATAACACACAAGCCAGGAAGTACCTGAAGGGAAAATCCATTCTCAACTCCAGCCGTGAAGTAATTCACTTCCAGGATCCAAAGTTCCCCTTCCACCTGTCAAATAAAATCATGTTACCATTCTAGCTCAATCTCGGGGTACCAGAAACATCTCGTCAACAGAGAGAACTGGGGGTAGTGGGCCCGGTTCTTTTCAAAAACAGGCTGTTAGCCCTGTGACAGAGGATTCACACATCCCTCTGATCCTACTTGGGGAAATTCCACTGTCTTTCTCACAAGGGATTTTACCACTTCAGAAGGATCCCCTATGATTCTATTTAACACTTGTCTGGGCTGCTTCATGTTGATCCTGTACGGAACAGGGACTTGGATAAAATGGCCTGTCGGGCCTCTTCCAACTCTTATGATTCCTCACAGGGTTCTGCTTACAGGTCACATTTTCCCCACCACTAGGTAATATGACCTTTCTGAAGTGCATCATAATATACTCTCTAGCTTTACAAATATTTTTGTCCTCTCGGCTGTACAGGGCCCACGTCATAAACACAACAAAGACATTTCTGAATAGGTAGCATCTCTTTGCATTTTCAAAATGGGCCCCTCTCTTGGCTTCCTGAGTTCAGCAGCCTCCAGCACCAGGCAACCCAATTAAGTCTGCAACACCTCCAAATCCTTGAGAGCTGCAAATGGCAGATCCATGTTCTACCCACAAGCCATGAAAATCTCTCTTGTTCAACGTCTTCCTCTCCCTTTATGAATTTTACATCAAGCACAACGAAGAGCTTGAGGGAATTCAGAAGTTTGTGTGTCTTTTTGGGTCAGTCCTAGCCAAACCTCCCATCCCAAAAACACAGCAGGCAGGCAGGCAAACAACCGACCCTGCAGGCGCCTATAGCAGCGCTGCAGTCAAACGGCAGGCCCTCTTATGGCCTTCACCAGATATGGCTCTTCACACACACAACATCTTTACTTTTAAGGCACAGTGAAAGATGCATTTATCTAGACAGCCTCAGGTTAGTCTGATCTGGCCAGATTTCAGAAGCCAAGCAGTGTCAACCTCTCAGGTTTTGGGATAGGAGGCCTCCAAGGAATACCAAGGGTGAGTGACTCGGAGGCAGGCAGTGGCAAACCACCTCTGGTGACCCTTTGTCTTAAAAATGCCACCACGGGTTGCCACGAGTCAGATGTGACTTAACAGCAAAACAGTAGTTGAGACACTGAAATAACCCGTTAGGGAAAGCAACGGCAACTTTTTAATGGAATTAAAGGGCAAAGCAGACACAATTGCCCTGACTACAATTATAAGTGCTTGGAAGCTAAGCAGGGCAGCTACAGTTAGTACTTGGACAAGAGCCCACCAAGGAAACCCCCCAGGGCTGCTCTACGGGGAAGGCCGTGGCAAACCACCTCTCCTCATCTGGTGACAACCCCTTGGGGGATTGCCATAAGTTCATTGTAACTTGCCAGCACACAGGTTATGCTAGGGCTCCTTGGAGATGCTTTATTGAAAGGGAAATGACGGCAAACAAGTTTGACAGTAATCCAAGTTGGAAGATTTACAACAGCACACTACAACCATCAGTGTGCTCCTGGGTGTATTTATTACTGAGTGTGAGACTGTGTAAGTGTACAATTTCCAAATAAAGGATTTACAACTGTTAGTTGGCTGTGGTGGGTTTTCCTGGCTGTGTGGCAGTGGTCTGGTAGATCTACCAGACTATGGCCACAGCCCGAAAAACCCACCACCAGTTGAATCCGGCCATGAAAGCCTTCGAAAGTATATTAAAACTGTTAGTTTAAGCTGTGGAATCTCCATGCCTATCCCTTGTGTTGGCTACTATGAATTGACCAAATGGGTTCTTACAGTTGGTCCTTGCTTTCTCCATTTTGATACAATTTGGCTCTTTTAATTATAAAAGACAGTGGGCCCCTGGGTTACTGTCCTCATGCTGGCTTAACTAGCAAACCAACAGTTTCCCACTTCATGGGTCCCAAAGTACCTACACATTAGCTCCAGCTAAGATTGGAAATTGTTAAAATGTTTTGTCAGATATCTATGAACTACTGGGCTGGATCCCACAGAGCAATTCCACCAGTAGGAAGTGATTTTCTGCCAACCATGCCCCTCCTGCCAGTGACCTCCAGCTTCCCACAACATTGTTGGGAGGCGGGGGGGGGGTGGGGGGGTGCGCTCCCCGAAGGCATTTGGCCTGCAATGGGAAATAGCAAGGCAGATGTGCTAGAAATCTTTGTGAATGGGAAATGTTTGGCAGGATCCAAACCCGTTATCAATGCTTAAAAGAAACCACGTGATGCTCTGTCAAAGCCACCCCAGACTGCTCTTGCCAGCCACAGTAAAAACCTGAAGCGGGCTCAGAGAACAAACACAAGCGGAGGACTTTACCTGAGGTGGCATCGGGGCCGACAAACTCTCCAGCATCCGCAGAAATGTCTCTCCAGCAGGTGAGAACAGGATGCCAGGAACCACAGCAGGAAATCCTTTTTACACCCAGTTTTGTCCCCCTTCACACATGAGCTCCCTTTTGATACAAAATAAGCCTTACTGTAGATGAGATAGGAGCAGGTTGACTATAACCGCACAAGCCACATGGGGAGGGCTGAGGACTCACTACCCTGCAAAAAGAAACCCAGTGCCAAGAAAAGATGAATTCAGCAACTGGTAAGATTGCCGGAGTTGAGTAGGTTTGGATGTCGCACGATTGCTCAGCACTTCCAGCTTTGTGTAGTTTATTCTGGTTTTGAGTCACTGCAAAGGAGCTCTGCAGGACGTCCTGCCCCCAAATGGTGGAAAATGTGCAAATCGATCTGCAAATCCTCTCTGCAGGGATTCACAGAATGGAAGCAGAGCACTAAGAGTTCCTCCAATCCCATTTTCTTGATCAAATTCACTTCCTCCCTCCCAGGTTGCAATTAATGCTGCAGTAGAAAAACTTCACAAGGACTCAGTGACCTGTGTTGTACTTTTGGAAATTAATATGGGAAGAGAGGGTTCTCCCCACAGACACAGAGGGGAATCTGACCACTGTGGGTGGCATTAGCCACCTTTCCAGCATGTCATTTTTGCCAGGTCCTGCTCACGTACTCTCAAGCACTTCATTTTCTTTCATGGCAAGCAGAAATGTTGGACAAGCTTCCCAGCTCAAGAGTTTGCCCATTATTAACGACATTCCTTTGCAAAGTGTAAGCACAGGGGCCTGTTTATATCCCAAGACGTATTCAGTTCTCAAGGTGAATGAACAGGCCCAATTTATATCCACCATGAACACTGCATACCCTACACTATACATGCTCTAGACCACTGGTGGCGAACCTATGGCACTCCAGATGTTCATGGACTACATTCCCATCAGCCCCTGCCAGCATGGCCAATTGACCATACTGGCAGGGGCTGATGGGAATTGTAGTCCATGAACATCTGGAGTGCCATAGGTTCGCCACCACGGCTCTAGACCATAGGTGTCAAACTCACGGCCCTCCAGATGTTATGGACTAGTTTCCATCACCCCTTGGCAGAATGATGCTGGCAGGGGATGATGGGAACTGTAGTCCATAACATCTGGAGGGCCGAGAGTTTGACACCTGTACTCTAGACGATGGCTGCCAGATCTGGGTTGGGAAATACTGGGAGCTTTGGGGGTGGAGCCCAGGGCTGGATCTCAACAGGCTCCATTATCCATAGCATCCATTTGCTTCAGGTGAGCTGATCTTGGTCATCTGGAAATCAACTGTAACAGTAGAAGACTTCCAGGGGCCACCTGGAGGTTGGCAACCCTACCTTCTACAATTCATACAGTGCCGAAAGAACTCCCTCAAATTATGGAGGTTTGAAGTGGACCACCTTAACTGTGCACTAAAACTCCTAAAGTGCCTGCCATTCAAGTGTTAACCAATTGTCTGACATCTTGTGGCCTTATGCGGTGCCACGGAACCAACATGTCGAAGTGTTAAAACGTCAAGAACAGAATTCATTTTCAGAAGGGTATTTAATAGGCTTCGTGAAGCCAAAGAACTGAATACAGGATATCCTTAACCACTTTTAGTACAATATCGAGTTACATGTGTGTCTTCCAGTTTAAAAAACGAACAAAAAAAACCAAACGAATTTTGTCTTCAAGAACAACTTGCTAGTTCTGCAAGCTTCAGTTCTAGGTACATCATACAGTATAAATTCTGATTTCTGAAGATCAAACACACGAGTCTCCCTTTACAATCAAGGGGGTCTGCCTTCCACCGTACCCCTTCCTTATTACACCATAGGACTTTTACAAAACTACAAGGTATTAATGGATTTATAAAAACAAGGAGGATCTTTTACACCTTGCTCAAACTCTGGGGAATTTTAGGCAAAACGTAGGCTGGAGCCCCAATCTTAGCTTGTTAAAAGAAATCTGGGGAGGAGGTGGGGGGAAAAAACCAATAAAAGTTATTTAAAAATGTTGAAACACACCTGTAAAAAGAAAAAGGCAAATTAAAATGTTTTTCCTCCAGAAAGCTCTTAACAGGCCATCTTGTAGCAGAAGCTGTTGGGCTGCATGTGATCAGACTACAAAAATGGGAAGGGGGAAATACAGGTAGAGAACTAAACAAGATTCAGCGAAGCTCCAGAAATCTTTATAAATACGGCCATTGGAAGGACGATCTTGATTCAGGAAGGATTTATGCTCGGTGCAAGCTGAGGACAAGAAGCAGGTACAAATCGTAAAGCATGCTGAAGAACACGGATAGCATTCAACTAGTCGTCTCCCTCCTCCCTGCCCGCGGCAACTCTTTCAAGCCTTAAAAATGACACTATCAATGTATAACACTATCAACTAATCTGAACAGCCAGACTTTTGCTTCCTGGTTTTCATTCCTCTTTTAAGGCACTGCCTACTGTTGAGTAAACACCCGCACACGCTTTTTAAAAAACAGCAAGACCCTATTAGGAACATGGAGGCTTAATTCCCACAAACTTACAGTACAGGGGAAGTTCCGTGTTTGTAAAAAGCCACGGTCATGAATTGTACAGACTGGCCCAACAATGTCACTTAAAAAAAAAAAAATTGTGGATGGGTTTAACTGCCTCAGCTTTTCATCCATGCTGCAGGCGAGCTCACCACATGCATTGATATTAGACTGCTGACGAGAACAGGAAACTTTCTGGCAAAGTTAAGACCAGGTGGTTAGCAACTCTGGACACTATGCTTCAGGTAGCTGCTACAGACCAGGAATTGATGCCAATTAAACCCACTGGACCGACGCAAGGCACAAACATACCTAGTTATCGTAGTTGTCTCTGTAGGAGCCCCCAGAGTAACGGTCTCCATAGCCTCCCTGATTCCTACAGCAAAAAGTACAGAAGATCAGTTTAGGATGTTGTTGAGGTCCAGAATTTCTTTACCAACGTAAAAGGTTGGTTGGAAATAGAACCTCAATAGACAGAACATCATTTCTGAGCTTTTAATAAAAGTCACTTCCTCTTGTTACAAGAGTTTCATCTTTGTTGCTTTACATGATCAGAAAGACTGCGAGAAGCCGAACATGAAAACAGCAACATCAATTATGGGGAAAAGCATTGTTGTTCTACTCCATATTAACCATTGTTTAAGATGGAAGAACAGCAACTACGTATTCATTACTGTTATGAAGTTCTCTGTAGTCCACCACTGGCTTGCCCTTGGTTTCTCAAGTATCAATGTATAACAGGATCTACACAAAGTAGAATTAACTTCTGATGCAAACTTATTACAAATTACCACTGTCTTCCAACTGCAGCCAAGTAAGCATCAAGAAAATGTGTACAAATTAGGATGAAGCAATAGAAATGTTGGGAACCACCAGTGTTCAAGGCAGATTTGTACATCTAAAGCAGCCTGAAGAAACTGCCAGCTGAAAATCAAAGTTGCACAGAAGCTATGGGCAACTTCTATACTTAGTAGTTATATTCCTGTGGCATATGGCAGGAATAGAATGTAGGACAAGGGTGCGGGTGTGCCCCCCATCAGAGGGGACAGGTTCAGAACTATCAACATGGCCTTGCCCCTGGAACACTACGTGAAGGAAGACGATCCAGGGAAATACCATCATGCTCCACTGATGGGGAAGAACGACAAGATCACAGCATCTGCCCAGTGTGTTGACAAAGTTAACACACACTTCAGGGTCAAAAAGAAACAGTACATGCATCACTTGATGACATCCCCCGCAGCCAAGTCACTGCAGCAGACAAAGGATATCGGATCTGCAGCAGCACTGTCATGTGTGCCACCCGTGCTAAAATCCAGCAGAACTCAGGACACAAAAGGATACTCATTTCTGCCAACAGAAATGCCTTCCATTAATGGAATTTCCCTGCCTCCCCCCATAACCTCCCTGAAATGCTGCTCCTGGGGAACAGGGGATGACAGAGAATGCTTAGAACAAAGTCCAAGATTCTGTGGCCAAAATTGAATTTTTTAAATATCCGCAGGTAATAGTCCAGCATCTTAAATGCTATAAGTTGCTGGCCAATGGGAAAAGGTGCCTCACATCCACGCTGCGGTGCATTATCTGGTATCTCCAACCACAGTTCAATTTTCTATCTGTCCCCAGCTGCCCAGTCTGAGAGGTGCTGCAAATTCCATCAGGTGGGGTTACCTGCTGCCATAGTAGTCTCTGGATCCCCCGTAGCCACCGCTCCTGTTGTCGTAACGACCACCTCCATATCCTCCACCTCCTGGAACAAAGGCAAAAGGATTTATTAACTTTTGCTGTTTCCGAGCAACTGACACAGAACAGAACAGCAAGCGCCAAAGGCAAACTCACCTCTAGAGAATCCACGTCCACGGCCTCTGCCACCAGAAGAGCCACGGGATGATTTTCCAGCCTGGTCAACCCTGATCTGACGGCCATCCACAGACTTGGAAAGAGAAAGAGTCAGCGCTAGTGCTTTGAGAGGCTAGTGTTAGGCGGATCACACGCCTCACGTTTCCAAAATAAAGGCTCATGGTAAAGAAACCACTTTCCCTGTTACTGGGAAAGCTTTAAAGGTTTTTTTTTTTTAAAAAACTGGACCCTTTCATATCACAAAGAGCCCTTCCACCTCTGTTGAATGCTTTGAAGCAGAGAATGAAGCATTATTCCCTCACTAAAGGTGGCCTGCACGCCACTGATAAGGGCCCACGCTTTATCTGTGGTTGCCCATGCTTCATGGAATGGGCCTCCCCAAGGGGAGTCAGATACCACCCTTGGAAGCTTCCAGCAGGTGTTGTAAGACCATTTTACTCACCAGAACTGTTCATGAAATAGATGTTTTAGGCATTTTATTAGGCTCAAGGTGAACTGGGGTTTTATTTTGAGTTTTTAGTTATGTATTGTAAACTGCCTCGTGCCATAGAGTATAAATGCTTTAAGTAACACACACAGAATGATTCTCCATCTCTGACTTTTCTATATGCCTCTGTCACTTCTTCCCAGACGAGGCGTCAGCTATCAAGCCAAGGCTACACTCCAACGAAACTTTAGTCATGCTGAGCCAGGTAACCAGGCTGGGTCTCCTAAAATGTATTTCTAGTCCTGACTAGGCAACAGGAATCAGAAGGTTTGTTTTCTCACAGATGGAAAACTTAAGCTCATGTGAATGCCCCATTCAACTACTTTGTACAAGTTATTACATTTGACTTCCATTGGCAGACCTGAATTTCAGAATGTCTTATGGGCCTTGTGGGCCCTGGGCAACAGTAATGCACAAACTGGTTAAGTCGCAGAGGTCCGCAACCTGCAGCTCTCCAGATGTTCATGGACTACAATTCCCAATTGGCTATGCTGGCAGGGGCTTTGTAGTCCATGAACAAATGGGACTTGTAGTCCATGAACATCTGTAGAGCTGCAGGTTGCAGACCCCAACTTACTTTGTAAAAATAAAGAGTTGTTTTCACTTATCAAAAGCCGTCAGCATGGCCATCACATGCTGGTAGGGGCTGATGGGAATTGTAGTTCCTGAACATCTGGAGAGCCGCAGGTTCCCTACCCCTGTTCTAGACCATAAGGAATCTCAAAGCGACTGACAAACTCCTTCCCTTCCTCTGCCCACAGCAGACACTTTGTGAGGTAAATGGGGCTGACAGAGTTCAGAGAACGGTAACTGGCCCCAGGTCACTCAGCAGGCTTCATGTGAAGGAGTAGGGAATCAAACCCAGTTCTCCAGATTAGAGTCTGCTGCTCTTAACTACTCCATCATAGATGGACCAAGTAATGCGATGGCACCCCATGTCTACCACGGAGATACCCTCTGCCATTTTAGGGATGAAATTTTCTGTTTACAAAGGCTGCTGACGGAAAGGGGGGGAGAGAGTACCTCGCTGTGACTGGACTGTGGCAGGCAGGAGAGAGAAGGATAATGGAGTTTAGGTTCTTGAAAACAGCCCTGGGGGAGAGGGAAGGACAAGAGTCCCCCTCCTCACACAGAGAGCCCCTGTGGCTTTTGTAAACAAAGAAAATCGCACTATTAAAATGGCGGAGGCATTTCTCCCTGTGGGGTATCCAGAGAAGCCAACACGTCCACCTGGGCCCTAAGATTTACTGCAGGCTCAGTGCAGGGAAAGAACAGCTCTGCTTGGCTTGCCTCCTCAAGAGGAGCAGCACAGGGATGTTGGAATCATTCACAGAAAATCACTCTTCAGCAAATCCACAGATCACAGTTGCAAGAAATCATACAGGCAAGTGATGCACTATTCTGCAGGCGCAACATGGAAGCCTATTTTGGACTGGGAACATGAGCAAGCCCGTTCCAGTTGCGGTACAATTGTGAAGGAGGGGGATACACAGCATTGTACAGCCCGGGACGGAGGACTGCAGGCATCAGCTCACCTCGCCATTCATGGCCCTCATGGCATCCTTGGCATCCTCAGGACGGCAATAGGTGATAAAGCCGAAGCCTCTGGACCGCTGGGTTTCCCGGTCTTTCACCACCACCACTGCAAAGGGGGAAAGAGAACAAGACACTAGTCAGGCAGCTGAACTGGGACTATCTCGATGCCACCATTAGCTGCATCCCGACATCAGAACCACAGCACCTACTTTGGATCAAATGCCAAAGGACTTGCAAGACCTCTGTGCTCTTCAGATTCACTAAAGCAGTTTCCATTTTTTCCACACATGTACCCCTTGGCAACCTATTTACCTAAAATTGTACCTCCACATTAGCAAACAAGTTACATTTTTCCCATGTACCCCCAAACGCTCTGGTGCACACTCTGGTGCTCTGGGCAGTGGTGGCGAACCTATGGCATTCCAGATGTTCATGGACTACAATTCCCATCAGCCCCTGCCAGCATGCCATAGGTTTGCCACCACGGCTTTAGGGGTACAGGTACCCCAGGTTGAGAACCACTGCACGAAAGAAACAAGCTTCACTAATTAATCCGTGACAGCCTTCTGTTCAGAGTAGTGAAACAGGGCACCAGCACTGACGGAGACCAGAAGTGTGTTTATCGGCCCAACTGCCCATTTAGTAGCTCTGCCTCCAGGAAGCGCTGGCTTGCACATTAGGCAGTCTTGCACAATATGAATGGATACAGTCACGTTTGCCTCTTTGGTATATCCTGAAAAGCAACAATCCCTTTGAAAATGAAGGAACAGGCAATCTGGTGAGAAAGTTACCTGTTCAGGCATCTCCAGCTCCTATCTACAGAACCGTCCAGCCTGACATGCTGCACAGACAGAAACTCAGTTTTGGTTCTAGACATCAAGCGAATGCCAACCAGGCAGCAAAGTGGAAGCAGGCAAGCAGAGGTAAACACTGATTGAGGGTTATTGTTTGACCTTCCACAAAATCAGACAGGCTGTCTGAATTCACCTTAAAAGATTTCCAATGTCCTCTGAGCCGATTTTCACATTACTACTCACAAGTACAAAAGGCCCCAAATTGCTGCAGGCCTGAGCTGTCAGATCATGTTAGGGACAATCTGGTTATTTGTATTAAAGTATCAGATGAGGATCTGGATTTGAATCCCCGCTGTGCCACAGAAGGTTGCTATTCAGCTTCACCTTCCTCACAGAGTTGTCGTGAGGATAAAATGGCAAAGAGGAGAATGGTGTAACCCCTTTGGGTCCCCACTGAGCAGAAAAGTAAAGGAAGTAAATAATCATAAATAAGTAATGTTAGTCTTGGGAGTAGAAATTTCAACAGGCTTGAATAAGCAATGAGGTAAGTAGGAAGAGTTGAGGAGGACAATCAGTAAGAGGACACTAATGAGGCCTAAATAGGCAAGGATTTGAAATGGTCTAGCTGAGACTTTCCAAAGCACGAACCAGAGCTCTAGAGAGCCTATCAGCTTTACCAGCATGGCCAATTGGCCATGCTGACAGAGGCTGATGGGAATTGTAGTTCCTGAACATCTGGAGAGCCGCAGGTTCCCTACCTCTGCTCTATACAATGTGCACTCCTCTGTGGCAACTAGCAAGGGTCCCTTGGGTGACCTAGTTTTGCTCCCTACACAGAACCACACATGCAGACTTGCTACTGGAGACCTTGTTGGCTATATTGTAGAGCCAGCGTGGTGTAGTGGTTAAGAAAGGGTAGATTCTAATCTGGAGAACTGGGTTTGATTCCCCATTCCTTCACCTGAGTGGCAAAAGCTTATCTGGTGAACCAGATGTGTTTCGGCACTCCTACATTCCTGCTGGGTGACCTTGGCCTAGTCACAGTTCTTTGGAACTCTCTCAGCCCCACCTACCTCACAAGGTGTCTGTTGTGGGGAGGGGAAAGGAGCTTGTCAGCCACTTTAAGTCTCCTTACAGGAGAGAAAGGTGGGGTATAAATCCAAAATTCTTCTCTTCTTCTCGTTTACAAAACACTCTCTCTGTAACTATTAACCTGTTGTCTATTTTTATGAGTGTTAAGCACCAGGCAAATATGGTTTTTTCCCCATTCACTCTTTTCTGGTTTTGGTATTTGCTGTGCTGCAAGCATGGTTTCCCACCCCAGAAATGCACTATTAATCTAAAACCAAGACTACAAAATGATGAGTATTTAACGGTTAGCTAGCAATACAACTTTGGGAAAAACAGGTCATGTAGTTTATTTTTGTCTCATAGTGCATGCATGCTATTTTTGAACTAACATTTTAAAAATGCTCCCTTTATTTTTCAAACTACAGCCTCCGTACATGCTAAAATCAAACAGGAAAACCCAGACTGAATTTGAACTTGACTTTACACTATACCTAACCTATACACTATATACTAAAGTGCAGTCTACTAAATGTTACAGAAGTTTGGCCAATTACATACAGCAGCCCAACTGCGTTAAGGAATGTCCGGTTATCCTCAATGCTCTCCACTAGGCAATAATTCAACATTGGATCCTGATCTCTCATTCTGGCATTACACTGCTGTGATGCATGACTGACAAGCTTTTACACTTCTGACCGTCATGTGCCTGAAAGTGTGCACCATGGTACGTGTGCAACCACCCTCAGTGTCCGCAGCTGTGACACCTCAGAGACCCAAGGCGAGACTGATGCATTTCCTCACCTTCCGCAATGTCTCCATAGGGGGAGAACAACTGCTCCAGATTCTGCTCATTGGTATCGAAACTGAGCCCTCCGATGAACAGCTTTCCTTCATCCGACGCCATTTTGGAATAATCTGTAGGCAAACAATTGCTTGTTTAAAGCTGGGCCTCATAAACTGCACCCCAACACACCAGTTTAATTTCCCAGAAAGGCAAAAGATCACCACTATTTCTCATCTCTCATTTGGCCACCTGAAACCTCTTTGGGAGAGCATGTTTCTTTAGCTGCACCCTGACATACTGGATAATTTGGTGACAGACTGTTGATTAGAAACTACCTTACCCACACAAATGATCATGGCCAAAAGCTCTCCATGTAGGTCAACTGGTATCTACCCCTTGGCAAAGAGAAAAATTCACATGCTCATACCCACACAGGGATAAAGAACAAACCTACAAAAACAAAACTGGCCCCTATTTTCTTTTCCCAAACCCACTGTCCAGCATTTCAAGTTTATGCTGTTTACCTTCTCTGACATGCACCAAGGCAGAGACGTTCCAAATGAGAATGGTCATCTGTAGTTGTTAGATGTAGTTTACTACCAGGCTCCCTGTTCTTACATACATTTATATGGAGGAAAATCTCGCTATGGTTAACCACCTTTCTGGTTAAAGGTGCATGGGGTCTTAGTTGGTTCAGAACTGGCCATACTTTCTAGGAAGAAAACTTTTACTGTATGCATATTGTATCTTCTTGACTCGAATGTGCTCACGGTCCCCATCACATTTTGTGACAATTTCATTAAATTTTTATACCGCCCTCCCCCAAGGGGCTCAGGGCGGTGATCAAAACCAAGGGGGTGATCCAAACCCATCTCCCTGGCCATGATCCAATATTTTCTAAAGGACAGTCATTCTGCATAAACATGCACATGTTTTCTAGAAAAGGGGACTACTTCACCAATATTACCTAAGAATAAAAAACATTCCTTCTTTTGCATTCTTCCTTCCATAGAACTCCAAGCATGTCTGTTTTCATGCCATTGCTTTTAAGGTTGTTACTTTTAATGTTTCTTTAACGTCTTTTAAAAATCCACACACACAGAGGCAACATTGCAGGCTCATATTTGTGGATTTGCAAGGCTAGGTAAAGATGGCCTTTCAGGGGCAGGAAATCCTCAGAATTCCTGGCCAACCTGGCAGGCTGCGTCCACTGTCTTCACAGTTCTGTAGAGTTTGATTAAAGGTACTTATGCTTCAGAGGACAATCTTTACCCTGTTAATAAACTTGGGTAAAACATTTTCATCCTTCAAACACCAACTAGAAATACTGTTTGACCAGGGACCTATATTGTGAAATCCTGTATGTTCAGGCAGGAAGTGAATTCTGTATTGTGAAATCCTGTATGATCAGGCAGGAAGTGAATTCTGCCACAGCCATTTGCAATGGTCTGCCCAAGGGAGGGGTCTGAGAAAATGAAGGGACCAGAATACCCCAAGGGAGCTGCCTTCTACCACACAGGGGCATTGGGATGAAGACAACTGACAATTCCATTTTGTGTTCCACAGGCCTCAGGAGTTGCTCAACTGGGTTACACAGATTGGTGTCTCACCCTTTGTGGCTACTGGCAACAGGATTCAAGTGATCCCCGCAACCATGAGCCACCTCACTATGATCCCCAAGTGTACAAGAATTAGGGAGGTAATCTGGTACCCCTGCTTGTAAATCTTACTAAACTCAGTGGGACTTGCCTCACACATGTCCAAGAATTAAGGAGGTAGTCCGGGAACCCCTGCTTTTAAATCTTACTAAACTCAGTGGGATGTGCTTCCAAGGAACTGTGCCTCCCACGTGTACAAGGAGGTAATCCGGTACCCACGCTCATTGGTGGGACCTGTTCCCAGGAAAGGGTGCCTTTGATCGGGCCACACGGACAAGGCACAATGGCCTTCTGAATGAGCTCCAGGGTTATCTCCCCTATAGAGACTGGCATCTATTCGCCATCGACCAGGACCCTGCAAGAAAGACTTTCAGTCACGTGACGATACAGCCTCAAATAAAACAAGGAGATAAAAGTTGTTCTGATCTGCTGAGGGCACCGACCATTTCCTCTGACCTGGGGCTAAGTAAACATAATTCCGTTGTGCTCCATGGTCGCCTCTCTCGGAGAAAAGGCGGCTCTGCAGACTGGAATTGCGAAGATGGGAGGAGAGAAACGGCGGGATTCTTCACCCCCCCTCCCCAGGGTAAAATGGCCGCGAGCACGTGGTCTGGAAGAATGCGGGGAGGCGAGCGCAGCGCCGTCTCCCACTCCTCAGACGAGGGGACCCCCCTCCCATTCACGGGCATGCGCGGAACAGCGCGGCTGCCCTCCCGCGCTTAGCTAACGGCTTCTGCGCAGGCTCAGCGGCGCGAGCTATCTTCCCCCCAACCCCCACCCAACTCCTACGCTGCAAAGGACCCCGCTCCTTGTTCGTAGCCGTGTGCGCCATCATCTAGCGCACGCGCACTGCGCCCCACCGAAGGCAGCGGTGTGCTTTTTCCCGCCGGCGCATGCGCACGGCGGCCCGCTCGTTCTTTATGGGAAACTGCCGCCGCCATTTTGTGTAGCGTCTCTCCCTTCCCCCAGCTCCGCGAAGGGGGGGGGAAGGCCCTTCTCTTTGCCGCCGCCGCGCCACCCCCCTCAGAGCCCCTTCCCCCCGCTTCCCGTGACGGCCCCGGTATCCCGCTGGAGGGAAAGGAGGGCGCGGGGGGCCACTCACCCGAACGAGGGGGCTCTGAGCCGGAGATGCGCGGAGGTCCGTTAGCCGCCGAAGCAGGAGCCTTTCGGGATGGCGGCAAGAGAAAGAGGCGAGGACGACGAAAGCGAGGCTGCGCTTAAGTCCCGCCCCGCCGCGCGAAGCCTTGCGCACGATTGGCTGGAGGAGAAGGGGGCCGTGCTGCGCTATAATAGGGGCACGCCCACTCCTCCATTATGAGTGGCACTCAGGGTTGCAGCCCCCCCGCCCCCGCCCCCGCCCCATTCATTTCCAAGCTGCCTTCCCCCCCTCCCCCCCTTTTGCAACCGTCGCCCTTCGAGAAGCCGGATTCGGTTTAAGCATCAAGACTGCGATCCCAGACACGTTTGCAAAGGGGACCGGGCCTGAAATGCGGAGTGCGTGCAAAGCACCGGAGCTGAGCTCTCCCGGCTTCCTTGCGTTTGCACCGGCCTTTGATCTGGCAGCCAGCTCTGACCAAGGGCCAGTGGCAAATCTTGGGGAAAAGCTACATTCTCTCACACCAATACATTATGTTCATGCATGTTAGTGGTCCGGCTCCCGGCAACCGCATGCATCCATGTCCCCCAGAACCTTGCTGAGGTTTTTCACACTGAGGGCTGCGGCTTCCTTTGCAAGCCAATCCATCTCATGATGGGTCTTCTTTTCCTCTTGCCTTTGACATTTCCTAGCAGCAGAAGGCCCTTGCTTTCACATCCTGCACGTGAGCTCCCAAAGCCACCTGGTGGGCCACTGCGAGGAGCAGAGAGCTGGACTAGATGGACTCTGGTATAACCCAGCAGGCTCGTTCTTATGTTCTAGCATTACAGTCTTTTCTTGTCTTCTCATGTGATCAAGGTATGTTAGCCTCAGTTTAGCCATTTTGGCTTCCTTTTAGTTCAGATTTCATGTGATCCAGAACCCACTGATTTGTCTTTTGGGCAGTCCACAGTATCCAATGCAGCTTTGAGGCCCAGCTGCAAGCACCTTGTCTTTTCCTCATTTTACCCTTTGGTGAAACGTAGTTTCTAAATTTTTAAAAAGCCATAAACAAGTTATGAAAGCAGAAATGCCTGAAGAGGTGTGGAGGCAAATATTTCCCAAGGCCCCAAGGGGGACAGCTGTGGGTGGGTGTTGCCTTGCTGCAATGAGCTCCTGGGGAGCTGACATTCACCCCTTGAGGCCTGATTGGAGACCTGACCCCTACTCACTACTACAAGAAGCTCAGAATGGCTTTCACTGTAGTCTCTTTCCCTGTAGGTGCCATTCTGAGCTTCTTGTAGTAGTGTTGGGATGAACGAGTACTGGACAGATCTCCAAGCTGCAAGTGACCAGCCTATGATCACGGATCAGCCTTCATGTCAAGAATGGGGATTCACACTCAAGCCTGCCGGATCCATGTCTACAGCCCTAACCCAGGGGCGTAATGAGGCAGCCCTGGGCAAAACCTGAGTTGGATGCCCCCCCCCCCCATGGGCGGCCACTCCACCATGACCAAATTTTTTTGCACCAGGACATTGGTGCCTGCAGGGGGTGCATTTGTAGACATATCAGCACCAAAATTTCAGCATATTATCAGGAGACTGTCTTTATGCTACTCCCCAAGTTTGGTGAGGTTTGGTTCAAGGAGTCCAAAGTTATGGACACCCAAAGGGGGTGCCCCATCCCCCATTGTTTCCAATGGGAGCTAATAGGAGATGGGGGCTACAGTTTTGAGGGTCCATAACTTTGGCCCCCCTGAACCAAACTGTACCAAACTTGGGGGGTATCATTAGGGCAGTCTCCTGATGAGACCCTGAAATTTTGATGATGATACGTCCAAGAATGCCCTCCTTGCAAGAACATCCCGAAATTTGCCCAAGAATCTTTGTTCTGCATTGAGTTTTCTGCATTGCCGTCCATGGGGGTTGCAGGCTAGGGGGGGCACATTTCTGAAGGCACAGTCTCAAAACTTTCAGGGTCTCATCAGGAGACTGCCCTAATGATTCCCCCCAAGTTTGGTGCAGTTTGGTTCAGGGGGGCCAAAGTTATGCACCCTCAAAACTGTAGCCCCCATCTCCTATTAGCTCCCATTGGAAACAATAGGGGATAGGGGCACCCCCTTTGGGAGTCCATAACTTTGGACTCCCTGAACCAAACCTCACCAAACCTGGGGGTTAGCATAAGGACAGTCTCCTGATGATACGCTGAAAATTTGGTGCCGCTAGCCTAAAAACTGCACCCCCTGCAGGCCAAAAAGGAAAACCACTAAAATACCCAAAAACGAACCCAGCATTTTGATGCCCCCACAAGGTGATGCCCTGGGCAGCTGCCCACCTTGCCCAATGGGCATTACGCCAGTGCCCTAACCACCGCGCCAGTCTAGTTCTCAAATGCAAAAAGCACGGAGTAGTATATCTGGGAATTAGTTTAGGCTAAGTGGCCAGCCCAAGGTGACCCAGCAACATCCCTTGCAGAGGAAGGTTTTGTACATAGGCACCCTTAGTCCTACCTAGTGCAATTCTCTTAACCACTGCTTCAGACTAGCGTGTGGTGGCCACGGGAGATGATGAATGAATTCATCCAGGGATGAACCACTATCCTGCCCTGAGGTCATCGAGCATCACACTCTTGATAGATTTTGAAACAAGAATCCTTTGGCCATGGTCTGGAGTTCAGTGAACAGGGCTGGGCTATAAAGAAGCAAGGCTAGCTTGGATTTTTGGTGGTCAAGGGCAGAAGGGGACTTTTGAAAGGGAGGCCCAGAAATCTATTCTGCAGAATTTAAGGCACCTGAATATGGATCATCAAGGAGTTGCTGCTGTCACCTGCAACAGCTGTGGAATGTTTGTTTTTCTGCCAGAGGATATGGTAGCCACACCTGCAGCAAGTGCAGGTTGGTTACTTTGTTAGAAGAGAAGGTACAGCTGCTTGAAACACAAGTAGCTGCACTTCAGCACATTAAGAAGAACCAGACTTTCTTGCACAGAATGGAACAGACGGTCCTGGGTGGAGAACCCCCCAGGAACATCTATCTCTGAGGAGGATGGTGTTGGCAGCTCTCGATCAGAGGAGGGGGTCAATTGGAGAAATGTAAGCCACAGAAGCAGAAGGATCAGGGAGAATTCTGTGAATTTGGAACTCCAGAATTGTTTTGATGAGGATAAGGAACAGGCACAGGAGGAACGAACTGAGCTCTCAGAGAATGCACAAGCAACAGAAGGTTCAACCCATGAAGTGCAAAACCCCAGAGGAGACGGGTAGTGGTGGCGGGAGGGGGGTCCTTGCTAAGGGGGACAAAAGCAGCAATTTGCAGACCTGACAAGATGTGTCGAGAGATGTGCTGTCTCTTTGGGGCAAAAATCTATGATGTCACAGAGAGTCTGAGAAGCCTTGTCAGGCCCACTGACCATTATCCAGTGGCGTAGCGCCCGCGGAGCGGGGAGGCATGATGCCCCGGGCACCCCCAGTGCTGGGGCGTGGTCAGGGCGTGGAGGGACGGGGCAGGTGCCACCAGTGCAGGGCCCGCACGCCCCCCCGGGCGCAGTTCCCCCTTGCTCCACCCCTTATCCCTTCCTTTTAATCAGAACAAATGACACTGCTAGACCAGGGGGCGGCAACCTTTACCACCCAAAGAGCCGTTTGGACCCCGAAGATCTGCCGAGCCAGAGAGGCGGCTCCACTCCGGTCCGACCCCTCCACTCACCTTTCCTTCCAGCCCTGGGAGGCGGAGGCGTCGGGCAGGGAAAACCCCCTCTACCTGATGGAGCAGAGTGGAGATGGCGGCTGCGGCCTGCCTGGTGTCGCCGCCTCTCGTGCTGCAGGAGGCAGCGGTACTGGGCAAAGAAACCCCCTCTTGGGCAGAGGGGGGATGGTGGGTGCTCTGGAGGGACATTCCCTCTGACCTCCAGGGGTCGGAAGGCAGTGTGGGCGTGTCCCTCTAGCCCTCCAGAGCAATGCTGGAAGGAGAGGTGAGTGGAGGGGACGCGAAAAGCGGCACCCCCACGCACAGAGCTGCCTCCGGTTCGGCCCTCCGCTCACCTTTCCTTCCAGCGCTGCTCTGGAGGGACACGCCCACGCTACCCTCCAGCCTCCAGGCCACGCGGAGCCGCAGTATAAGGCCGAAAGAGCCGCAGGTTGCAGACCCCTGTGCTAGACGCAGCTTTCGAGACATCGGAAAGGATTTTGAGTCTCTTGGAAGCTGAAAATACTGCACAGGTTGTCCTTTCCTCTCCACTTCCAGTTGAAGGACATGGAGATGAATTGCTGGCTTTGCAGGTGGTGCCGCCAGGAACATTTTGGCTTCTTGGACCTGTGGTCTGCGGTTTCATGGAGAAGGACTCCTGGCAAGGGATGGGCTACACCTCACAGCTGTAGGGAAGAGCATGTTTGCTAGGAGATTGACAAACCTTATCAGGAGGGCTTTAAACTAAGTGAAGTGGAGGAGGGAGACAATATTCAAATGAGAAGGAGCTTACCTGATACTAGAGAGAATAGGCTGAAGCTTACAGAGAGAACTGAGCGAATAGCTCAAAAAACTCAGCAGCGAGTTGGACAAAGCCTTAAATAAGCACCCGCGGGGCCTTAGATATCGCTACACTTATGCTCAAAGAATGGGCAATAAACAGGATGAACTGGAACTCTTAATACGGTATAATAAATATGATATAATGGGCATCACTGAATCCTGGTGGAATGAATCTCGTGACTGGAATGTAATAATTGAGGGGTACAACCTATTCCAGAGAAATGGATCAACTAGGAAAGGTACGGGAGTAGCACTATATGTCAGGGATGATTACAACTGTGAGCAGGTCCTTGACTTAAATCCTGGGAACCAGGTTGAGAGCATCTGGGTAAAAATTAAGGGGGAGAGAAACAGCACTGATCTCACTGTGGGGCTCTATTACAGACCCCCAAGCCAGACTGAAGAGTTGGATGATGCCTTTCTGGAGCAAATGACCAAACTTTCATGAAGAAGAGAAGTAGTAGTAATGGTGTTAGGTCATGAACCTTGAAGCAGTAAACAGACTCTGTATTGTCAAAAGCTTTCACGGCTGGATTCAACTGGTTCTTGTGGGTTTTCCGGGCTGTGTGGCCGTGGTCTGGTAGATCTTGTTCCTAAAGTTTCGCCTGCATCTGTGGCTGGCATCTTCAGGGGTGTATGACAGAGAGAAGTTTGTTACTATGCAGGCGAAACTTTAGGAACAAGATCTACCAGACCACGGCCACACAGCCCGGAAAACCCACCACAACCAGACTCTGTATTGCTGATCAGCAGTGTTTATTGATAGGCATTGAGGCATCCAGCTTGACAAAGCCAGTTCTGGTGAACCTGGTGTTTGCTATCCCCTTTAGTCTGATGTTAGTCCCCCCTCCCACTTTCCCAAGAAATGGGAGAAATAGTTTGGAGCTGAGGCTCCCCAAGGCCGGTGGCAGAGAGAGACAGAGAGCCACCTGGCATCCTGCCCCCTCAAGATAACAGAAACAATCCCAGTTCTCATGAGACCAAAGTGTCAGGGAAAAGCCTAATTTACTCAGTGTGTGAAGCCTTAAAGTAAAGATCAAGGAAAGAATGCCCCAGAAAGACAGTGGTAACATATAGCCGACTAGTTACTGAGTTGGGAATGCATCTCAACCACCAAGATACAATCCTCCTGACAAATGGGAGATTTCAGTTATTCAAATATTTTCTGGGAGTCAAACTCTGCCAAGACTAGCAGGTCCCACAATTTCCTCACTTGCCTTGCAGACAATTTCATGGCCCAGAAGGTGGACGAGGCAACAAGGGGATCGGCTATTTTAGATCTCCTAATCAACAACGATAATTGTTGGGGTGAGCCAGCGAACCCAGCAGAGTCTCAGACAGTGCACAGGGATGCCTGCGCCATCTGTTGCCCTCTGGGCAAGCAGACTCACCGGTCACAAGACCCCCGTGACTCACGGGTCACAAGATGTCCTGGACAAAGGGACAAAAGGTGCATACCCCCAGGTATGGATTAGGCCCAGACAAGAACGTTTCCTCCCGCACGTACGCAGCCCCTATGAGTCATGTATTGTGCAACATTCTCCCGCTCTCCCGCCTTCCCAAAAACCCTAATAAAAGGTGCCAGGGACACCAGTTCGGCAGAGTAGCCAGATCCACGGATCACGCTATATCGCCACTGGCTTCTCTCCACCGGATGATATCACTGCGTCTCGTCTCTTCATTGTGTCGCCCGTGACGATTTCAGATAACCTGATTAAGGGGGTGGAAGGAAGCGGTAGGGTCCTTAGGTGGGAGTGACCATGTTCTCCTGCAGTTTGTTATACAGTGGAAAGGAGATGCCAAGTCTAGTCGGACACGCATTCTAGACTTTAAGAAAGCAGATTTCAGTAAACTTTAGAAATTACTGGGTGTGATCCCCCCCCCCCCCACCCCCCCCCCCCCCGCATCACCCCCCCCCCCCCCCCCCCCCCCCCCCCCCCCCCCCCCCCCCCCCCCCCCCCCCCCCCCGCCCCACCCCCCCCCCCCCCCCCCCCCCCCCCCCACCCCCCGCCCACCCCGCCCCCGCCCCCCCCCCCCCCCCCCCCCCCCCCCCCCCCCCCCCCCCCCCCCCCACCCCCCCCCCCCCCCACCCCCCCCCCCCCCCACCCCCCCCCCCCCCCACCCCCCCCCCCCCCCACCCCCCCCCCCCCCCACCCCCCCCCCCCCCCACCCCCCCCCCCCCCCACCCCCCCCCCCCCCCACCCCCCCCCCCCCCCACCCCCCCCCCCCCCCACCCCCCCCCCCCCCCACCCCCCCCCCCCCCCACCCCCCCCCCCCCCCACCCCCCCCCCCCCCCACCCCCCCCCCCCCCCACCCCCCCCCCCCCCCACCCCCCCCCCCCCCCACCCCCCCCCCCCCCCACCCCCCCCCCCCCCCACCCCCCCCCCCCCCCACCCCCCCCCCCCCCCACCCCCCCCCCCCCCCACCCCCCCCCCCCCCCACCCCCCCCCCCCCCCACCCCCCCCCCCCCCCACCCCCCCCCCCCCCCACCCCCCCCCCCCCCCACCCCCCCCCCCCCCCACCCCCCCCCCCCCCCACCCCCCCCCCCCCCCACCCCCCCCCCCCCCCACCCCCCCCCCCCCCCACCCCCCCCCCCCCCCACCCCCCCCCCCCCCCACCCCCCCCCCCCCCCACCCCCCCCCCCCCCCACCCCCCCCCCCCCCCACCCCCCCCCCCCCCCACCCCCCCCCCCCCCCACCCCCCCCCCCCCCCACCCCCCCCCCCCCCCACCCCCCCCCCCCCCCACCCCCCCCCCCCCCCACCCCCCCCCCCCCCCACCCCCCCCCCCCCCCACCCCCCCCCCCCCCCACCCCCCCCCCCCCCCACCCCCCCCCCCCCCCACCCCCCCCCCCCCCCACCCCCCCCCCCCCCCACCCCCCCCCCCCCCCACCCCCCCCCCCCCCCACCCCCCCCCCCCCCCACCCCCCCCCCCCCCCACCCCCCCCCCCCCCCACCCCCCCCCCCCCCCACCCCCCCCCCCCCCCACCCCCCCCCCCCCCCACCCCCCCCCCCCCCCACCCCCCCCCCCCCCCACCCCCCCCCCCCCCCACCCCCCCCCCCCCCCACCCCCCCCCCCCCCCACCCCCCCCCCCCCCCACCCCCCCCCCCCCCCACCCCCCCCCCCCCCCACCCCCCCCCCCCCCCACCCCCCCCCCCCCCCACCCCCCCCCCCCCCCACCCCCCCCCCCCCCCACCCCCCCCCCCCCCCACCCCCCCCCCCCCCCACCCCCCCCCCCCCCCACCCCCCCCCCCCCCCACCCCCCCCCCCCCCCACCCCCCCCCCCCCCCACCCCCCCCCCCCCCCACCCCCCCCCCCCCCCACCCCCCCCCCCCCCCACCCCCCCCCCCCCCCACCCCCCCCCCCCCCCACCCCCCCCCCCCCCCACCCCCCCCCCCCCCCACCCCCCCCCCCCCCCACCCCCCCCCCCCCCCACCCCCCCCCCCCCCCACCCCCCCCCCCCCCCACCCCCCCCCCCCCCCACCCCCCCCCCCCCCCACCCCCCCCCCCCCCCACCCCCCCCCCCCCCCACCCCCCCCCCCCCCCACCCCCCCCCCCCCCCACCCCCCCCCCCCCCCACCCCCCCCCCCCCCCACCCCCCCCCCCCCCCACCCCCCCCCCCCCCCACCCCCCCCCCCCCCCACCCCCCCCCCCCCCCACCCCCCCCCCCCCCCACCCCCCCCCCCCCCCACCCCCCCCCCCCCCCACCCCCCCCCCCCCCCACCCCCCCCCCCCCCCACCCCCCCCCCCCCCCACCCCCCCCCCCCCCCACCCCCCCCCCCCCCCACCCCCCCCCCCCCCCACCCCCCCCCCCCCCCACCCCCCCCCCCCCCCACCCCCCCCCCCCCCCACCCCCCCCCCCCCCCACCCCCCCCCCCCCCCACCCCCCCCCCCCCCCACCCCCCCCCCCCCCCACCCCCCCCCCCCCCCACCCCCCCCCCCCCCCACCCCCCCCCCCCCCCACCCCCCCCCCCCCCCACCCCCCCCCCCCCCCACCCCCCCCCCCCCCCACCCCCCCCCCCCCCCACCCCCCCCCCCCCCCACCCCCCCCCCCCCCCACCCCCCCCCCCCCCCACCCCCCCCCCCCCCCACCCCCCCCCCCCCCCACCCCCCCCCCCCCCCACCCCCCCCCCCCCCCACCCCCCCCCCCCCCCACCCCCCCCCCCCCCCACCCCCCCCCCCCCCCACCCCCCCCCCCCCCCACCCCCCCCCCCCCCCACCCCCCCCCCCCCCCACCCCCCCCCCCCCCCACCCCCCCCCCCCCCCACCCCCCCCCCCCCCCACCCCCCCCCCCCCCCACCCCCCCCCCCCCCCACCCCCCCCCCCCCCCACCCCCCCCCCCCCCCACCCCCCCCCCCCCCCACCCCCCCCCCCCCCCACCCCCCCCCCCCCCCACCCCCCCCCCCCCCCACCCCCCCCCCCCCCCACCCCCCCCCCCCCCCACCCCCCCCCCCCCCCACCCCCCCCCCCCCCCACCCCCCCCCCCCCCCACCCCCCCCCCCCCCCACCCCCCCCCCCCCCCACCCCCCCCCCCCCCCACCCCCCCCCCCCCCCACCCCCCCCCCCCCCCACCCCCCCCCCCCCCCACCCCCCCCCCCCCCCACCCCCCCCCCCCCCCACCCCCCCCCCCCCCCACCCCCCCCCCCCCCCACCCCCCCCCCCCCCCACCCCCCCCCCCCCCCACCCCCCCCCCCCCCCACCCCCCCCCCCCCCCACCCCCCCCCCCCCCCACCCCCCCCCCCCCCCACCCCCCCCCCCCCCCACCCCCCCCCCCCCCCACCCCCCCCCCCCCCCACCCCCCCCCCCCCCCACCCCCCCCCCCCCCCACCCCCCCCCCCCCCCACCCCCCCCCCCCCCCACCCCCCCCCCCCCCCACCCCCCCCCCCCCCCACCCCCCCCCCCCCCCACCCCCCCCCCCCCCCACCCCCCCCCCCCCCCACCCCCCCCCCCCCCCACCCCCCCCCCCCCCCACCCCCCCCCCCCCCCACCCCCCCCCCCCCCCACCCCCCCCCCCCCCCACCCCCCCCCCCCCCCACCCCCCCCCCCCCCCACCCCCCCCCCCCCCCACCCCCCCCCCCCCCCACCCCCCCCCCCCCCCACCCCCCCCCCCCCCCACCCCCCCCCCCCCCCACCCCCCCCCCCCCCCACCCCCCCCCCCCCCCACCCCCCCCCCCCCCCACCCCCCCCCCCCCCCACCCCCCCCCCCCCCCACCCCCCCCCCCCCCCACCCCCCCCCCCCCCCACCCCCCCCCCCCCCCACCCCCCCCCCCCCCCACCCCCCCCCCCCCCCACCCCCCCCCCCCCCCACCCCCCCCCCCCCCCACCCCCCCCCCCCCCCACCCCCCCCCCCCCCCACCCCCCCCCCCCCCCACCCCCCCCCCCCCCCACCCCCCCCCCCCCCCACCCCCCCCCCCCCCCACCCCCCCCCCCCCCCACCCCCCCCCCCCCCCACCCCCCCCCCCCCCCACCCCCCCCCCCCCCCACCCCCCCCCCCCCCCACCCCCCCCCCCCCCCACCCCCCCCCCCCCCCACCCCCCCCCCCCCCCACCCCCCCCCCCCCCCACCCCCCCCCCCCCCCACCCCCCCCCCCCCCCACCCCCCCCCCCCCCCACCCCCCCCCCCCCCCACCCCCCCCCCCCCCCACCCCCCCCCCCCCCCACCCCCCCCCCCCCCCACCCCCCCCCCCCCCCACCCCCCCCCCCCCCCACCCCCCCCCCCCCCCACCCCCCCCCCCCCCCACCCCCCCCCCCCCCCACCCCCCCCCCCCCCCACCCCCCCCCCCCCCCACCCCCCCCCCCCCCCACCCCCCCCCCCCCCCACCCCCCCCCCCCCCCACCCCCCCCCCCCCCCACCCCCCCCCCCCCCCACCCCCCCCCCCCCCCACCCCCCCCCCCCCCCACCCCCCCCCCCCCCCACCCCCCCCCCCCCCCACCCCCCCCCCCCCCCACCCCCCCCCCCCCCCACCCCCCCCCCCCCCCACCCCCCCCCCCCCCCACCCCCCCCCCCCCCCACCCCCCCCCCCCCCCACCCCCCCCCCCCCCCACCCCCCCCCCCCCCCACCCCCCCCCCCCCCCACCCCCCCCCCCCCCCACCCCCCCCCCCCCCCACCCCCCCCCCCCCCCACCCCCCCCCCCCCCCACCCCCCCCCCCCCCCACCCCCCCCCCCCCCCACCCCCCCCCCCCCCCACCCCCCCCCCCCCCCACCCCCCCCCCCCCCCACCCCCCCCCCCCCCCACCCCCCCCCCCCCCCACCCCCCCCCCCCCCCACCCCCCCCCCCCCCCACCCCCCCCCCCCCCCACCCCCCCCCCCCCCCACCCCCCCCCCCCCCCACCCCCCCCCCCCCCCACCCCCCCCCCCCCCCACCCCCCCCCCCCCCCACCCCCCCCCCCCCCCACCCCCCCCCCCCCCCACCCCCCCCCCCCCCCACCCCCCCCCCCCCCCACCCCCCCCCCCCCCCACCCCCCCCCCCCCCCACCCCCCCCCCCCCCCACCCCCCCCCCCCCCCACCCCCCCCCCCCCCCACCCCCCCCCCCCCCCACCCCCCCCCCCCCCCACCCCCCCCCCCCCCCACCCCCCCCCCCCCCCACCCCCCCCCCCCCCCACCCCCCCCCCCCCCCACCCCCCCCCCCCCCCACCCCCCCCCCCCCCCACCCCCCCCCCCCCCCACCCCCCCCCCCCCCCACCCCCCCCCCCCCCCACCCCCCCCCCCCCCCACCCCCCCCCCCCCCCACCCCCCCCCCCCCCCACCCCCCCCCCCCCCCACCCCCCCCCCCCCCCACCCCCCCCCCCCCCCACCCCCCCCCCCCCCCACCCCCCCCCCCCCCCACCCCCCCCCCCCCCCACCCCCCCCCCCCCCCACCCCCCCCCCCCCCCACCCCCCCCCCCAATAGTGTCTAGATTGAGGGAAGTAATTGTACCACTCTACTCCGCATTGGTCAGCCCTCACCTGTGTTCAGTTCTGGCCACCGTAATTCAAGAAGGATATTGACAAGCTGGAACATGTCCAGAGGTAGGCGACCAAAATGGTAAAAGGTCTGGAATCCATGCTCTATGAAGAGAGACTTGGGGACCTGGGGGTGTTTAGTCTGGAGAAGGAAAAGTTAAGGGGGAACATGATAGCTATGTTTAAATATTTGAAGGGATGTCATGTCGAAGAGGGAGCAAGCTTGTTTTCTGCTGCCTCAGAGACTAGGACACGGAGTAATGGATTCAAGGGGCAGGAAAAGAGATTCCACCGAAAAATTAGGAAGAACTTCCTGACCGTCAGGGCTGTTCAACAGTTGAATTCACTGCCTTGGAGAGTGGTGGAGTCTCCTTCTTTGGTGGTTTTTAAACAGAGGATGGATGATCATATGATAGGAGTGCGTTGATTGTGTTCCTTCATGGCAGGGGGTTGGACTTGATGGCCCTTGTGGTCTCTTCCAACTCTATGATTCTATTCTATGAAACACAGAGGTAAATTTGTGATGGACATATTGACTGCTGGGCATGAAAGACTGATGTCACGCACCAAGGACATAGGTAAGGGGGGGTTCTCGGGTTCAATCCCCCCATTGCATGTCCGAAGCTCCGCCCACCGTTTGTGGGTTTTTTGTATTTTAAAGTGTTTTTTCGGTTTTTGGCCTGCAGGGGGCGCATTTTTAGGCAAACGGCACCAAAATTTCAGGCTATCATCAGGTGACACTCCTGATGATACCAGCCAAGTTTGGTGAAGTTTGGTTCAGGGGGTCCAAGGTTATGGACCCTCAAAGGGGGTGCCCCATCCCCCATTGTTTCCAATGGGAGCTAATAGTAGATGGGGCTACCCTTTTGAGGGTCCATATCTTTGGACCCCCTGAACCAAACTTCACTAAACCTAGGTGGTATCATCAGGAGAGTCTCCTGCTGACACCACCCAGGTTTGGTGAAGGTTGGCTCAGGGGGTCCAAAGTTATGGACTCCCAAAAGGGGTGCCCCATCCCCCATTGTTTCCAATGGGAGCTAATAGAAGATGGGGGCTACACCTTTGAAGGTCCATAACTTTGGACCCCCTGAACCAAACTTTACCAAACCTGGGTGGTATCGTCAGGAGAGTCTCCTAAAGATACTCTGAAAGTTTGGTGATGCTAGCTTAACAATTGACGCCTGACAGCAGGCACCCCCCAAATTTCCCCATATTTTCCTTTTGAATCCACCCCCTTCAGCATGGATTTAAGGGAGAATCTGAGATCCCCAGATTAAACCTTGAAAGTGATGTTGTTTCAGGGTGGGGGATAATAATCCACCCCAAAACAGCATCACTTTCAATGTTGTTTTAACTGGGGACCCCAGATTCTCCCTTTGAGATGGATTTAAAAGGAGAATCTGGGCTCCCTAATTTAAACACCATTGGAAGTGATGCTGTTTGGGGGTGGATTTCAGCATCACAGCAGCCACCCATGGGAGTGGCGCAAACCTCAGGTTTTGCACCAGGCTCCATTTTCCCTAGCTACCCCTGCAAGACCAAGAACTAGCCACATGAACAAAGATAAAGAGCCATCTAGAGGGAAAGTGTTCTTACCATACATCAAGGGAACCACTGACCGCATAGGAAAACTGATGAAGAAACATAACCTACAAACAATCTACAGACCCACCAAGAAAATTCAACAAATGCTACGTTCAGCAAAGGATAAGAGGGATCCTCTAGCTACTGCAGGAGTCTACCGCATACCATGTAGCTGTGGACAAGTCTACATAGGAACCACCAAACGCAGCGCTCAGACACGAATCAAAGAACACAAAAGGCACTGCAGACTATTTCAGCCAGAAAAATCAGCAATAGCAGAACACATAATAAACCAACCTGGACACAAAATATTATTTGAAAACACAGAAATTCTGGACCACTCTGACAACCACTACATCAGACTACACAGAGAAGCCATTGAAATTCACAAGCACATGGACAATTTCAACAGGAAGAAACCATGAAAATGAACAGAATTTGGCTGCCAGTGTTGAAAAACTCTAGAATCAAGACAGTGACTAATCAGCTCCACACAAACACAGGACAACTATAGACAACAGCAATCAAAGGGAACAAAGACCAGGATACTTCTATTCAGATGCATTCACCTATTGACCTTGCCATCTTCATTGTTACTCACATGCTACAGACTTCTTTGTGACTCACATGCCAGGCTACTCTATTCAGATGGCCTCACCTTTTGACCTCACAGTATATATACTCCACTTGCTTTCCATTCCTACTATCAGATCCTCTGAAGATGCCAGTCACAGATGCAGGCGAAACGTCAGGAGAGAATGCTGCTAGAACACGGCCATACAGCCCGGAAACCAGACAGCACCCCAGTTAGGAACAAAATCCACCAGACTATGGCCACACAGCCCGGAAAACCCACCAGAACCAGTATTCAAGAGGTCCTTTTTGCAAAGGTTGGTACAGTATAAAATAGATTGCGAGCTTGTTTGAATAAACAATTAGGAATCATGGTTT
Organism: Sphaerodactylus townsendi; assembly: GCF_021028975.2. Taxonomy (NCBI): domain Eukaryota; kingdom Metazoa; phylum Chordata; class Lepidosauria; order Squamata; family Sphaerodactylidae; genus Sphaerodactylus; species Sphaerodactylus townsendi. The sequence goes on along the minus strand of NC_059427.1, from coordinate 175,392,230 downwards.
ATACTGTTGTGTGTAGCTCACTGTTAGTAGGTGCCTATTATGTAATGTTTACACCATGTAATGTTTCATGTTAATACTCATCCCATGCTTCAGTTCTGTCTTAAGATTTCTGGTTGGTTCTAGACTTCTACAATCCTAATGCATTGTATATTAACTACCGTATATACGTGTGTATAAGTCAACCTGCATATAAGTCGAGGCACCTAATTTTACCACAATAAACTGGGAAAACTTATTGACTCACGTATAAGTTGAGGGTGGGAAATGCAGCAGCTACTGGTAAATTTCAAAAATAAAAATAGATACCAATAAAATTACATTAATTGAGGCATCAGTAGGTTAAATGTTTTTGAATATTTATTTCAAAGAAAAACAGTAAACTAGCTTTATAAGTGGAAAAGAGGGTCAACAAAAACAATATGGTCTCAACAATAACTTTAAAAGTTCAAAAACCTTAGCTCAATCAGCAACCAAGCTAAAACACAAGAGTTAAAATCCTTCAAAACTGGATTTTTGGTCAGGGGAGGAATGTTTATGTTAGCAGTACCAACATTTCAGAGTATCTTTAGGAGACCCTCCTGATAATACCACCCAGGTTTGGTGAAGTTTGGTTCAGGGGGTCCAAAGTTATGGACTGCCTAAGGGTAGCCCCATCTACTATTAGCTTCCATTGGAAACCATGGGGGATGGGGGCACCCCCTTTGGGGGTCCATAACTTTGGACCTCCTGAACCAAACTTTACCAAACTTGGGTGGTATCATCAGGAGAGGCTCTTGAAAAATCCCTGAAATTGTGGTGCCACTAGCCTGAAAACTGTGCCCCCTGGTGGCTGACAAAGTAAAAACCCAAAAATATTAAAAAAAATACATATCACTCCTGTATAAGTCGAGGAGGGCTTTTTCAGCACAAAAAATGTGCTGAAAAATTCGACTAATATGCAAGTATAAATGGAATTCCAATTTGTTGATTGTACTGACTCACTCCATGTAATCCACCTTGACTCCCCACAAAAAGGTGGACTATAAACAAACAAACAAGCAAGCAAATAAGAAGCATATAATGACAACAGAAAAGCAAAGCCTCTCATTTACAACCATGACTTTTTTCATTGGCTAGAATATAGGGAAAGCAGCCAAGGTCTGTTTCAACTGTTTGTATTAGATGGAAGGCTATTGCCGTTTCTGCACGGCCACGCTGGGAGGTGCGCCGACGCCCCCCGCCCCCGGGACCATTCGCACAAACAGTCCCAGTAGGGGCAGGGAAGATGGAGCAGCGCTGCGTCATCGCCCGATCGACGTACCTTCCCTGAGACCTTCGGCGCGTCGCCTGGGCCAGGGGACACGCCCCCTGCCCTGCGCAACAACTCTGGAGTCGCAGGGCGGGGGGACGTGTCCCCAGACCTGGGTGACGTGCTGGAAGGTCGCAGAGAAGGTACGTTGATCAGGAAGGGGGGAGGGTGGCGCCTTTCAGCCGCTGCCGTTCGCATGGCAGCGGCTGGAAGACGCTGTTTCCAGAAAACCTCGCTCGGGGAGCGAGGTTTGGAAACAGCGGCTTTGCTCCACTGGAGGGGAGTAAGGGTGGCCCGGTTGCGATGCAGCTGCGCCCCCAATGCGAACAGCTCCCTAGGGACGGCGTTTTTGCCCGTAAATGGCCCGTGTGGAAAGGGCCTATCTGTGCATTTTGCTTTCTTATTTTTGTATCTAAAAGGCTTAGAGACCTGCTTTAAAAAAATTGGGAATCTGAACTAGCTAATGGACCAAAAAGGGTTTGGGTGGCCATAATCAGGTAGAACCTTAATAATCTGGCAATCCTATCAATCCAATAAGATGGATAACACAGAGGCAATCAACTGAACACAAAGTATAGAAGCCCAGCTGTGTAATAATGGAAAACAAATGTAAATACACTAGCAGCAGAGCCCATTGAAAGGGAGATGCAAAGGACTGAAGAGGAAGCATCTCCCTCCGTTTCTTAGTATCATTCAGTTTGTAAATATAAATATTTTGTAATTTGGGCTGGGTTTTCCTTGTGGACTTTTCTATTTATTTGCTTTTTTGTTATTTTCACAGAATGCGCCTTGAAGTCTCATTATGAGGTCAGCATTGAGTCCAGATTTCCAGCTAGCTTATTCTTGTATAGATGGCTGGTTTGTTGCATATTTGTATACCTTTACGCATTTTTATGTAAGTAATAAATGTCTGTTGTAATTGCACTCCTGCTGGAGGCTTATTTTGTCAGCATTAAGCTGTAGCCCTATGGTACAACTTTTGTTTTCTCTACCTTCTGATTCCAGGACAGGCACAAACAAACAAACAAACAAACAGGCCCACCAATAAAACTTTCAATGGTTATAATAGCCAGTCCACTCCTGTTTGGGAGCAGGTGACCACCGGATAGATGAGAGTGGTGGAACTGGAGAAAGGAAGGTTATAAATAGAGATATGTTAGGAATGATGAGAATGGGTTCATTGGTGGCTATTAGTAGTTATGTTAAAGGGAACTTCTACATCTAGAGCCAGTACATGTTTGAACACTAAGCTAGGAGGTAGCACCAAAGAAAGGCCTTGGCCTCTGTTCCCTGTTCCTTAGTCTTTCAAGTGTTGGCTGCTACATGAAACAGGATGTGGCGTTAAATGGATCACTTATCTTATGCAGCAGGGCACTTTCTTATGTTCTTGGGAAAGAAGAGCAGAGAAATAAAGGTGAAGAATATCATAAACACCTTTGAAAGTAAAGATGAGATATTTGTGGAGTGTTTAGAAATCAAAGAGGGGATTAAAAAACTCCAGGCCTAAAATGTTTACCCATTACATTTTATTTTTTCCTCATCGAAATCTTTGAATCCTGAACATGAAACAAAGGCAAACTTGTAATCCTGGCTGCATTAACAAGTGTAGTGCTGGCAAATCTGTTAAAAGTTTCCATATCTGTGTGAACTTCGAAATGAATTCAGTATTCCAAAACATGCTCCTAAAGATGTAAGAAAATGATGATCATCCCCAAAAATGTTGACCACCCAATCACCCAGTGACTGCCATGTCAAGAGGGAATTTGACCCTGGGTCTCCCCGGGGCTAGTTTAGCTCTCAAACCACTACATAGCATTGGTCAACTTTCACAGTGAGGCAGCCGCCCAATCTTGGGGTGGGGAGGAATAGTTTCACGGTGGCCAGGGACAGTGTAGCCACATGACCTCCAAAGAGGAATTGTGCTCCCTCTTTGTCTCCTGGCTGCTACTTTCACCTCCTCCTCTTTCTCTGTTTCCTTTGTCCATTTGCTGTTGTGGATAGGAACTCATGCAAAGATGTTACTATTAACTGGGTTTTTGAGGGACAAGAAATGTGTGTCCTTCAATTATTTGGGCACTCTTGTTAATCCCCAAATTTAGAAAAAAAATCTTTACTTTAACCTGATTCAATGTCCTGCCTTCTGCAGGGGTGAGCAGATACTATCAGCTTAACTGAGTTGGCAGCTTTTGCCACTGGAAAGATTGGTTGCAAAAGGGGAGGGGGAGAAGAAGGAGGAGGAGGGGGGAGGTCTCACCAAGGCTTTAGGGGGAATTGGAAAGCAGGGGAGATGCAGAGAGGATTGGGAGATGTGGAGGACATGGAGGAAAGAGGGGGATCCTGGCTGGAGTCAAGGGTGGGACCTTTGCGCGCGGGAGGGGAGGGTGGAGCCCCTCCTGTCCCCCCTGCCGATCATCAATTCTGGGATTTGCAGGCGCGGGAAGGGAGGGCCGCCGGTCCCCGGAGAAGGCGGAGCAGCCGGCCAAGAGCGCGCGGCGCAAGCGAGAGCGCCCCACGGAGGCCAGGAGCGCCTGCGGTGGCGCGACAACGACGCTTGAGGTGCGGGGGCGCGGGGGGAGTCAGGCACGCGCGAGCCTCCCCCTCCCCTGCCGGAGGGGTCCCCCACCCCCCGGGAGGTCCCGACCCGCTGTGCGCGCAGGACGGACGCCAGCTCTCCACGGGGCTTCCCAGCCAGACCCTTCGGCGCCTCCAGCCAAGTCCCGCCTGGGACCTGTTTCTCCAGCACCCTTTGGGACTCCCCCGGCTCCTTTCAGCGCTGGAGGGGGGTGAGTGGGTGGGTGGGGAGCCCCCCGCGGATGTCCGCACCCCGGCGGTGAAAGTCGCGGCGCAGATCATGGCAGGGGGACCCGTTGCCCCTTCCTCCTCCTCCCCCCTACAAAACCGTGGGAGTGAAAAGGGAGCCTCCGCAGGAAACTCATAACGCAGGACGAAGAAAGCAAGTCGGGCCTCCCCCCCCCCGCCCAGTTTCCAGAGGAGGAGGAGGCGGCGGCCGTCCTTCGCCAGGCAAAGACTCACTGAACAAGCAGGGACTCTCCTGCCTCTCAGGTTTCTCCTGAAAGCCATTTAAAGGAAATGGATGGTGATGATGATACTCGTCGTTAGCAGGGATCTGCTCCCCCCCACCCCATCCTATTATTTTCCTTTCGGGGCCTGCCTCTTTTCAAAACAATTTGTTCTAGACTGCTGCCGTTATAACCAATGTCAACGACCGTTATAACGACAATTATGCCCGTTATAACGATGGCAACGGCCGTTATAAGGCGGGCAGGCTCAGAGTGGCGTCGTTGGGGAGGGGGCGGGAAAGGGGTCAGCTCTCCCCAGCTCTGGGGCTGACTCTGCTGAGCTGCTGCAGCCAATCAGGAGGGGGGGGTCCCCAGCCAGGCCACGTGTAGGGCGGGAGTTCGGGGTGAAGAGCAGCGTGCTTGGGGGGGCGGGGGGGGGGGTGTCGTCCCAGACCCCCCAAGCAGCAGCCCTGTTCTGCGGGGGGGAGGGGGCTGCTGCTGCCGCCGGCGCCACTTTGAAAAGGGCGGAGGTTGGAGGGCATCCCATGGGGGCGGGGCTTGGCCTCCACTTCAAGCCAATGGCGGCAGACCCTCCCCGGCGCCTCCTGCCCAATGGCCGCGCCTTTCGCCCAACACAGCGCTCCGATGGGCCGGCGCCCTTCCGCCTCCTCCCGCTTGATTGGCCGGCGGGGCCCTAGAGGCGGAAGCGGCCGAGGGGGAGGGGCCCTTTCTGCAGCTACCTATTTTTTTAAAAAAAAAAACAACCGTATTTATGCAGTTTTAAACATTTATATTTATTGTATTTATCTGATTGTTTTATTGTCAGCTGTCTTGAGCCGCAGAGACATGAATGGGTATAAATGTAATAGATACATAAATGAATAAACGTCCACCCAGGAACCCTTCTGTACCGATTGTCTTGTTTGCTGCTCACTCCAGCCGGTCTCCTTCCAGGACAAAATCACCCGCGTTGCTATAATTTTAAAACCCACAGCCATTTGCAAAATACTTTGCTTTGCTGCACAGTTTGGTCACACAAAGACTGCCGTTTTCTTGCACGCTACATCAATAATTGCATGGTTAACTATAAATCACAACATGATTCAAATGGCACATGGAGCTCAAAGCTACGCTCATGATCCGCACCAGCATTTATGGCAGGGAGAGCGGCTCTTGCTGGGAGAACATTTACTGCAAGAGAAATCAGACTCCTGAATGTTAAATGAGAAACATGGTGATCTGTGGAACAGGAAACAGCACTAATGGCTGCATCGGAAACTACATTTCAGGCATCTAACTCGTGTTTTATAAACCCGTGGACCATTTCTCCTCTCACAGAGCACTGCAAGGGGAACACAGTTTGCAGCAGAGAAGAGGCAGGCCCGTAAACATGCAGCTGCTTCCAAGCCACTTTGTCCCTGGTTGGGTTTCTAAAACAAGTATGGCTTTGAGCCCCAATTTTCTGCCCTCACCTTCGAACTGTATTTACTAATACTGCTTTGCAGGGAAAAAAATGGCAGTCAGAGTTTAAAAAGATAAATTGGATGGATCCTGTACAATTCTAGTTACAAAAATATTAGTTGCCCCAGGAAATCGAGACGGCAGGATGAAATAAGAAAGGGAAGTGAAAGCCATGACATGAAAGGACCGAACTCAGGGAAATGCCTTGAACACCACGGACATGGGCAAGTGAACTGATTGGGAAAGAAGTGTTTACTACTTTCAGTGCTGAATTCCTTGGAGGAACGGAGCAGATGATGACTAGAGAGAGATATGGGAGGAAGGATATAAGCCTTCAGCCAGAACATAGCTCTTCCCCCACCCCCCACCCCCACCCCCCTGGTCAAACCAGACATGTTCTGAGAATTCTGCATCCAGCATGCCCAGCATAAACAAAATTGTCAGGCAATCCGGGGGCCCTTGTGCCTAAAAACAGCTAGGAGTCCAGCACGGAACTCCCAAATGCACTGGGTGAATTGGCACTCATTCATGTTATAGACTACAGCCTCTTACATTTATGTTTGGAGAACAAAGCATGTTCTTCTGACAATTATATTGGTTTAATTAAAGCCAAAGACATACTTGGAATGTCAGTTCCCCCCAGGGCCTTCCGTAATCTATGAATATGTGCATAAACTCCAAACTGACTACATTTCCTTCTGAATGCTGAAGCCAGCTAGGGCAGAGCACTTTCAATCTACTTTCAATGTACTTTGAAGCTGGATTTTACTTTGCGAATAGCAAAATCCACTTTCAAACAAGTGAAAGTAGATTGAATGTGCATTATTCTGCATGTGCGGAAGGGGCTCTAAAGTTTCCAGAGTATAGCATGAGTTTATTTCTGGCAGTAAGGAGTGGGGAAGGGGGAGAAAAAAAGGGACCAGACAATTCTTAGCCATAGCCCCTCTTATGGGAAATGCTGATCATGACGTGCTCACCCCTCATGACCAATCACAGGGCTGGCCTCATGGAATCTTCCAGGGAATAAGTGAACAGCCCCTTCCTAACAAAGATTCCCAGCTGCAAAGCATGATTAAATTAAGCTTGGGAACTTATGCTTGAGATCACAGCAATGGGTGGTGTGTGTATGTGTGAGAGAGAGAGAGAGAAAGGGAGAGTGGGCGGGTGTTGTATACCTGCAAAGGCAAAGAACTAGCTAAAGCTAGAAAACTCCTTAAAGATAGATACTTTATTGGCATTACCCTAGATATGATCTTCTGGTAGATATTATGTAAATACAATCTCCACGGTTTCCTAACCTACACTCTAGGTATGTGAAGTGCAGTACACAATTTCTCCTTCATGGAGTACTTCAAGGGTTAAAATTATATCCCCCAATTAGCTCTCGAGTTGTGTGCAACCATCATGTGGACAAACATCCCCAGGCAATCCACTTGCAAACAATTGTGAAACGGGATTGAAAGTGCATTATTCTGCATGTGCGGAAGGTGCCTAAAAGTAGCTACAGCAGATGCCCCTCCATCCCTTCCGTGACAAAAAAATAACTCCAGGAAGAAACTCCATCAGTTCTTATTACCATCCTTCTCAACTAACAGATGTGAATCTCACCTGTGAAGGAAAACTGTGATCAACTTATCTGATCATCCAGGTTGGAGAGCAGTGGTGCAGCTGTCTTGTTCTGTAGGTTGTCTGCAGACAGTTGTCCTTTTGTAATCTCTTAGGAGACTAGTTCTTCCATTCCTTTGATCTGCATGCCCCTGAACAAAAAGACAGCTTCCAGATGCCGTGTCCGTCTGTGTTTTCTCTCCACTGAACTTGTGGAAGCTCTAGGCTTGGCCATGCTCCCGGTTTGGTGCCATCACTGACATCTGGACATTTGAGCTGGGGTTTGTGGAAAGGAAGATACTTTTTTACCTGGGAAACCCCAGCTCACACACAGGGAAATCTGCCATGCAGATGGATAACTGTATGAGCACAAACAAAGCCCCAGCATAATATTTGGACTCCATGACAATTTGGGAACTCCCACTGAAAACCCATCCAGCACTCTCATGGTAGTTCTCTGAAACACTTTCCAGCTCATCAGCTGTCACGTGCATACAAAAGAAAAATGTGAAGCCTTTTTCACCAAAGTGTGCTTTAGTGCTATATTGTTCACACATTTTGTAAAAGACAGGATAGTTTGAAACACTGCCTTTCTCCCCAATCAGATTCAGCAAAGCGGGGGGAGTTCCATGGTTCTTGCCACCACTTTCTCCGCTGCAGTCAGAAGAATACTTTGTAGTATTTGCAAGGCTCTGAGAACTAGCCAGATCCAGAAGCATTGGTAGCAGCCCTTCATATACAAGTAAAAAGAAAGACTCACATCTCCCACTGTATCACTACACTCCAAGTATTCAGAAATTCTGCTCTACTGATAATGAGGGTGGCTATAATAGTGCGTGTATTTTTTAAAATATAGGCATGCATAGCCTTCGACTATACATATACTATACATGTATAGCCTTCGACTATACATATACTTTTGAAAGCCTTCGACAATACATAGGCATGTATATTTACTTTGATTCTCCAGATGTTTGTATTAATTAGAGCATATATCACAATCCTGCACACAGATAACGCAATAGGAAAAGCTTAATCTGATGTGATGCTCTTTAAAAGAAGTATAGAAGAAGAAGAAGAGGAGTTTGGATTTATATCCCCCCTTTCTCTCCTGCAGGAGACTCAAAGGGGCTTACAATCTCCTTGCCCTTCCCCCCTCACAACAAACACCCTGTGAGGTAGGTGGGGCTGAGAGAGCTCCGATGAGCTGTGACTAGCCCAAGGTCAAAAAACGGACCGAAAAAATTATACAAGACACACGTACGCTGCTAGATGCCAGCCACAGATGCAGGCGAAACGTCAGGAGAGAATGCTGCTAGAACACGGCCATACAGCCCGGAAACCACACAGCACCCCAGTGATTCCGGCCATGAAAGCGTTTGACAATTCACAACACTGCCAAAGCTACATCCAATTTACATGGATGTAAATTGCTGAACATAAATGCCCAACTCCTTTCCAGTGCAATCTTGTTCAGTCTATTCAATCCTGTGAGATCCACAGTTTCTCATTAACTTGGTCATGCTGAAGGGCCCACCAGGCTTTTAATTCCCCTGGGAGCCCGTCACAAACTCTCAGCCAGGGCTGCTGTTGTGAGAAAATTGAGATGGAGAATGATGTTCTAAGCTGCTTTGAGTCCCAACTGGAGAGAAGAGAAGGAAGGAAGGGAGGGAGGGAGGGAGGGAGGGATATCTGAATTGTTGAGGGCTATTCCTAAGCTCTTTATCTTTTATGCTCCAGAACCCTTGTCCAGGTTAGGCCCATAGCTGAAGCCATGTATTTAGCATTGAGGGGAAACCACTGTGAGGGTGAAGCCCACCAGCAGTCAGCAGTAATGGAGCAAGCTGCACTCCTGGGGAGGGCACATTTTTCAGGATGGAGGCGGGACTAATAGGTGTCCTCCTCTGGTCAGCACCTGCTTAATCAGCAACCTTTTCCTCCAAGCACAGAGCTCTGTGTGCAGAAAACATAAGAAAAGGTTACCAAGGGATACCGTAGCTCTTCCCAGCATTACCTGATAATACCTCAAAAGTGAACTGGCCCTTTAACTTATCAGGAAAGATCCCGGCAAGCTGCTGTCCCAAAGGGCCACTAGCAGCCAGACACAAACCGAGCCAAGTGGCCAGCACCACAGGGACGGCTTGGCTCCACCTCAAAACACAGCGGACCCTGCCGCGATGCCAGCACTGCAGAGGGCCACTTGGCTTGGCTTGCTCCAGGGCAGTTTAAATATTCCAACCGGCTCCTTTCAAGCGGGCTCCTTTTCATGCCAGGACCCCCAGTGCTCACCTTCTTCTGCCAGGCTGCTGTCCTTCCCTGAAGGGTTGAGCCTTCCCGGGTTTTCAGGCAGCTCCTCGCCTGGAGCCACCTTCTCCGCTCCCTGCTCCTCCGCATCCTCCTCCTTCTCAGAATCTACCTTCCGCAGGAAGCCTTGCAAGAATTCCTCGATCTCATCATCCGTCAGCACCGACTGTGCCTCCACCCGGGCAAGACTCAGGGGGCCCAGAAGCTCCAAGAGGAGGCAACCCAACAGCCATAATGGACAGCTGGCGCGCATCACTGCAGAGAGACGGAGATCCCTCCACACAAGCCTCCCAATCCTCTTCTCACCTGCTGAGTGATCCTCCTGACCGCTGGGAAGGAGGAAAGGTCTTGCATGGAACGGAGCCCTCCGGGACCCCAGAAGTTTGTTGGCGAAGGTGTGGGGAGACGGCGGAGTGTGTGTATGGAGGGGAAGGGGGCAGGGTCCTTTAAGAGGAGGGGCTATTTTAGCCCGAAGAGTGTAGAAAAATGTTGCTTATGTACACCAGATTCACTAATGATGATTAGTGATGATTCACTAATGATGATTAGAAAATGTAGCTTAAAGGTCATGGAAAAGGAAGCCCAGAAGCTGTGATGGCAAACCTTTTGGGCTTGCTGTGTGAAAAATTCAGAAAATGCTTACCTTGACTCTTTTGGTGTCATTGTCCCCCCTCCCCCCCCCCGAACAAAAGAGAAACAATTCTTTACATATTGGTTCATACTTAAAAATATAGTCCAATCAGTGTATAGTACTATATATTAGATGAAGAAATGTCAAATCAATACAAAAATGACTTAAACTCAAGACAGGGAGAACAGCTGCTGTTGAGTGCTGTTGAATAATTGCGTGCCACCCAAAAAGCAACCGTACAATTTTTCCAATGGGTGAATCACGACCCTCGGAGGGTTTACTCAGAAGCAAGCCCCATTGCCAGCATCCGAGCTTATTCCCAGGTAAAGGATCGTGCTTTAGTTCTTCGCATGAAAATCAGTGGGGTTTAACAGCGCTTAACAGGGTTACCTACACTGCTTCCACAAAACTAGGTCTTAGGTTTAATGCTAATAATCGAGCCCAGCAGCCCAGGTTAGCCTAGATCATGTGTGTGGGGGGCACTCCGTTTGTGCATGCCCACAGAGAGGGCTCCGAGTGCCACCTCTGGCACCCGTGCCATAGGTTCGCCACCACTGCCATACGTTCACCATCACTGACCTAGAGGATGCCCTTTGTCCCACAGGCAAAGATAACCAGACAACAGAGCTGAGAGATCTCAGCCGATGGTTGAAACAGAAGTGTTGGCAGGAAGGATTTAGAATTTAGACACTCTTAACATCTTGATGCAAGTCTGACCCCATTTAACAGAAGGGCTTCATTTAAACTGCAAAGAAACCAGGATGATGGAACATCCTACCAAAAAGGCTAACAGCTGTACCACTGGGCGGCCTCTGGGAGGAAAGGGGAACAGGAACATCCTTTTTAGGACAACACATTCCTCAGGAGTTTGTGGATGTGTTATTCCTTTGGGATAACATATTTCCGATTTTGAAATATGAGCCAAAGTCTGCAACATGTACCCAGAAAGGAACAGCCAGTTGTTGTTTTTACAGATCACTTGATTGTAGCGAAGTCAGCAGCTACTGGACAAAGATAGGTGTCCATCCTGGCAGTTGCCAGCCATGTGCAAAATCTATCCAACTCAGCTGCGCATGGAAGGTTTTCTAGACACACCCAAATTGGCTGACAGTTCGTCAGACCATGCGTTCACAGCAGGATGAGCCATGCAGTGAGGTGTAAGGTTGAAACATGGTGGTGCAGAATCCTGCCAGTCCTGAGGAGGCCCCAGCCAAAGGGAGATATGTTCTCTGCTGCAAACACAGGAGCTTCTCAGTCCTGGCAAGGTTCTGCACCACAATGTTTCAACCTTACAACCTCACTGCACGGCTCATCGTGCTGTGAATGCATTTTGTGTCTTATGAAATGCATGCATAAGGCAGGGGTGCTGGAGTTGAATGCTGAGAAGGCATGCTGCAGTGATTAATGTCCTCCTGGTGGACTTCTGAGGCCTGTTACATGTTGGAATAACCAGTTCAGTTGCCCCTACAAAGGTGTCTGTGGCATCGTGGCTTATAGGAAAGACATTGGCCAGCCCCCGGTGGAGATTGTGTAAATGCTTGCACGCTGAGAACCTGTTGTAGCAGCAATGGACTCATCACCTCCACAGATGACAAGGATGGGGTGCATAGTTTATCCATGCCCTTTCCCTTTGGAGGGGAGGCAGATCCCATGACGTTGAATAAGAGTGTATTGTTGAAGGCTTTCATGGCCAGATTCAACTGGTTCTGGTGGGTTTTCCGGGCTGTGTGGCCATGGTCTGGTGGATCTTGTTCCTAATGTTTTGTCTGCATCTGTGGCTGGCATCTTCAAGTGTATCACAGAAGGAAGTCTGTGTGTAACACAGTGTGTAACAAACTTCCCTCTTGCTCTCTGCTTTTATCAGATTGGACCAATTTCTCACGAATCACGTCCTGGAGGTTCTCTCCTGTCTCACTTGAGGGGCGAAGAGTGTGCAGGCTCTTCAGGCGGCGACAATACATCCTGCACCCAAGCAAATGAGGCCATCCTCATGTTCGCTAAGTCGAGACATCTTTTAGCCACAGGAATGGCATTCTTGAAAAATGCCATTTTGTTTGGAAAACGCAGCAGGAACTGCTGCACTAACTACTCTAACCAGTAATAATAACTTAACTGTTACTAACTTCAACTTTGAACTAGCTAACTAGAAAACTATCCACTAACACCATGATGGCCAACCTATAGCACCCCCTCACCACTGCCATTCCCCCTCTGCCCAAGGGAGAAGGCAGCCACCATCTCCCTGGGGCAGAGGGGGAATGGCAGCAGTGACCTGCTTGGGGCCGCCTGCTCTCACGGCGCGGGAGCCGATGGTGCCGAGCAGCCAACCCCCTCTGCCTGAGGGAGAAGGTGGCTTCCTTCTCCCTCGGGCAGAGGGGAAACGGCATTGGTGATCTGCTCGGTGGCCTTCAACACTCCAGCCTGGGCATTTTTTTAAAGAGGAGTTTGGATTTATATCCCCCCTTTCTCTCCTGCAGGAGACTCAAAGCCCTTCCCCCCTCACAACAAACACCCTGTGAGGTAGGTGGGGCTGGGAGAGCTTCAAGGTGACTAGCCCAAGGTCACCCAGCTGGCGTGTGTGGGAGTGTACAGGCTAATCTGAATTGCCCAGATAAGCCTCCACAGCTCAGGCGGCAGAGCGGAGAATCAAACCCGGTTCCTCCAGATTAGATACACAAGCTCTTAACCTCCTACGCCACTACTGTTCCACCCAAACACTTAATGATTGGTTCCCCACCCTGGGACATGGACAATATACCACACTAAACTTTCCCTTCTCACTTAGACACAGTGTGAAACAGACTTTTCTCTGTGATACACCTCTGAAGATGCCAGCCACAGATGCAGGCGAAATGTTAGGAACAAAATCCACCAGACCACGGGCACACAGCCCGGGAAACCCACCAGAACCACCTGATGGAAGGAGCTTCCTGGTGACCAGCATGCAGACCGATTTGTATCAAACGTGGGGAAAATTTGCAGAGGTTTTAGAACAGGTTTGTTAACGCCCACCCAGAGCGTAAGTGCCCACTGAAAACTCAAGACAGTGAGTATATTCTGATGGAAACAGAAGTAGCTGCCATTCGACTTGCAATTCGGTTCCATGTGCATCGCTTGGTGAGCTTTCTGAAGGATCCTGTTTCAACACCGACAAACCTGTTTAATCAAATCCTAGCTCATCTTGAATTCCAAGTAGTCACTGCAGTGTAAATTCACTTCCTCTGTTTGGAGGCAGTGTCTTACAAGCCAGCTACACTCCCAACCTGTGAGGTCCTATCACTACAGAAATAAAAAACAGAACACGAAACTAAAATCAGTAGTTTTATTAGAAGCTGCAACCTTAAACTCGATGTCCAAAATGATAGACTATGGTGTACGATTAGCATTACTCTTTTTTGCAATTCCTTTTAAGAAGGTAGTCTCCTGTGCATTGGGTCATTACTGACCCATGGAGTGAAGCCACATCACATTTACTGGGCAGTCTGTGTTGACAGGGTCGTTTGCCACTGCCTTCCCCAGTTTTCTACACGTTACCCCCAGCAAGCTGGGTACTCATTTCATACAAATGTTGCACACTAGCACTCTTCCTGGGCAGCAATTTTAAGTCCAGGATTTCTATAAAGCTCGTTCAGACTAAATATAAGACCGTTGGAAATTCTACCATATGTGATCACCGGAGTCACCTAATAGCACATACAGTTGTAAACAAGTTCAAAAGGAGAAATTGGCTTCTTTTCTAATTTCACTTGGACCAGCTTAGAGCAGCTCTTTCAAGCATTCCCATCTCACAAGCACAGCTGCCGCTCAGCCTTCTTGCTCCCGTTTCATCAATTCTGGCAAAGAGAACAGCCATCCCAACAAGTGGCACCAATCTGAAAGCGAAGCAGAATGGGCATTTCAGTGAACGAGTTAACAAAATTGTGGCCACCATTTCTTTAAAAAGGAGCCTCAACCACCCAGTAGGAATCCTGGAAAGTGGCTGCCAACTAGGCAGCTACTACTTCTACGTAAGCACTGCAACAAACCTGCCTGGCCAACTGAGCTCATGTCTCCACAGGTTTCCCTTCTTAGGGACTAGGCCAGCAGTGACAGGCAGCCCTGAAAAAGTCACTGCTGGGGAGCATGTGTGGAAGTTGCCGCAGACACAGGGTTCTAACTTGAGACAAGCTAAGGTGACACCAGTGATGCTTATTTAAGAACCCAATTCGAAACAATTGTCTGTGCAGCACGCCCGGTCAGAAAACAGCCTTGGTATTGGAACAGAAGCATCACCTACAAACTAATTTAATGCACCTGTAACTCTGTCCAAGGCTTTCTCCTGTTTAATTCTAACCACCCTGTGAAGCAAGTCGTGTTGAGAAATGAGGCAGGATTGTGCTCTTGGTCAACCATAAAGTATCATGGCTAGAAGGGATCTGAACCTTGATCTTCCTCATTTCTAGTCATGCAAACCACGATGACAGACAGGCCATGGACCACTTGCTAATTTCTTCAGAGAGCATCCAAACATGGGCTTCTGAGGCTGGAAAGGCAGGCGTGCGGCCCCTGTAGCTCTCAAGGTTGCTCAAAGCTGACCAGTTCTTCCCATGCACAGTTCAAATAAAGTCTAGCTACTGCTCACTCCTCTGGGAGGATTTTCGGCATGAACTGGACAACATGGTTGCACCTAGCTCCCAACATGGCCAGTCTACAGTCTGCCAGCTACAAACCTCCGCTTCCCATCTCTGGCAGATTTGGGATCTGAAGAAGCGGTTTCATTCCGATGCCAATAGTTCGCTGCAGAATGGAAAAGACTCCATCTCTTCTTCACCTGCCAAAAACAGGTCAGTGTCACTAACCCAAGATTATTCAAAATCTCACTTCATTTTACCCAGGTTATGGCTCTAACAGGATACTCCAGGGCAAGGTGATGCTGTTCACCTAGTCCTGAGGAGGTTCCCCAAGTTAATCTGGTCAATTTTCTCTCTCCCATGTTTAGATCCTGATCCAAACATCACACATTACAATGGAAAAGTTGGCTTCTCAAGTGGGAACAGAAGCCTCCCACACCCAAACCAGGCCGCACTGGAAGAAACATTCCCAAACGTCCAAGCTCGGCACAAGGCATGTTTATAAAGTCTTGGACAAGACAGCTGGATGAGTCCAAGCATTGTTTATCTGCCTTTCCTCCCCCTAGTTTTTCCAAAGCAGAATCAGTCACAGCAGCTAGCCACGCCCTCCCCCCAGATAAAACTGCAGATTCAGATCAATTTCTCCTGGGGTCCATGAAGACCCCAGGACTAGCCCAACAAGTTTGTCAAAAGCAGTAAGAACCAGTAGAGTTTGCTGTGGCCATAAGAATGGAGCTCTGTGGGAGAGAAGATGCAGACATGAGCAAAAGAGTTACCTCGAAATACAGGACTATTTCCACAAATGAACTAGCCAAGAGCAGCTTTCGTCTCACATGGATCGCACTGAAGGAGGCACAACACACTTCGGGGGTCTCCAAGGACACTGGCTTCCACACACTAGCAGAGAATTCTCACAGTGTAAGAACAGGACAGAGCTAACTACAGGTAGGCCCATCTAGGCACCAACCTCAGTTCCGCCTCAACCCTGAAGAAACCTCAAATCCCCAGATTGTGACCTTCCAAATTCAGGAAGCATTTGTTTAAACCAAGAGGCATCTTCATCCCCAAGTTCTCCTTCCTAACAGCAGCAACACAACAGTATTACAATTGCAGCTATAACTAGGCGTGTTTGTAAGACAGCAGTCATAAGAGCTCCAGGTATCATGATTCAGCACAGGGCATTTTACCACTGTACATGTTTGTGCGTAGCATCCCACATCTTGCTCCCTCTGCAGCATCAGCTCCCGAGCCAAAATTAGCGATGGAACCTTCAGAAATCGCTAGTTAATTCAACATTTGAAGGCCAAACCAGAACACTCAAGATCATCAGCCAGCAATGTCTTGAGGAATGCCACTGGGATCAATGTTTGCAAAACAACCACCACCTCAATTGTTCCAGCCACTACCCACTTAAGAGATGAAACCAACTCCATTCCCCAGGACAGAACTGTAGTGCAGGTAAATCTCCCCAACATTCTAGGCAATCAAATTTTGGCAGAGGCACACAGGGAGTGGGGAGCATCTTGGGTCATTTGGAACCCGATAAGTGGTTTGATATAAAGGTACTCAGATACAACAGGAGCATCAACATTAATTTAGAGAGTGTGGCATAAGCCATGCTACAAAGAGCAGGAAGATATTTCCATTTGTTCTGCCTTGTGTTGCACTGTATTAGATTTCATTCCTCTCAGCTTTTTAGGAATTAGCATCTATCATGCTCATTGCTTGGTTACCAACTCTGGGCATTCTCCAGAGGAGCTGTGACCCATTTTTGCTTACTTGCAACTAAGCCATCTAAGTTGTGCGGTGCAATGCGATGTCAAACGTCACGAGCAGAGAATTGTTTCAGATGGGATTTTAATGGGCTTCGTAAAGCCAAAACTCAATACAGGAACTTCCTTATCCACTTCAAATACAATGTCAATGGAATTAAGCACGTGTCTTCCAGTAAAAAAAGGACAATATAAACAAACATTTTCAAGAAGCTCTCAAAGCGTCATAGTCTTATGTTTACTATACAGTAAAACAGATTTTATTATGATCAATGTGAACCATTTAACCCTTTCAGTAACACCAAGGTGGCTTGCCTTTGTCATCCTCCCTTGCAATGCTAAGAGTTGAACTCCAAAAAGTGCATTGCACTTTTCAAAAGTAAATTTTGCTTGGCTTCCAGTTTACTATAATCTTTTAGGGCCCCCTTTAAGTCAAGTTAAAAGAAAACCTTGGGTTGAGAAAGACAAATAAAACCAGATTTCAAAAATGCTTTAAAACCACTCTTGAAAAAAAACAAACTCTTGAGCATAGTCTAAACAGGCCATCTTGCAGAGGAAGCTTTCGGGCCGCATGTGACAAAAAGCTATATAGGGGAAGATACAAGTAGGTAACTAAAGATTCAGCGAAGCTCCAAAAATCTTTATAAATACGGCCATTGGAAGGACGATCTTGATTCAGGAAGGATTTTTACTCGGTGTGAGCTGAGGACAAGAAGCAGGTACAATCATAAAGGCACAAGCATATGGACATGTTTGCAGCATTTTCACCACTCCTAGACTTTTCCAGATTAGTGAGGCTAAGACTCTCGAGGCCCTCCCCCAATTAGCACTCCACAGCTGGGATGTACAATTTGATGTTAACGTTTCTTAACGACCAACATACATTTAAGCAAATGTATCAGTAATCTGAATTGAAACCTGCAACGTTCAGACTGAGTCAATGGTAGGAAACTGAAAACCATCTTTGAGTCTAGCTACTCAGCAGTGACCTCTACTGCTACAGCCACTACCCAGCACAAGTTGGAAAACTGTAAGTTAAGGGCATTTGGACGGGCAGGAAGTCTGCAACCCTTTCCCAAGGGCCACCTACCTCAGTTGTCGTAGCTGTCTCTGTAAGAGCCTCCTGAAGAGTAGCGGTCACTGTAACCTCCCTGACTTCTGAAAACAAAGGATGCGTGTTTTATACCAGCTCACTGAAAATCAAACATCTCTGAAGCCACGCTCACTGCCACAATTACCTGCCGTAATCCCGGGAACCACCATAACCTCCACTTCTGTTGTCGTAGCGACCACCATAGCTTCTGTCTCCACCACCTACAAGAAAAAAAGGGTCGCTGGTTAGCATCCATTAATGAATTAACTCTTCCCTTAATTAATCAATAACCAGTCAACAATTACCACTGCCTCCTGATACTCACCTCTGGAGTACCCACGGCCTCGCCCCCTTCCACCAAAATAGCCACCTCGGGATCCACGTGAAGATTTCCCTGCATGGTCCACTCTGATTTGGCGCCCATCTATAGACTAAACACACATGCACAAGTGTTTTAATGATGGCTTCCTAGATATCACAGGACAGTCTCAACTGCAGTGAGTGGACGAAGATAATCTTCAATTGCAATGAGTGGACTAGGACAGGGTTATTTGGACCGGAATTGCAGCACAGGGGTGCAGGTAAGGGTTAATTCATACGCTCAGTAGCTATTAACAGTTAAACTATTATGCCTATGCAACCCCTTAGCTAATCAACTGCACCTACATATGCCATTTGAGAACAGTGGATTAAAAGGCATCCAGAATTTAATGCACTTGCTGCTGAGTTAAGTATGCATATGATTATGCCGGTAGCCGGAGGTGGCTGTTGTGAGTTCTCCAGACTGTGTGGTCATGGTGTGGTGGCTTTAGCTTTTAATGCTTCACTCACATCTGTCTGTGGCTGGCATCTTCAGAGGCACATCCCGGCAAGATGTGTTTCTCTCGGCAGAACAGCATGGAGTGATTTGTGCGGCTGGGTATCAGTTCTATCCTCTTCTCAGAAAGAAGGGGGTGAGGCGCATTTGCAAGTACCTGGGTGGAGTTCATTTGCAGCTGCATGTGTCCTGGTGGCTTGAGTGTGCATTAATTGAGGCAGAGGAAAGGTGAATAATGAATCACACACATTCAAACCACCAGGATGAATGCAAATGCAACTGAAAATTAATTCTACTTGGACACTTGCAAATGCACTTCATCATCTCCCACCTGAACAGAGGACAACCACACAAATCAGCCCACACTGTGCCAGAGAGAAACAAAACTTACTGTGACACGACTCTATGCCAGCCACAGATGTGGGTGAAACATCAGGTGCTAAACCACCAGACCACGGTCACACAGCCCAAGAAACCCACAAAGGCTAGTTGATTCTGGCTGTGAATGCCTTCAACAATACAATAACTTACGTTCGCCTTGCAAGGCAAACCAGGCGAAAATAGGTTATTTTAGGCAAAATGCTATGATCAGAACATGCATTGTAGCTTTGAAATTCCAGGTCCTACACAGCACCAGAGTCAAGAAGTCTTCAACACAGAATATAAATTCACAGCAAGTCCAAAATGTTTTGAGATCTAAACATTTGCCACAGGGCAACACTGAAATTGTCATGTCAGTTTCAGGTTGTTTCCTTCAAGCTACCCCACTCACATTATCAAGGAACGGGGAACTCGCCTTCCACCTTCCTAATTGTTTCAGCGTTTGTTTGCCAGTCTACAAGAATTTTCATTTTCAAACATGGCTGTTTCCCAACATAAAGCCCAGTTTCTTACAGGCTAGGATGATTTTTCTGTTTAAAAAAGGAAGCCTTAAGAATTATGTAAAGGTTAAGAGTAGAAGAGAAGTCAGTCTATGTACCAGGAAAGCACAACCCAAATCGGTCCCTTGTCTAAGATACTATGGGATGTGGTAGCTCTCTTATTCAGTACGCCCAGATGTCATTTTGGAGGCTTTTTTTAATGCCTGAAAAGGCACAGCTTGGACCACTCAATAAATTTCAGAACTGGATGGGCGGGAAAGAAGAATTAGTGTCTTGAGGTTGCAAGTGAAGTTTCTAACATAGGTGCAGTACAGGAAGTCATACAATTACATGTTGAGGGAGGAAGAGAGGAGGAAAAAATAGACAATCCAACTGTTGGGACAGGACTACATCAAAAAGCCCCATACTGATGCTTTTACTTTTTAATCCAAAGACATGAGAAAACAGCCTCCATATACCCAAAACAGAGCAAACTCAGCATGCATGCATGCGCACTCTGCAGCTCTTCATGTTTCTTTCATGGGTTGAACACGAAGTGCTATTTTAGGCTGGTTGATGAATATCAATTTGATTCATGTTCAGCTGTTCAATTAACACAGGCCAATCCAGACCTAAAAATTGGGAACACATCTTTTACAACTGATAAAGGGATCTTTATGTTGGACCAACTGATAAGAGTGCAATGAGTTTTTGTCATTTTCTCAGCTGGAAACTAGACAAGACTTGGTCAGTTTCTGAAGAATGGCAATGTCTGTTGGTAGGTAAAATATGACCTCCTGGCCTGTGTGCCTCAAGAGCCCCCTTTTGCACCTGGAAAAAACAACTGAATGGATGCAGAAAATGAAACTGACAATATTTGTTTACAAATATTTTATGTCAATGAATGTGAGATGCAGCCTCATGAATTAATGGTCTTTCTATCAGTTATGGTAGACTTGCAATAATGGTCTTTCTATCAGTTATGGTAGACTTGCAATAAAGCAAAAAATATATCTGGATACAAATACACTCAGCAATCCAGAAGATTTTAAAAAACTAAAATACAAATGAAAACAAAGGCTTTTTTCTGAGTCTGATAGACAGTTTGAAAAGAAAATATGGAAGAATATTACATCCACAACAATGGAAAACTTCACTGAAACCTACAATAGAAGAATGATTTTATGAAGATACTGGAATAGGTGGAGATGGCTGTTTACTTCTTTCATCAGAGAAAAGAACTTACCTAAATTCAGTGATAACTGGAAACCCCTGACAGACTTTTTGAATAAAGCAGAAAAAAATGAATGGATGATTTGTGGATTTGAAGAAAAAGAAAATAGACTTGATAGAGAAAAGTATTAATCTTATTAGTAATATTAAGGATCAGTTCTAATATTTTAACTTGAGAGAAGGATCCAATTTTATTGTATTTATATTTGGTGCAAAGATAGTCGGGAGACCTTTCTTCCCCTCTGAAGTGTGGTCCATGTTTGTTATTATTTGTGGCTTTTTTGTCTTTGTATTAAAGGGTCGCAGCATTAGGAAGGTTGAGAACCACTGCTGAAAAGGAATGAATGGAGTAAGGAGCTAAATCATCCTATTTTGCCAAAGTGACGGGATATGGCCTTAAAAATTATATCTGCTTTCTCCAGGGATCTTAAGTTGTGACTCCTTCAGCAAAAATTATGTTTAGAATATATTGGACATCACAGCAACTCTATATTAAATTGTTGAGTCAAATGCCTTAATTGTTGGCATTGTACCTCACAAGATGCATCCTTTAAACATGCTTTGGCCAATCATTTAGATATTATTCCTCACATGAACTTTGCATTAGAATGTTTAATGATTTTTAAGGATGTTTAAATTATCTGCCTATCACTTGGAGGCTAACCAATGGTCAATGAGACTGGACACTCAGCACCCTTGCTACACCATTAGAGATAAATTCCCATTTCTGGTAAATCAGTGAATTGAGGAATTTAAAACTTTACAAATATTTGAACACATGGCATATTGACAAGTTGTATAGGGATTTATTTTTACATTTCTGCCTCTTCTAAAGTTGATCAACCAGCTCTACTTTAAACACTTCGTCATGCATTACTGATTATCTCAAGACTTCACACCAACATGAAATTATTTCAAAACCTTTACCTCTCCATTCATGGCTCTCATGGCATCTGATGCATGCTCAGGATTGGCAAAGGTGATAAAACCAAAGCCTCGTGATCTCTGAGTTTCTTTGTCTTTGATCACGACAACTAGAATCACAAAGGAGGAAGAAACGTTACAAAATTACTTGTAGAAGAGCTAGATTACAGTTACACTTTTAAAGACCAACAAGGCTTAAACTTTTGAGTGTCATTCCTCTAAATGAAGCTTGAGAGCCACACACCAGTTTAAGAACATAAGAAAGAGACTGCTGGATGAGACCAGAGTCCATCTAGTCCAGCACTCTGCTACTCGCAGTGGCTCACCAGATGCCTTTGGTGGGCCACTGTGAGTGGCCCACATGTAGGATGTGAAAGCAATGGCCTCCTGCTGCTCCCAAGCACCTGATCTGCTAATATTTAATATTCTTACCTTCAGAAATGGTACCAAAAGAGCTGAAATGCTGCTCCAGACTTTGCTCATCAGTGTCAAAGTTCAACCCCCCAACAAACAGCTTTCCTTCTTCAGAAGACATGATGGTGAAAAGGTGTCTACAGAATAGTAAAACAACAAGAGGCATGAGGTAAGTGCTGACTGATCCTTTCTTCCAAATGTAGTGAAAAATCACACAGCTTCTATCTATGTGCCTAAGATAACTTCTGATTCAGTGGTAAACAGAGCAATGTTTCCAGGCACTCACTCAGAAGCAGCCCATACAACAACAAAGCCAAACAAGGACTATTTGTGTCACCTGCCTCAGTCTGGAACTCAGCCCTCCAGTCACATGCTTGGAGCTGCAGCCACCGTGGTTTCCAATCATTAAGGCGTTGGGACCTCCCGTACTGGTACTGCCAGGCTAGAGTGATCATTCTTTCCAGAGCATAATTCTTTTTACTTTTAGCTCTGTCCTATGAACTAGGTCCACATTCTATTTCTACCCATTAAGAAAAAAGCAGAAGGGGTTCCTAGCTTAGCTCAATCATCTAAACAGCAGCGCTCTGGGGTCAGCTGCACTTATAGCGTGAAACGGAGAAGCCGTGCAGCAACTAGGACTTACCATGATATTCACAGCAAGAAGGTAGATTAGCCCTCCTCAACCTTGCCTACCTCATGAAGTGGACTCAAGAGAGATCAGAGCCCCTGGGCATAAGCGCAGACTGCCAGTCAGCACCCATGAACCGTTTGCTTCCATTAGGCTCTCCCTGTGTTTTTAACACCATAGGGAGGGACCAGACCTTCAGCCCCAGAGCAGGGCTGACGACACCCAGGAAGGGCTCTGAAATCACCCGGGGGCCGCAGCTGATCTCCAAACAGAGACCCCGGAAGAAAAAGGCAGCATTAAAGGGCAAACTCTATGGGGCCGTCCTTTCCCTCCTGAGCTGCACCCCCCCCCCCAAATCTCCGGGAATGTCCCAACTTGGAGCCGGCGATTCTGATTGGCTCAGCCGGGAGCCCCTTCTCTTTTCTGAAAGGGAAGAAACAGAATGTGGAGCTAACTCATAAGACAGAGCTAAATATGTATATATCTACGTGTGCGGCCACGCACACACGTGGAGGCCCGAGGATGGGCTGTTCCGTGAGGGGCGGGGTTTGTTGCTACTGCGGGGACGGAACCGGGCCTGCCGCGCGAGGGAGGAAAAAGGCGGGAAGGCGCGCCTTCGCCCTCACAGGCAGCGCCGCTTCCCGCTCCACGCCTCAGGCGCCATCTTGTTCACCCGGCGCTCGAAGAGGAGGGGCGTCTAGAGAGCCGAAGATGGCGGCCGTGAGGCCGACGCGCTTCCCGCCAACCCCGAGGAAACGCCCGGCTGGTTTCTTTCTCCTCACCGAGTGCGGGCAGGCGCCCCCTCCCCCCCATTACAGCGAAGGGGCCGTGGCGCTAGGCCGCATCCGCAAAACTGTTAGCGCGCTCCGGGCGCTACCACCAGCAGCGCATGCGCTCTCGGCCTACCGCGCTACGCCCCCCCTCCTCACTATCCTGGGTCGTCGCTATTTACCAACGGCTGCTGCTAACCGCAGCCGAGACCAAACCTGACGAACCCGTTTCCTTCAGGCCTGAAAGGAGCGACAAAAGAACGAGTTCAGGCTCACTTCTTTCCCGACTCACCCAACTACGTCCCCGGGGCTGGAGCGGTTGAAAATACGGGCCGAGGAACCGCCTGCGCGACGCTTATATAGTAGACCGCCCACCGCGGGTGGCCACGTGATTGCCGCCGTCTTTCTCCAGATTCATTGGTTGGCACTACGCATGCGCTGAGGAGAGAACGCGGTCCCAACCCCTATTGCTAGGACAGAAGGGAGGAGGGAAAAGGACAGACGCAGAAAAAAAATTCGTTGACATCCGGGCATTCGTTCAAGTTTCTCCCGCCAAAAAAAATACATCCGGGGCCTTCCTTGGCTTGCTCCCGCCTCCGCCCGCACAGAGAGCTTCCGGTTCCCATTAAAGCCCTCCACGTGCGTAGCAGGAAGGGCGGAAGCCACAGCAGTCAATTAATACAAAATTAATAAAGCGGGTTGGGCGCGAGTCTCCTTTCAGTGCGATCTTTAAAATAATAACCTGGTGTGTCCCAAAAGCATTTATTTTGCTTCCGGGAGGAGCCGGGTTCCTCGCTGAGTGATCCACAGGTGTCAAACTCGCGGCCCTCCAGATGTTATGGACTACAGTCCCCATCATCCCCTGCCATAACATCTGGAGGGCCGCGAGGAGCAGTTTGAGGAAACAGATGTCATTAGTGTGAGAAAAGGTGAAGTGGACGCGGGTATCGAACCTGCGTTTTATGCAATCGCCTGTCTCAGGCGTCTTGTGCACCCGAAGAAACTATTTGGTTGGCAGGAGAAAAAGCGGCCTTTCGCTCCCTCTTCAGGTGATGCGGTTCGACAGCGAGATTGTGGGGGACGGAAATGAATTCGGGCAGCTAGAACTACACAGGAAAGGAAAGGACAGCTGTATGTGACCCGACAGGGAGAAGGAGAAACCACTTAGTCTCCTTCGTAGAGCGGGTGGTGGTGAAAAGAAATAAAGTACCAAGATGCAAAGGGCTCGGTAACTGCGTCAGAAATCACAATGCCTCGCTTATCACTCCTGCGGTACACCTGTCATTAGGAGAAGAAGAGTTTGGATTTCTACCCCACCTTTCTTTTGTGAGGAGACTCAAGGCGGCTGACAAACCCCTTTTCCCTTTCCCTCCCCATAACAGATACCTTGTGAGGCACGTGGGCTGTTCTGAGAGAACTATGACTGGCCCAGGGTCACCCAGCCGGCTTCATGTGGAGGAACGGGGAAACAAACCCTCACCAGATACACTCTGCCACTCAGGTGGAGGAGTAATGCGGTTCTCCAGATCAGAGTTCATCTGCTGTTACACCATGCCGGCTGTAGCCCTCCAACAGGGACAGTGTTGTCTGCTAAACATACAAGGAGGCTCTGCTTCTTAAGGTAAGGTCTGGGCAGGGGCGTAACGAGGCAGCCCTGGGCAAACTGTAGCCCTGGGCAAAACCTGAGTTGGATGCCCCCCCCCCGCCTTTGGGCTGCTGCCACTCCACCACGCACTCAAATTTTTTTTTTTGCACCAAGACATTGTAGTTGCTTACCACAGGGGGGTGAGGTTTTTAGACATATCAGCACAAAAAATTTCAGCATATCATCAGGAGACTGTCCTTATGCTACTCCTCATGTTTGGTGAGGTTTGGTTCAAGGAGTCCAAAGTTATGGACTCCCAAAGGGGGTGCCCCATCCCCCCATTGTTTCCCATGGGAGCTACTAGGTCTAAGAGATAGGGGCTACAGTTTTGAGGGTCCATAACTTTGGCCCCCCTGAACCAAACTGCACCAAACCTGGGGGATATCATGAGGGCAGTCTCCTGATGAGACCCTGAAAGTTTTGAGACTGTGCCTCCAGTAAGGTCCCCCCCCCCCCCCTAGCCTGCAACCCTGACATGTACAACAATACAGATGCAGAACATATTCACTCAGATATGGAGGAGTATCACGGTGCTCTGAGATCCAGAAAATTTCATCGTAGAATAAAGATTGTGGGCAAATTTCTGGATGTACCTGCAGGGGGCGCATTTTTGGATTTATCAGCATCAAAGATTTCAGGGTACATCATCTGGAAAGTGTCCTTATATAATTTCACAGTTTGGTGCGCATTTTGTTTAGCGAGGTTCAAAGTTATGGACTTTCAGCAAGTAAAATTCCCCATCCCACATTCTTTACTAAGGAGATGGGGCTACTCCTTTTTTGAGGGTCCATAACTTTGGGACCCCTGAACCAAACTGCACCAAACACTTTGGGGTGCCATCATGACCGTCTCCAGAAGATACCCTGAAATTCTGGTGCTGACTAATATCTAAGAATGCCCTCCCTGCAAGAACATCCCTAAATTTGGCCTAACCTTTGTTCTGCATTGAATTTTCTGCATTAAGCTGTCAATAAGGGGTTGCAGGCTGGGGGGCGCATTTTTAAAGCGCATCGGTTTCAAATCCTTTCAGGGTCTCATCAGGAGACTGCCCCTAATAATTCCCTCCAAGTTTGGTGCAGTTTGGTTCAGGGGGGCCAAAGTTATGGACCCTCAAAACTGTAGCCCCCATCTCCTATTAGCTCCCACTGGAAACAATGGGGGATAGGGGCACCCCTTTTGGGAGTCCATAACTTTGGACTCCGTGAACCAAACCTAACCAAACTTGGGGGGTAGCATAAGGACAGTCTCCTGATGATACGCTGAAATGTTGGTGCCGCTAGCCTAAAAACTGCACCCCCTGCAGGCCAAAAATGGAAAACCACGAAAAATACCCAAAAACGAACCCAGCATTTTGATGCCCCCCACAAGGTGATGCCCTGGGCAGCTGCCCACCTTGCCCAATGGGCACTACGCCAGTGGGTCTGGGTCCAACCTGGCATTGTTGAAAGCTGTTTACCAAACAGTGCCTGCTCTTGTGCAGCCTCTCATGGCACCAGGGAGTTGGCAACCCCACTCGTCTACTTAGCTCACTCAAGAGAGGTCAGTTCCTGCTCCACTTCTTGTTACGAACCTCAGCCATCTTAATGGGATTGACAATTGGCGGGTTGCCAACTCCCTCACTCCAGTAAGCGCCTTTGCCTTTGTCAGCTTGCACTGGCCGATGAAGAAAACACAGGCAGAACCATTGCAGGAACCAGAGGCCATCTAGTTCAATCCTGCTTGGTGCAAGAGCAGCCCAACGCATCTCTGGCAAGTATTTATGCTGCTGCTTGAACACTGCCAATGAGGGGGAGCTCACCGCCTCCTTAGGTGGCTGATTCTGCTACTGAACTTCTCTTAGTATATTTTTTCCTAATATCCGGCTTATATTTTCCCACTTGTAATTTATACCCATTACTGTGAGTCCTGGCCTCTGCTGCCAACAGGAGCAGCTCCCTGCCCTCCTCCAAGGGACAGCCTTTCAAATACCTAAAGACAGCAATCATGCCCCCCACCTTTTCTTTTCCAGACTAGACCTGGCAACCCTAGAATGTGTCCACCACACTGCGTCAGGATTCCTAAAGATGTCCAAAGTCTTGAAAAGGTCGGGGATTCCTGTGTTAGAAAATCTCTTGATGTGCTTGATAACTCCACCAGATAGGGTTGCCAGGTCCCCCCTCCCCCGACCACTGGCAGGGAATTGGGGTGGTGGTGGTGGTGGTGGTGGTGGTAAGGGTTGTCAGATCCAGGTTGGGAAAGATTTGGGGATGGAGCCTGGGGAGGACGTGGACATCAGTGGGGGAGAGTGCTGTAGAGACCGCCCTCCAAAGCACCCTTTTTCTGTAGGGGAACTGATTCTGTAGTGTGGAGGTGAGCTACAACTCCGGGGGGATCCTTTGCCCCCCCCCCCCGGAGGCTGGCATCCTTATCTCCAGAGTATAACCCATTATTTTTGCTTTACTTTATTTTAAACTAGCATGCCCGGCCACGCATTGCTGTGGCTGAGTCTGGTGAAGTGGAAAAGGAAGAAAAGGGGAAGCGAACGGTTCGAACATGTGTCATTGCACAATGTTTGCAAGGGAGGGGAGAGGCCAGGGGCCCCTGGCTCCCCTCCCTCTCTCCCTTTCCCTTGCATGGCAACCCTGCAGGTCCCTCCCTAACGTTCCCCTTCCTCTGCTAGGGTGGGTGGGCCATGTGCAGGTGGCTGGTCCTGTCCCTTTCACTCCCTTCCCTTGCAGGCGAATTATCTAGCGTAAAACACACTGGGAGGTATGAGCTACGTTGTGTTCAAATTTCGGAGCTTTTGGTCCAGCAAACCCCTGGACCCTCCCTCACCTTCCCCTTCCTCCGCTAGGGTGGGTGGGCCATGTGCAGATAGCCCGCCCCATCCCTTTCACTCCATAAGGCAGTGGTTTTCAAGGGAGGCATGGTTGGTTCCCTTGTATCAGAGGGTGTTGCTTTGATGGCCAGCAGATGGCGCTGTTGCGGAACAACTGTGGTTCCAACTGTCACAAGTGTGGCATGTGCACA
Source organism: Sphaerodactylus townsendi (assembly GCF_021028975.2). Lineage (NCBI taxonomy): Eukaryota > Metazoa > Chordata > Lepidosauria > Squamata > Sphaerodactylidae > Sphaerodactylus > Sphaerodactylus townsendi. The sequence goes on along the minus strand of NC_059427.1, from coordinate 175,364,146 downwards.
ATAACTGGCACAGTTGTGACATTTGGAAACAGTATGAAAACCTGGCCGCATGTGAATGCGACGTTGTGTGAAAATTTCAAATCAATTGGTCCAGTAGTTTGGGAGATCACCTGTCAGCAGAAAAACGAATGGATAGATTTATATATAGATATAGATAGATTTATACCTTTCTCTACCCTGGCAGGCTGGGCTCAGGATGGTGAACAACATCTTCACATAAATATACATATAATCAATAAAACCACCTGACAAACAATACACCAAAGTTGTTTTAGTTCTCTTAAAAATATGCAGGGGATGGGCTCCAATCAGACTAAACTCAGGGAGCAAAAAGCTACAAAGCATTAGGAGAAGTTGGTACATTTGCTACTCGGTCACCCCAGAATCAGTCTGGCCTGCAGCAGAAGAGAGGAGCCTTGAGCTTAATTTGAAGGAAGTGCCAAGTTCTTCGTAGGTCCAAGCCAGAGAGAAGGCATCACGCGAAGCTGCCACAGGAGGAGAAGACCCCATGTGCCTTTTGTGAACAACAGTTCGCATTTTCTCTTTCTTTGCTTTTCTGGGCACTGCCTGTTGACCCTGCTGATGGCTCCTGAAGATCCACTCAGCATTTGGCAGAATTTAGGAGAGAGAATCCATCTCACCAGAGGCTACGTAAGCATCTTTTTTTTTTCATGTGGCGGTTACAATTTGCTTACTGAGATTAACGGTGCATGTTTGAAATGGGTGGCATTTATGTGTGTCATAGTACAATGTGTGTTTTTAAAAACAAGCACTGAAACAGACAATGTAGGGCAAAGTGAAATCATGTAAAATTGGCTTTATGCTGAGTTCAGTTCCAGTACTTATTGTGCGAAGAATGTGGTTTATGAAGTGTTTTCTGCAGATCTCTGAGATAGGGTTGCCATGTTTGGGGTAGGAAATGCCTAGAGATTTTGGCAGTGGAACCTGGTGAGAAAAAGGACCTCAGCCAGGTATAATACCATAGAGGTGTCAAACTCGCGGCCCTCCAGATGTTATGGACTACAATTCCCACCATCCCCTGCCAGCATCTCCTGCTGGCAGGGGATGATGGGAACTGTAGTCCATAACATCTGGAGGGCCACGAGTAATGAACTGATCTCAGTCATCTGGGGATCAGCTGTAATATCAGGAGGTTGGCATCTCTGCTGTGAGGACCATTTCACACAGTAACAAAACCCTTGTTTTCCCTGTGTGTCCTGCCAACAGATGTGGTTATCAGAGCTTCAAGCCTTGGGATTTAATTCCCAGGTGCACGGGGTAGGTGGCTAGTCAGATTTGGACAAGGCATGTGGGAAGAGGAGGCCTTCTGCAGCTGCGTTGCCCACCGAGGAAACTTTGTGCAGCTTATAAGTAAACATGTAGCTCATCAGAATACTTTGATTTTCCCAGTGTGGCAAAGAGCAGCATGGTAGAAGGCCATTTCAAGTTGGAAAATGGCACAGTTCTGCAGTTCCAATCTAAATTGAGCGTATGTTCAACTTGGAATAAAGTTCCAAGCTGTGACTTGGAGTTCACCTCAGCTGACAGGTGGTCAAGAATAAATTACTTCAAAAGCAAACTCAAACCTAGATTGCCCCTGCAGGTGATAATGTGAGGACAGAGTTCTGAGCTAATGAAACAAGCAGTATTGCTTCAGGTTCCAGAAGTTGAATTGCCTTTTTCATAGTTCCCCTACATTAATGCTAGCACAGCATGCAACCAGCCAGGCTAGACAATTTTTGATGTGGCCATTTATTTGTACGCATATTTACATGGTGTAGACGTATGAAAGTATCTGCCTGAGAGAAAGACAGTGCGGTGTAGTGGTAGTGGTGAACTCTGATCTGGAGAACTGGGTTTGATTCCCCACTCCTCCACATGAGTGGCAGACTCGTATCTGGCGAACTGGATTTGTTTCCTTGCTCCCTCATATGAAGCCTGATGGGTGACCTTGGGTTAGTCACAGTTCTCTCAGAATTCTCTCAGCCCCACCTAACTCACAAGGTATGTGTTGTGGGGAGGGGAAAGGAAGGGGTTTGTAAACCGCCTTAAGACTTCTTCAAAATTGAGAAAATCTGTGTGTAAAACCCAACTCTTTTTCTTCTGCTTCTGTCTAAAGTAGAACAGCTAGAGTTGCCACTCCAGGTTGGGATATTCCTGGAGACCTGAGGGCGAATCCTGGTGAGGAGGGCAGGGTATCGTGGAATACAGTTTACTCTCTGAGGCAGCCCTTTTCTTCAGGGGAGCTGCTCCGTGTTGGGTGAAGGTCAGATCCAGTCCTGGGCAGCCTCCAGGCCCCACCTAGTTGGAGGTGTTGCCGTATTACCAACCTGGAGGAAGGCAACTTTAGGTACAGCACACACAACCTCCTCAGAACTCTACCACCAGCTGTATGTGTGGAAAGTAAGTCACATGGGGTTCAGCCGGCATCTTGCATAAAATTATAATTCACAGTTCTCTGAAAGACATGGGACTCTGGCAGATAAGTTAGTATGAGAAAAGGATCCTCACAGCAGGAGTCTTGTACCCCTTGGCAACCATTTCCCTAAAATTAGCAAACCTATTATGTAATTTTTTTTTCATGTACATTGTGGCGTGTATCTCTGGGGTGCATGTACCCCAGGTTGGGAACCACTGGCTTAGAGAATAGTGTCCACATTCTAGATGAGCATCTCATACGTGTTAGTTTCAGAACGTACCCATGTGGGTCTTTAATAGAACAGTAAGACTGAAGTCCAGTAGCACATTAGAGACCCACAAGATGTTTGTGGCAGAAGCTTTCAAGGATCAGAGCTCCCTTCCTCAGATACCCTTTGCCATACATGTTACATTAATAGAGCAAAAACCCTGGACCTCTCATAGGAAGCCAGGCTGTTTCCTCCGATCCTAAATAGGTCCTGCATTTCCATTTACCGTAGCAGGTCAGTCCCAGTAATTAATACATTTTGTGTTCTGTGGGTTTCTGGTTTGAGACTCAGTTTAATGTCTGTAAGGTGATTTATTACCCAGCTTCAAACACGGTTCCATATTTATCATGGCTGATTTTAATTAACCCTGTTTGGCGAAATGAACCACTAACAAGCTAACAAATGCTGGTTTCAGTCCGTTTGCTTTAGCTAGGCCTCTCTATACCATGTTTCCCCGAAAATAAGACAGTGTCTTATATTAATTTTTGCTCCCAAAGATGCACTATGTCTTATTTTCAGGGGATGTCTTATTTTTCTGTGTTCTGTTAGTCAGGCATGCTTCCAACAAAAACTTTGCTATGTCTTACTTTCGGGGGATGCCTTATATTTTGCACTTCAGCAAAACCTCTACTACGTCTTATTTTCCAGGGATGTCTTATATTCAGGGAAACAGGGTAGTTAGGGGGTGTGGATGGGGCATGAGGGTAAAGCCAGAAAGTCTTTCTTCATACATCACATTAAGTCATAGTTAAGAGAAAGGGCTTATCTGCATGTTGCAAATTCCTTGTGTTCATTAACTATGGCTGAGTCAGTCAAAGCCAGATCTGATACCATGGTTTAAAGCTGGCTTATTAACTGCAGTTTGGATCCATTTACACATAACAAAGTTCTCGTGTTTGCTGGGGAAAACACAAGAACTTTGCATCAAATAGCGGTGGGAGTTTTCTGCCTCACACATGCACACGCCTTGGCTCTTTTCTGCTTGGGAAGGATCGGCTTTAGTACACCCGCCTCCCCTACTTTGTGTTCTTGTATTGACTCTTTGTTAAAAATTGCCATACTTACCTAGTTACATGGTTCACAACAGAACCAAAAGTAGCTCTATCAGGCTGTCTGAACATGTGAAAATAGCAGGCTGCAGATTCTTCTCTTTTGCCTGCTTTGGTTGCAAGTGGAAAACAGCAAGTATGTGTTTGAGTGGGAGGCAGAAAATTCCCACCCTTATATGATGCAAAGTCTTTGTGCCATTCCCCAACGAACACGAGGACTTTGTAATATGCAGATAGATCCTAATTGTGGTTAATAAGCAGCTGTAAACCAAGGTTTCCGATTTGGTTTTTACATGCTCAAACAGTAGTTAACAGAGTTGCCCAGGTTCATAACGGTTAGTTTTGGGTTTTGCGTTGTATCTGAAGTAAGCCAGTGTAGCTGTTTCAAAGGTTTTTCAGAATTATTTGGTAAAAGGTAAAGGTAGTCCCCGGTGCAAGCACCGGGTCATTTCTGACCTAGTAGGTGACATCACGTCACAACTTTTACTAGGCAGGGATGGTTTACCATTGCGTTCCCCAGTTGTTGACACTGTACCCTCAGCAAGCTGGGTACTCATTTTACCAACCTTGGAAGGATGGAAGGCTGAGTCTGCCTTGAGCCAGAAACCACCGGGACTTGAAAATATTGTTTCAGATCATGGGATTGGCATACTCATACTATAATTAACAGAATACTCTGTGATCAGCTAATCACACTAAGAGTTAGTTGTTAGCTTTGGGTTGCATCTGAAGTAAGCCCCTACAGCTGTTTTTAAGCTTTTCCAGAATTATTTAGGCAGGGGGTGCCTGCATTTGAACGAAGATATTGGAGCCGGCCTACGCTTCTGGAGTTCTGTCACGAAGGTGGCTAAACATCCTTGCTGTGGGAGAGTCAAGTCCTTACAGCCTCACTGAGAGAATAAACCAGAAAACGGTGTATATCTTTCAGCGTTTCCTCATACCACCCTGCGAACCATCTCACTGGATCCTTCCCGTCCCCTGTTGTGAAAGGGCTCAGTTCCAGTGGGTGCTGGGGTCAAGACTCAGCGAGATCACAGAAGCCGGTGGAGGAGCTGTGGTGGAGCCCATGGTACGCAAAGGGCTGTACCAGCCATTCTGAGCACGAGAGGCTTGTGGAAGGTGAGAGGCAGGGCAGGGAAACTGCGTCGAGGCTGTCGAGGGCAGTGGGGGAGGCAGAGTGTAGGTGGCAGGGAAGCGGGGCAGGGGGTGATGTGGCGCCAGAGCAGGAGGGTACTGATACTGTCGCGGAAGTGGCATGGACATCGGACAGACGGGCAAGATGCCAGAAGTGCCTGGTTTCAGCAGGGCCCGTTCCTGCTTTCTTTGCTTTGCCCGCCGGTTCTGGAACCAAACCTGTGGAAGGAACCAGAAGAGGGAAGAATGCAGACCTTGAATTTTATTGATGGGGCAAGTGAGCTTGGCAGCATTAGGTTATGGTGGGCCTGCTTTCCTGTTCCTGTGTGTACTTGAACACATGATCACATGGTGCTGTCTTACATTGAATCAAACCACTGGTTCATCAAAGTCAGTATTCTCTAATCAGACTGACAGTGACTCTCGGCTCTCCAGATGTTCATGGACTACAAATCCCATCAGCCCCTGCCAGCATGGCCAATTGGAGAGCCACAGGTTGCAGACCCCTGCTCCAGAACCTCAGGAGGAGATCTTTCTCATTGCCTCTTTTCCTGGAGATGCCAGGACCTGAACTTGGGCCCAAGCAGAGGATCTACCACTGAGCCGTGACCCCGCTCTGAAGTCTGGAATTCCAAGGCCAATTACGCACTGACGATTCCCCTCAGGCTTGTAGTGTTTCGTTCTGAAGCTTTTCCCCCTGGGGCATCACGATTAGTTACCCACTCCCCTTTCCCCGCTTTTCCCTTGCCTCCCCCCCCCCCCAACATCTGCTGCAGAGCAACAATTACCCTCTGCAGAGTATTTGGCTTTTGATAGCCCGGGGTTTCCACTTAGCCCCTGTGACATCAGGGCAGTGGCTCAGCCACTCCGCAAGGGGCTTGTGCGCAATTGCTGGCCTCTTTGCGCATGGAATTACCAGGCCTGCCGCATTCTCTCTGAATCCAGGCGGCCTTTCCAAACCCCCCTGCTCCATGTGCAGCGTTCCCTAGCTGTCGTGTACCTGGATGCGAGCCTCGTTGAGTTGGGTGGTCCTGGCCAGCTCCTCCCGGCAGTAGATATCTGGGTAATGGTTTTTCACAAAAGCCACTTCCAGCTGGTCCAGCTGGTCTTGGCTGAGAAAGGTGATCGCGATGTCACTGGCCAACCACGAAAAGAAAGAGAGAGAGAGGAGATTGGGGAGATTATGGCTGTTGGTTGGGTATAAGGAGGTGGCGGCGGTGGTAGCGGCCGTGGGAGAAATTAAGCAGGCCCCTGCCAGTCCAGGAACGTTGGGGAGCTTCCGGTAGAGAGGCACTTCGACATCTGAAAGAGAAGATCTGCCGATACCCTTCTGCTCTGGCCCCACCACAAGTCCTCCGAACAGAAGATGATTTTAACTATTATTGAAAGTCACCTTTTTAAGGTCTGAACCCTCCCGTCCCCAGGCATTGCCCAACCTCGGGCTGGCAACCCTAAGACAAATGCTTCTGTATACTTGGAGTCTTTGCATATGATTATGTGCCTGTTTCATGCTCTGTCCCTACGGCTGACACGGAGGGACAAACCGCAACAAATATTTATTCCCATTCTATTCCCTATGCGGCCCTGTGCTTAGAAACAGGCCAGCATCGGCTGGAAACTCTGGCCTGGTGCCGTACATTCAAGTTTTGGGCCAGGATTTGTTTTAATCATGGTGAACTGGACTATACATCCCAGGGACGCTCCATCCTCCACACAACCCAGTGGTGGATTAAAATCGAAGCCAAACTTAATGAGTTGGGCATTTCCTTGGAGGACCTGCTAATGTTAACTGAGCAGGAGGTCTATGGGGCTATCAAGAAGAGACTTTGATAGAGAGTTTCAACAGATGCTAGAGGAAGCTAATAAAACCTGTTCCCCGATCTCTCTGGGAATACCTGTGGATAGATTAATTGTAGCCCAGTACCTCTATCTCCTGGTTGAGGCCCGGTGGCGTAGAGCAATCACCTTAGCTAGGTGTAATGCCCTGCCTTCTTCCTTTAGCCTTGGACGCCACCTGGGAATTCCACATAAAGAAATGAAATGCCCGTGGCATGGGTTCTATGGAAACAGTATCTCATATGCTGTTGAATTGTCCTTTTTATGAGTTAGGTAGGAAGAAGCACATAATCCCCTTCCTGCATGGAAGTGAAGGCATTACAGATAAACAGAAGGTTATCTTTTAAACAGCCACAACTACGAGCTGTTGGAAGCGGTGCCTAATTTTTTTATGGGGTTATTTTAACTCGTCAGAAGTTGTAAAGGCTGTTGTTACCTTGCAATGTTAATCTTAAACTATTTATATGCCATTAAAGGTATTCGAAATCGAAATATTTATTCATTATTCAATTTGCGCCCCCTTTCCTCTGAAGAATGATGGAGGCGTATCTGGAGCTCACACACACCCCGCACCAAGGGCACCGATTTTATCTTCAACTCCGTGCAACTGTAGGCCCAGAAGTCCCCCGTCTTTTTCAGCTGGTGGTCATCTTCGGAATTCTAAATTATTGCGGCAAGTGCAGCCACAAACTGGCAGAGCCAGCCACAAAACGTCTCACACAGTTTGCCTCCAGTCACACTGTGCTGTTGTGTCCACTGTGGGCAAGATGACATTTAAAAAAAATCTGCACCAGAGGCGTTCCTCCCATTGGGCAAAGTGGGCAGCTGCCCAGGGTGCCACCTTGTGGTGGGTTTTTGTATTTTCAGTGTTTTTTTCCGTTTTTGGCCTGCAGGGGGCACAGATTTTAGGCTAGCAGCACCAAAATTTCAGGGATTTTTTGGGAGACTCTCCTGATGATATGACCCAGGTTTGGTGAGGTTTGGTTTAGGGAGTCCAAAGTTATGGACTCTCAAAGGGAGTGCCCCCGTCCCCCATTGTTTCCAATGGGAGCTAATAGGAGATGGGGGCTACACCTTTGAGGGTCCATAACTTTGGACCCCCTGAACCAAACTTCACCAAACCTGGGTGGTATCATCAGTAGGGTCTCACGAAGATACTCTGAAATTTTGGTGCTGTTATCTTAATAATTGCACTCCTGACAACCCAAATTTCCCCAGATTCTCTTTTTAAATCCACTCCCTGCCAATGCTTGTTTTCTTTCTGTCTTTTATTCTCTCAATCTATATATATAAAAAGCTAACCGTGTATGTGTTGATGACAGGGTACCTCAGTAACTGCTGGGCCAATTCCTCTGAAAATTCCCAGCCACTATAGTCAGTCAGGCGAGAGTGTTTTCAGATGTTCACATACCTATGAAATTTCAGCATACCTGGCCCAGGTAAGCAACGCTTTTCCTGGCTCCCTGGTGTGTGTGTGTAACTGTCACCCTTATGAGAATGTTAAGTGGCCCTTAGAATGTTCACTCCAAGATGGCCCAAAGATGAGGCAGTGGAGACAGCACATGAGGCAGTCACTTTCGAGGTGGAAGTGAAACACATACACACACACATACATCAGGGGAGGGAGGGAGGAGGAGGGAGGAGGAGGAGGAAAGAAGAGGGAAGAGCGAGGAGGAGTTTGGATTGATCTATCCCCCCCCTCTCCTGTAGGAGACTCAAAGGGAGCTGACAATCTCCTTACATGCCCCTCTCAACAACAAATACCCTGCTGTGAGGGAAATAGGACTGAGAGAGGCTCCGAGAAGCTGCTGTGATTAGCTCCAAGGTCACTTGGCATGAGAGTGTGTGGGAGATGTACAGGAGTGTGACTACTCTGAATTCCCCCGACCTCCCAAAGCCTCCACAGCAAGTAGCGCAGAACGAGGAGGAATCAAACCCAGTTCCTTCCAGATTAGATACACAAGCTCTTAACCTCCACTGCCACTGAGAGGGAGGGTAGCAGCATCAGAGATGGGATCCAACAGTTTCTCACCTAGGGTTCCCCGAGAGTAGGTTACTAATTATTTGTATTGTGTGCCAGAGAGGGTTACTAATTGAGTGATTTTTGTCACGTGATTTTTTTTTTTTGCCTTAGTTATTGCACCCCCCCCTTCTCTCCAGAAGTAAGCCTTGAATCTTGAAGCAGTCTAGCAGGGAGGTGCACCAGCGCAAGCGTGGCAGCCCTGGTGCCTGCGTGCATCTGCATTAGTCCCACCCAAGGACCCGGCACAGCTGGCTGCGTCAACCTGCCACAGCTCCCAGTAATGCCACCCCGCCCCTGGAATGGCCTCGGCCAGGCCCCTGTCGGCTACCCTTATCGCCTAGCTCCCATTGGCTTCATACGCCACAGTTTTCTGAATCCTGCCACCATGGGAACCTGTTACTTTAAAATTTTTGGATCCCACCACTGGGTGGCATGCAAGGAAGAGAGGGAGGGAGAGGAAGGGGATGGTGGGGAGGCATGCACAATGGCAGAGAAGTGAGAGAGGGGAGACAGTGAGCTGTGGCATGCAAGGGAGGGGAGGCAGGGGGGGCCCACCATCTTGATATGCCCAACCCACCCTAGGGGAGGGAAAGGGAGGGGGGGGGGGGGGAGGGGTGGCATGCAAGGGAGAGAGAGGTGAGGGGGAGGAAGAGAGGTGGGGGTGGCATGCAAGGGGGAGGGAGGCAGGGGCCAGCAAGATGCCTTGATATGACCCACCCCACCCTAGCTAAGGAGGGAAAAGGGAAGGAGGGAAGAGGGGAAGGGGAGGGTGGCATCTGCAAAGGGAAGAGAGAGAGAAGGGAGGGAAATGGTAGAGAGCTTGCAAGGGCGACTTGCCAGGACGGGAGGGAGGGGCTGGAGCACCCTAGAACTTCCCTGAATACTGCAGATTACAGTTAAAGAGAAACCAAGGCACGCATTGCGTACTCCAGGAAGTAAATAATTACAGCAACCATGACATACTTTGAATGGCTGCGTGTCGCACCCGATCAGAGGGTTTCCTCCAGAAAGTGACACCCGTGCCACCAATGGAAACTTACTCCCAGGTAAAGGATCACTGACCAGCCAGCCAGCTAGATGTGTGGGAGGGAGTGCCTTTCATCCCTCCCCCAAAGGAATGCTTGGGTACACACATCACTTGACATACAGCAGTGATATCAGGCTGCATGTTTGCATGAGCATGTACTGCCCAGCCTTCTACGCAATTGATTTGCTGCTACTGTTCCTTTCCCATTTCACCACAATAAGCCACAGCAACGCGTGGCCGGGCCACGCTAGTGCCTAATAAAGGTTATATTATTATTATTAAATCCACCCCTTCGGCATGGATTTAAAGGGAGAATCTGAGGTCCCCTTAGTTTAAACAGTGAAAGTGATTCTGTTTCCAGGGGTGGGGAGAATCCAACCCCAAAACAGCATCACTTTCAGTATCAGTTTCTAACTAGGGACCCCAGATTCTCCATTAAGTAATGTGGATTTCTTAAAAGAGAATCTAGGGGATAGCCCATGGTTTAAACACCATTGAAAACAATGCTGTTTCCCCCAATTGGGGGAGACTGGATACAGCACCATAAAATGTTTTCATAGCAGTAATAAAACATTTTGAAAGCATTTTGAAAATATTTTCCAAAAATTGTTTCTGCTGTGTGGCATGGCCCATTGCTGTGTTCAGATCTGTGAGTTGGGGGATGTTCTACAATGTGGTGGTGACTTTGAAACGACCTGGTGGGAAAAAAAATCATTGTTTGGTCACGGTGTGGGAGGGTGGCCGCCCATGGGGGGGGGGGGATTCAAACTCAGGTTTTGCCCAGGGCTCCAGTTTGCCTAGGCACGGCCAATCAGAAGTCTTGTTGGTTGAAAGCGTTACCTGGCTCCCCCGCTTTCTGAAAACCCTTGTTGGGCACCATGTTGGGAACTTCTGTGTTGCTCTGAGGGCCTAACAGTGGGAGTTAGTGTTTCTGGGTCTTCCCTAAGAGCCGCCATTCAGCCCAGTCCTGTCAAGCAGATGTGTGCTGGGAGAGGCTGGCTGCAGCTTAGATTCTCAGGCGTCTGGAGGCCAATTTTAATTGGGACGGTTGTGTCAGCAGAAAGCGCACTCGAGCCTCTCCTTCGGTCTGCCGCATCTTATTTCTTGGGACAAAGCCAGGGCTGGACCAAGGCATTTTGGAACGTGTGATGGGACCAGCATCTCACGGGGCGTGCTGTTGGTGGGAAATCCACCTGCACGAGCCTCATTGAATTGAGAGGAATTGACGCAGGAGCGCTGTCAAGAATTTCTCACTGGATTGTGTTCTCGGGTTGCCAGTTTCCAGGTGCTGGCTGGGGATCTCCTGGAAGTACAAATGATCTCCGTTCTAAAGGGGGGAGGAGGAGGAGTTTGGATTTATACCCCGTCTTTCTCTGCTGTTGAGGCCAGAGAGGGAAAGACAAGGGCCGGCCTGAGTGGCATAATTTGGGCTGCCAAGTACAGCTGGGGAAACTGCTCATGATTTTGGGGCAGGAGAAGAACCTCAGTGGGTGTATAAGGCTATTGAATCCACACTCCAAAGCAGCCGTTTTCTCCAGGAAAGTGACAGCCAGTGTGGCGTAGTGGTTAAGAGCAGGTGTACTCTAATCTGGAGGGACTGGGTTTGATTCCCCGCTCTGCCGCTTGAGCTGTGGAGGCTCATCTAGGGCAGGGGTAGGGAACCTGCGGCTCTCCAGATGTTCAGGAACTACAATTCCCATCAGCCTCTGTCAGCATGGCCAATTGGCCATGCTGAGTAGGAACTGATAAGAAGTGGTCCTATCTGGAGACAGTTCTGATCTAGGGGATTCTGATTAGCCTGTGCACTCCCACACACACCAGCTGGATGACCTTGGGCTAGTCACAGTTCTTCAGAGCTCTCTCAGCCCCACCCACCTCACAGGGTGTTTGTTGGGGGGGCGGGAAGAGAAAGGAGATTGTAAGCCCCTTTGAGTCTTCCTACAGGAGAGAAAGGGGAATATAAATCTAGCTCCTCCTCCTCCTCCTATGAGGAGACTCAAGACGACGTACAAACTCCTTTCCCTTCCTCTCCCAGCACTTGGACTGCTTGTCAGGCAGGTGGAGGCTGGAGAGGAAAGATCTAGAGAGCACTGAAACTGGCCCAAGATCCCTAACAGAAGGAATGTAGGAGGTGGGAGAAAACAAAACCTGGTTCTGGAGATGAGAGGATCCCACCTGCTCTTGTGGAGGAGTGGGGAATGAAACCCAGTTCTCCAGATCAGAGTCCACCTGCTCTTAACCGCTACGCCGCACTGGCCAGGAGAGAAAGAAAACAGGGAAAGGGGAGAGGATATGGGGACTTTCAGGGAAGGGAGATGAGTTGTGTAGGTGCACCTGTTAACAAATGGAGAAGTCACCCTTCTATGATTTATGATTTAGCACTCCTTCATGCCCAGAGGTAGAAGAAGAAGAGTTTGAATTCTCTCCTATAAGGAGTCTCAAAGCGGCTGACGGCCTCCTTTCCCTTCCCACAACAGACACCTTGTGAGGTAGGTGGGGCTGAGAGAGTTCTGAGAGAGCTGTGATTGGGCCAAGGTCATCCAGCAGGCCTCATGTGGGGGAGTGGGCAAGCTGTTCCAGTTCACCAGATAAGAGTCCTCTGCTTATGTGGAGAAGTGGGGAATCAAACCTGGTTCTCTAGACCAGAGTCCACTGCTCCTAACCACTGCGGCACACTGGCTCTCTGGTGATGCTTCCTATTGTCTTCTGAAACAGGTCCTGCTTCTGTGAGGCTGTGAAACGTCAGAACTGGCCCTTTGCTTTGGGGAAGGAGGACCCGAGCAACAGGAAACACACTGGCAGGAACCACGCTACCTGTGGGCGCCACGCTTGGGACCCCTGCTGCAATGCAGAGGTAGTGTAATAATGCCGTCTTTGAGAGGGGGATCAGGGGGCTGCGGTTGAGAAGACCAGTGAAGAGGGAATGCAGCTGATGCAGCCCTCTTCTCTCCTATCCTCACAAACAACGCGATGCAGTGGCTTAAAAAATCTCCCACAAAATACCTGAGGACGCTGCTGGTCAGAGTGCTAGAGAGTCCAGTGACCCGTATAAGGTGGCTTTGCGTTTCGGTGGCCCAGGGGCAGCAAAAGGCCAGGAGCCAGATGGGGGATTCTGATCCTGATAGCTTTTGGCGAAAAAAGATATCAGACCTTGCAAGTCACTCAGCTGACGAGCTGCTAGTTGCGAAATCTGTGCCGTGATCTTCTCGTCTTCCTCCTAGCTATAAATATTATTTTAAAGTCGCAGCCAGCCGCCCCGGGTAGGCAGACTTCTTTCTCCCATTCCGATAATTAAGCACCGCGAAGGTAACTTTTTCTTTCTTTCTTTCTCTCTTTTCCAATTCCTTCCCGCAATCCCAAGGATTAACTTTGGGGAACATGATGCGGCAGCCCCCGCCCCTGAGGAGAACCTGAGATCGTGAGACCGAGGGGCACACAATGGGCCAGCCGGGAAAACTAATTAATTTGGGACCCTCGTGTTGGGGAACTTGAGCCCCCAGGATCTGAGCCAAACAGCTTTCAAATTAACACGTGTGGCATTGGGTGTTTGGGGACAGCCTGGGTGGAGGGTGTGCGCACGATTACCGGTTTCTTTCACTTGTTTCAATCTTCTGGTACTTAGCAATATCGTCCAGCTTCTTGGCGGCTTTCATGTGGAAACAAACGTTCCCATCCCCTCCCAAAACCCCAACGGGCACCAACGCCTTTTGCAAAGTCGGTGGCCAAACCGCTTCTATTGAAGGAATTCCCGGCCAAGACTGCATTGACAAAGGTCAGTTTTGAGGGCTTTAGGGTGAATCCCTTATGCGATATCCTTCCTTTCCTACATTTAGGGGAAAGCCTCTTCCAGCAGTCATGGGGTATTATAGGAATTGCTTTGCATTTCTGCAGCAAGTATTTACGGAAGGAGAGAATGAAGCAGGGATGGCGGCATCTCTGGCAGATTGGTCTACGGGATTTGCTTTGCAAGAGTTAACAGCACGTCAGCATTCTGCCTGCGAACCCCCGTGCAAGGGACAAGTAAGAGTGAGCGATAAGAAACCCACAGGCAATACCCCTCGTCACCCCATTAGGCGCCACTCCCATCTCAGAGCTATTTTTATAATAATCATCTCTCTCTACCTGGCTTCTTTCCTAGACACAAGACAGTTGGAAAATGTAATGTTGTCCCCCCCCACCCCACCCCAGTCTGCGCACGCATAATAAAATACAGAAACCAGAAACTGCCCATCATCTGCTTAATTCGAATGGTTAGAAACAAACTTGAATAACAAAATCTTGCCGCGCTTCCAGAAGAGTTTGCTGGACCTCTAACCTCTACATTCCCTGTCTCTTCTGGAGCAGGGAACCAATCGTAACTGATCGCACCCTGAAACTGAAATGTTGTGATGCCTTCTCCCTGGTTTCTTTTGCTACCTTGGACAATCTCTTTTCCTCCCCCAAATTCACCTGAACTTCTCTCCTGTCTAGATGCCCTCTTGTTGTCTCTTCTATGTGTCCAGGTAAGAACTCACCAGCTGTGGAGCTGACGGTCTCGGGGTACGTCTCGGTGAACCCCGCAGTCTTCCTCTTGGCTGCTCGTCCCCCTTCCATATCTGTTGATCCCTCCTGCACTTCCCCCCCAAACTTTTAAACCTGTTCTGACGTCAGTGCTGTCTCTCGGGGGAGTGGTCTGTGTGTGTCGGGTGGGGCATGTTTGCCAAGCACCTCCCACTAGCCAGCCTGCTGAGGTGGACAGCAAGAGGGAGGGTCAGGCCAGAGGAAAGTGGAAAATGACACTACAGAAGGCGGGTAGGCAGGAGGGGTGTCAGGATTTGGGGTGCGTGTGTGGAGGACTGTGGCTGGGTTGCGCTGAAACGTGTTTGTTCTGTTGGCCAGCGATGGATGTGCAGAGATACTGTCTGCATGTGACATTGCAAGGGTGTGGGTTAAACTGTACAATTGTGTGTGTTCAAGTGCAATTCACTTTGCTTCTCTGTTGTTCTGCACAACAGGTGTGTGGTTTTGACCGTCCCGCGGCTCTCGTGGGTTGCTGTTTGAATGCCGAGGTCTTAAAGCATGCCGGGGGGCTTTCTGGGGATGGCTGTGCTGTAACACTCAAGAGACCCTCTGTGTGTGGCGGCCCGGAGCCCTCATCTCTTGGGATAAGGTTCCAGTAATCACGGCTGCCTTTTGTCAAGGCAAATCCCTTCCAAATGCAGGAACCAACCGACCTATGCTGGACTCGCAACCCTGACAGCAGCCCCGCCAGCTCTTCTAAGTGTGCCTTGCATCCACGGACTGTCTCCGTGCTATCCAAGCTAGGATGACCAACCCCAAGTTTGGAAATACCTGGGGATTTAAGGGTGGAACCTGGCAGAGCAAAGTTTGGGGAGGGAATGGACCTCCATAGGGTATATAATGCCATGCAGTCCACCTTCCAAGGCAGTCATTTCCTTTCGGAGCAGTGAAATAAACATTGAAAATGGGGATCAGCAGCAATCCCAGGAGATCTCCAGCTTCCATCTGGAAGCTGACTACCCTGACACGGGGGGTGGGGTGGGGTGGGGTGGGGTGAGGTGGTTCACCCTCAGCCATTACTTGTTCTTTTCCAGAACTTTGGTTGTTGGAGCTCCAGAGGTCCACTTGTAGAGCTGAAGAGCAAACCTGGAGGGACACAAGATGAAGCCGGTCACAAGCAGGTCTGGCAGGTGGAAGAGATTCCACAGCTGTGGAGGAGGCAGGGCTGGTTCAAGGTGTTTTGTCCCCCAAGCGCTGAAGGGGGCTCTGATGGTGGCAGCACAAGGCCCTGGAGGTGAAGGGACTTGCCACCTTTACCACTGAGAGAGGGATGCCAGACATGCTGCTAGCTCTGCCAACATCCACCTGGGGCCAGGAGTTCTCCCAGAATTACCATATATCTCCAAGCCACAGTTCCCCTGGGGCACAGGTGTCAAACTCGCGGCCCTCCAGATGTTATGGACTACAGTTCCCATCATCCCCTGCCAGCATGAGCAATTAGCAATGAGCACAGTGAGTTTGGCACCTATGCCCTGGGGGAAATGGCAGCTTTGGAGGACCAACTCTATAGTATACCATAGTTTCTAGGTGAAATCCCAACCCAAATTCCCCTCT
Organism: Sphaerodactylus townsendi; assembly: GCF_021028975.2. Classification (NCBI taxonomy): domain Eukaryota; kingdom Metazoa; phylum Chordata; class Lepidosauria; order Squamata; family Sphaerodactylidae; genus Sphaerodactylus; species Sphaerodactylus townsendi. Next base: position 175,348,276 of record NC_059427.1, on the reverse strand, counting down.
CCCTAGGCATAGCCACCAGACCTCCACACATTTTCTAGGCCGGAGTTGCCCACCCTGCTGACACCACTGTGGTGCATCGGCTCCTTCCTCAGCCTCCTGGGTGGCTTGGCTGGAGAACTGGCCGTTGGAGGATGCCCAGCAGGGTTCCGAAGCACCCAGTCAGGCTGGGGCAATCTCCAGAAACTTTGTGGTAAAATCATGGAGTTTCTGATGATTCCTAGAACTACCTATTTCACTTCTGTTCTTTTTTTAACTGGAGGTGACATGGCTGTGGTGCCCATATTTCTCCCCACAGCACTACCGCCTATCATCTGACACTTCCTGGCAACACTAAATTGCCCGGGCTCTGGGGTTTCTCGCCGCCACTATCATAGACCATGTCTGTACTCTTTAAGCGTGTTTAAAGAGCATGCTGGCCTTTGAGCAGGAAAGCAGTTTGTCTTGGATAGTACTTCCGCTGATAGCCTGTCCCCCCCCCCCGCCCCCGCATTTCATCCACTGGGAAGCTAGTAGAAGGGAGAGCAGGGGGGCTCTAAATTGTCCATTGATTGGGCGCTACTCTGATTGCTCTTCGATTGTTCACAATGCGATTAAGGCCTCGATGATTGCTAAGAATTCCTTGGGGTCCTGGCGGGCAGCCACCCTCATTACTAGTAATTGGGAACAGTAGAGGCGGAGGGGAGGACGTGCCCTCAGGACGTGGCACTAGGCACATTCAGGGCTGGCAGATGGCAACCAAGAGTGTCCCCTTTGCAACCTGCATGTCGATAAGCTTTTAAAAGTCTTGACTACCGAATTGATTCCAGATCAGAACTCAATGAATCTGCCCGGCCGAAGGGCTCCAGTCCATTTGCACGGCTCAGAGAAGTAGCCAGGAGTTCTGATTGCTGGCTTCCTTCGGCATAACTTGTGAGTTTAACTAAAATGCTGGTTGCAACCTCTGTAGCTCTTTGTGGTCCAGGAACCACATGTCACAAGGAACGTCTCTCTGCATGCAACCCCCACGCAAGGGTTGCCAATCCAAGTTGTGAAATTCTTGGAGATTTGGGGATGGAGCCCAGGGAGGGCGTGGTTTGGAGAGGGGAGGGGCCTCAGCAGGATGTAGTGCCATCCAGTCCACTGTCCAAAGCTGCCATTTTCTTTTTTGTGGTCTGGAGGTCAGATGTAATTCTGTAATTCTGTGTATTGTCGAAGGCTTTCGCAGCTGGAATCACTGGGGTGCTGTGTGGTTTCCGGGCTGTATGGCCGTGTTCTAGCAGCATTCTCTCCTGACATTTTGCCTGCATCTGTGGCTGGATCCTCTGAAGATGCCAGCCACAAATGCAGGCAAAATGTCAGGAGAGAATGCTGCTAGAACACGGCCATACAGCCCAGAAACCACACAACTCCCCATATGTAATTCTGTTGTTACTTTGTATGCTTCAGAATAGGTACAGCCTTGTTCAGTAATATTGGATGGGGCAACTCTGCATAGGAGAATGCAGTGGTGGGATCCAAAAATTTTAGTAACAGGTTCCCTCGCCAATAGCCAGCAAAGGGGGCGAAGAGGCATACCCTAGACAAACCACAGACCCTGGGCAAAAACTGGGTTGGATGCCCCAAGAACCACCCACCACAACCCCAAAACTTTGCACCAGGTCATTTCTAAATCATCATCACATTATGAAAAATGCCCAACTCACAAATCTGAACACAGCAATGGTGAAACACAGGTTCTTTGATGAAGACTGGTGGATAAAGGTACGGGCTGAGAATCAATGGAATTACGGGTACCTGGGGATTAACCAGTTCAGGGAGTTACATTATCAATGCATAGTGCTATATATGGGACCTTCGCGTTCAAAGAGCAGTGTATGTCTCGAGGGAGGCCGAAGGGGTCTGGAGGTGGAAGCGGACCAGTGAAGTAGCCCCCTCTCGGCACACACAAAATGCCAGTGACTCTCGGGAACTGGTGAGAACCTGCTGGATCCCACCTCTGGGAGAATGCAATTTTGGTCAACATTTTTAGTCCAGTAAATTTGGAACTTTGGCAGACACAAGGAAGCACACGAGGCTTTTTTGTTTATGACATTCAGTATGACATTCAGTAAGCAACAATGAAGGTGCCGACCATTATCATGGACGGTAGGAAACCCCCCCCTCTTTTAATGGCAATTCTGGTTTTTGCTTCTTTGAAGCAGAACCGCTATTTGTAAACTTTTACCTTTTTGAGTCCTTTGAGCATAATCTGTATTCATGACTTAGTTCACAACCCAACGATAATTTCCAAACAATACATTTTCCCTTTTTTCCCCACCCTCCCCCAATTTTATGTTTATTTTTCTTTAACCAAACAGCAGTAAGTTCATTCGTTGTTGTCTCCTCATCCATATGTCTTCTTTGACTTCCGTTTCCTTCATCCAGTTCTCATAACTTGTCCATATCTTCATTATTTCATTCTGTTTTTCTTGCCATGTTTTATTCTTTGATAATATTTCAAAAATGTCTAAAGTTACTTGTTCCCATATATATTCCAGCCATTTTTGAATCGTCCATTTTTTCTTATCTTTCCATCCAAACACTATCACTGCATGTGTTGCTCTAATCAACATTTTGTACATATTTCTATATCGTGTATCTATTTTTTATCATTAATTATTCCCATCAATAATAGATCATTTCTTAATTCCACTTTATTTTTCACCAATTTCTCTATCCACAGCAGTGCCTTTTCCCAGAATCTTTTTACTTCTTTGCAATCAATCCACATATGGCTATAATGTGCATCTTGGTCTCCATAGTGCCAACATTTTGGGGATAAACCCTTAACCATATATGCAAGTTGTTTAGGAGTTCTATTCCATTTTAAAATCAACTTTCTTTCCAACTCCATATATTTTTCCATTTTTATATTTCTCGAGCTAGCCATTATTCTTTCAATTTTTTCATCATTCAGAGTGCCTTCCTTCTCCCGTTTTTGTTTCATAGCTCTTATCATGAATTCCTTATCATCAATCATCACATTATATATTTGACCCAAAGCTTTCCCTTTCCTTTTTTCATAGATTTCCAAGCAATTTGCCATTATACATTCTCCTTTTATTTGCAACACCTTAATTCTTTCCCATATTCCTCTCAATACCAACCAGTTCTCTGTACCGCCTATCTCTATACATTTTTGTAATGTCATTATTTCACCCCCTTCTCTAATCATATTTGCCACCGTACAAATTCCTTGTCTCTCCAAAATTTGTATTACTTTCTTTCCTTCTTTTCCTTGTATTACTTTCTTTCCTTCTTTTCCTTGTATTACTTTCTTTCCTTCTTTTCCTTGTATTACTTTCTTTCCTTCTTTTCCTTGTATTACTTTCTTTCCTTCTTTTCCTTGTATTACTTTCTTTCCTTCTTTTCCTTGTATTACTTTCTTTCCTTCTTTTCCTTGTATTACTTTCTTTCCTTCTTTTCCTTGTATTACTTTCTTTCCTTCTTTTCCTTGTATTACTTTCTTTCCTTCTTGCCACTGACGCCGCATCCCGGGCATCCATTTCTCTCTCCATTTTTCCCATATGTCCAGATTCACCTTTCTCGGATCTATCATCGTTTGGATTCCCTTCTCCATCTTATTAATATATATTCCGTATGTTCCCTCTTCGTTATTTATTTCATTTTCAAATATAATCCATCCTTCATTATTTTCTTCTCTTATCCCCATCAAACACTTTATCTGAAATGCTTCATAGTATTCTTGCATTTTTGGGATTCCCCAGCCCAAATATTTCTTTGTCATATACAACATTTTGTTCATTAGTTTGGAGAGGAGACGTCTGAGGAGGGGTAGGATTGAAGTCTATAAAGTCTCTCTTTCTCACAATACTAGAACCAGGGGGCATACATTGAAAATGCTGGAGGGAAGAATTAGGACTAATAAAAGGAAACATTTCTTCACACAACGTGTGATTGGTGTTTGGAATATGCTGCCACAGGAGGTGGTGATGGCCACTAACCTGGATAGCTTTAAAAGGGGCTTGGACAGATTTATGGAGGAGAAGTCGATCTCTGGCTACCAATCTTGATCCTCTTTGATCTGAGATTGCAAATGCCTTAGCACACCAGGTGCTTGGGAGCAGCAGCAGCAGCAGAAGGCCATTGTTTCACATCCTGCCTGTGAGCTCCCAAAGGCACCCGGTGGGCCACTGCGAGTAGCAGAGTGCTGGACTAGATAGACTCTGGTCTGATCCAGCAGGCTCTTTCTTATGTTCTTATTACTCTTGGATTCTTATTATTAAATACCCATGCTTTCAACTTTCTATCCCATTCCTCAAATTCTAGGAGCAGCAGTTGCTCGGTTTTTCCTCATATTTATCCATTTGCACTTTGCTAAATAAATCACTGTAAAACTCTTCGAATTTCTTTCTAATTTCTTTGCTATCGGTTATAAAATGGTTTTTATCCTCTCTTATCCCTCTTATTCTCTGTTTTTCTTTTTAAATAATTCGCCAATCTTTTCATTGAGTTAATATTTGATCTTTGAAATTGATTTTTACCCATAATTCCTTCTTCCACATCTCTACATTGTCCAGATCCTCTAATTGTGCCTGTAGATTATGTAACTCATTTTTTATAGATACTTCAAATTTAGACTGGAGTTTAATCCTTCTAATCCTTATCTCTTCAACTAGTTCTTTCCTTTCTTTGTTCACTACTCTGTTTCATTGTGCTTCTCTAGCAAAACAGTAACCTCGCATAACTGCTTTCGAAGCATCCCACAGGACGTCATCTGTCACTGTATCTTTACTGCTATGCCTTGCTGGCCTTTTCTCTCCTCATTCCCAGTGGTGCCATGGGTTGGGATTCCATCCATGGCATAAGTGTATATCTGAGACTGCTTGTAGGTGCCCTGAGGGCCCCATACTCACTGACTGCAATGGGAAATCAACAATCCCCTTTTGAAGAGCCCCTGCTGGATTGGATCGGTGGTCCCTCAGGCCCAGCCTCTTGCCTCACACAGTGGCCAACCAGTTCCTCTGGAAACCCAACAAACAGGCCACAGAGGCCAAGGCCTTCATAAAAATGCAAGAAGAGTCCTACTGAATAAGACCAGGGGTCCCTCAAGCCCAGCCTCTTGCCTCACACAGTGGCCCATCAGTTCCTCTGCAGATCGAACAACTGGGCACAGAGGCTAAGGCCTTCCCTTGAGGTTGCCTGCTGGCAGTGGGATTCAGAGGATGACTACCTCTGAACATGGAGGTTCTTTTTAGTCACCATGGCTAGCAAGCTCTCCTCCGTGCATCTGTCTCACCCCCTTTTAAAGCTGTTTATGCCTGTGGCCATCACTACATCCTCTGGCAGCGAATTCTACATTTGAATTGCATGTTGTGTAAAGAAGTGATAGGTGGGTGTCTTTGTTCAAGGAGCATCAGACCATACTTAACCTGCATTTGGTCCATGCAGGCCTTCCCCACCATAGATTGGCTCTGAGTCAGTGACAGGTTATGATGTCACAGGATGACCCCAGAACTGAGGTTCTGGAATCCATCAAACGGCTGCCTGTGGGTGGCATGTGCTTGGTGGGTGTGGCTTGAGCTGGTTAAGAACTTTACTGAGGCCTTGAAGAGATTCAGGCAGGCTTGAGGGCCAAGGTAGGAGCCACACTCTGTTAGTCTACACTGCAAGGCTTCTGTAGATAAAAATGTAGCACCCTGAATGAAAAGGTGACGTGAGTTTACTATTCTGAATTGAAGCTGGCTTGGACTGTACCCACCTGGTAGTCCAAGTTGATCATTTTTGGAGAGGTACATAGTTGCTCATTGAGAAATTAACTATTTTCCCATCAGGCTGAGAATGAGGCCACATTCAAATGAGTTTCCTTGGATTTCTCTGCTTATCTGCACCAAAAGAGACTATATGATACAGCTTCACATTGGTATAGACGAAAAGATAGCAGGACGCCCTCAGAAGATCTCACACATTGTACATCTTCATTGAGGCTTTTCCATTCATGTTGGATATGTGAATGAAACCTATCTCCAATTTTAAAATTCAGAACAGCAGTATGCTTCAGCTGTTAGACACATGGGGAAAACCAGGTTAAATACTTCTTCAGGGAGAGAATTCAGGATGGTTTTGCTGTTCTGTCCACAGTCTTTATATAGAAGAAGAAGAGTTTGGATTTATATCCCCCCTTTCTCTCCTGCAGGAGACTCAAAGGGGCTTACAATCTCCTTGCCCTTCCCCACTCACAACAAACACCCTGTGAGGTGGGTGGGGCTGAGAGAGATCCGAGAAGCTGTGACTAGCCCAAGATCACCCAGCTGGCATGTGGGGGAGTGTACAGGCTAATCTGAATTCCCCAGATAAGCCTCCACAGCTCAGGCGGCAGAGCTGGGAATCAAACCCGGTTCCTCCAGATTAGATACATGAGCTCTTAACCTCCTACGCCACTGCTGCTCCTAGAATTACCTTCCCAACTTGTCTTCCCTTGGTTAGGGAAGTCCAGTGAAAATACCCACAGGTTTTCTCCTGGCTGGGCTCCTTTCAGTGTGTTTTTGTGTTTTCACCCAGACCTTGTGTAAGCATAAGCAGAACAGAAAATTAAGAGAAATAGGAACCTTATTGTAACAGTTGTATTAAAATACAAAGAGAAGAATAAGCATATATGTAATATCATTCACAATGATATAATGAACAATAAACAATGCACGATGATCATGACCATTTTGAGCATTGAATAGGGATATAAGAAGCATTAAATGGTAATTATTGTAATAACTCTTAGCATTAATTATTGGACAGTATGTACAGTGTTTAGTAAACAGTAATAATGTTTAACAATATTGTAAGAACATAAGAACATAAGAACTAGCCTGCTGGATCAGACCAGAGTCCATCTAGTCCAGCATTCTGCTACTCGCAGTGGCCCACCAGGTGCCTTTGGGAGCTCACATGCAGGAGGTGAAGCAATGGCCTTCTGCTGCTGCTGCTGCTCCCTGAGCACCTGGTCTGCTAAGGCATTTGCAATCTGAGATCAAGGAGGATCAAGATTGGTAGCCATAGATTGACTTTCTCCTCCATAAAATCTGTCCAAGCCCTTTTTAAAACTATCAGGTTAGTGGCCATCACCACCTCCTGTGGCAGCATATTCCAAACACCAATCCTACGATAATGGAAAGTGTTCCTTTATTAGTCTGCTGTATAATCTGATTCAATAACCAATGAAAAAAAAAATTCTCTCTGTCAACATTTTCACCACCCCATGCATAACATAGGCTTCCAATCATATCCCCTGAGCGTCTCCTCTCAAACTAAAAAGAGTCCCCAAGCATGCAGCCTCTCCCTCTCATAAGGAAGGTGCTCCAATCCCTTCAATCATCCTCGTTGCCCTTCTCTGCACTTTTCTATCTCTTGATATCCTTTTTGAGATGTGGCGACCAAGAACTGAACACAGTACTCCAGAATGCGATTACACTACTGCCTTATATAAGACATGACAATCCTTGCAGTTTTATTATCAACTCCTTTCCTAGTATCCCAGCATAGAGTTTGCCTTTTTTCACAGCTGCCATGCATTGAGTTTGACATTCCCATGGAGACTATCAACTAAAGGCATTAAAATCCCTTTCCTGGTCTGTGACTATTAGCACTGACCCCTAGCGTCTTATGTGAAGTTTGGATTTTTTGCCCCTATGTGCATCGCACATTTAGCTACATTGAACTTCCATTTGGCATTCTTAGCCCACTCACCCTGAACATCAAGGTCCACTTGGAGCTCTTAATCCCTTTGTGGTTCTTACCACCCTACATGGTACTGTATCATCTGCGAACTTAGCCACCACCACACTACCACCCTACTTCCAGGTCATTTTATGAATAGGGTTAAAAGAGCACTGGTCCCAAAAGCGGATCCTTGGGGACCTCACTCCCACATCTCTCCATTGTGAGAACTTCCATTTATACCACCCTTGTTTCCTGTTCCTCCAACCAGTTTTTTAATCCATGGGGACTTCCCTCTTATTCCTTCATTGCTGAGTTTTTCTCAACAGTCTCTGGTGAGGAACTTTGTCAAAAGCCTTTTGGAAATCCAAGTAGACAATGTCCACTGGTTCCCCCTTATCCACATGTCTGTTTACACCCTCAAAGAACTCTAGTAAGTTTGTAAGACAGGACTTGCCTCTACAAAAGCCATGCTGACTCTTCCTCAGCAGGTCTTGCTTTTCTACATGTTTTATAATTTTATCTTTAATGATAGATTCTACTAATTTACCAGGAACAGATGTCAAACTGACTGGCCTGTAATTTCCTGGGTCCCCCCTAGACCCTTTCTTAAAGATTGGTGTGACATTGGCCATCTTCCAGTCTTCAGGGATGGAGCCTGATTTCAGGGATAAGTTGCATATTAATGTGAGAACATCAGCAATTTCATGCTTGAGCTCTTTAAGAACTCTTGGATGAATGCAATCTGGGCCAGGGGATTTGGTAGCAATTGTAAGGTAAGTTGTGGTAAAATAGAATAAGGAATCTCACCGTGATAACTGTTACTGTAAATGTGTAGCAATATTTCCCAATTTTTTTAGTTTCATCTCGTCATTATAAATGTTATACTTCTTTTGAGATATAATAAATTACTAAAATTCCCCTTGATACAGAATTATGACTTCTAGAAGAATAAAGGAAAAGCATATTATATGTTGCTCATCATATATGAAATAAACTATGTGTTTTAGCACTTATTTATAATCTACCAGATTGTAAACTTCGGAATATGAATTGTAACACTGTGACATTATAACTATGCAGTGTTACATTATAATATAGCCATGTGACATTTGACAAAAATAAGGAGGTGTTGCAGATAAAGAAGTTTTTCGTTTATAGGAATTGTTTAACCCATTAATGTTACAAATGTTTCTTAAGGTCCGAGTTAGCCAATGGTTTAGTTGTTGCTGTCTGGTTATTCTTTGTTTGTTTTGTTTATGGTTTGTTCTTTATTATTTTTTATTATTATTTATTAAACATTTATACCGCCTACCCCCGGAGGGCTCTGAGCGGTGTACAACATAAACAACATAACATAACAAGTAGAGCACTCTTATAATTTTAAGTCTAAATATAGACCTTGTGTTAGCAGCCACTTCTTATGAGCAAGGCTCATCTGCCTAGAAAGTCTCATGACTTTTGAATATGCCAGAGCTAGAGTCTGAGATGGAACTCCCCAAGGAAGAGGGCAAGTTCTCAATCTCCAAAAGCAGCATTGATGACACAGACTCACCGGAATTGAGTCTACCCATTTCTCCAATAAATTTGATGCCCACAAGTTCCCTGGGAGAGATGGCATGCTTCAATAGGGCCACACGATCCCATGCTAGAGCAATGTCTGGTTTCCCAGGGAGCTGTCCCATGTCCTGAAGAACTGGAAGCAGGGCAGGATGTGGCAGACCTATGGGCAGAAATTCCTTCATTGGAGGAATGAATGACAAACAGGCTGGGAATATTGAAACAGAGTCTAGTCTACTGCAGTCTACTGCACCTCACCCAATTCCCTGCAAGCGGAGCAGAGTTGGTTCTGGGTTGGAGAACCACTGAAGAAGGCTCTGCAGAGGAAGGGGATGTCATACCACCTCTGTTTCTCACTTGTGTTGAAAGCCCTTTGCTGGAGTTGCCACAAATCAATTGCGACTTGAAGGTACATAGAGACTGTGGCCTGGCACAGAGAGTCAATCATGCAGAGTAGACTAAAGTGGAAAGTTGCCTCTTGTTGTACTTTGGCTTGGTCTGTTTTTGTGTGACCGTTGGAAGTCTCTATGCTGGGTGTCCCCAGCCTTTCTGACTATGCAGGCCCCTTTGGCATTCTGAAGTGACTGCCATGAGAAGTGAAGCCAGCCGTCAGAAGGTAGTAGCTGTAGCTATACTGTCCGTGTACTATGGTGGCAGCCACTGCCAGAGCATTTTATCTGCACAGCCAATCAAATGTCCAAGAGCTCTATCCGGCCCACCCAACCCGACGCACCCATTTTCTAAAAACACTTGGTGGGCACCAGGAAAGGGATTGTCAGACACCACGGCACAAATAGGCACTATGTTGGGGGCCCTTCCTCTGCACCCTGCTGCCCTCCAGGTGGGTTTGCATCCTTCATTTTCTGGTGTTCCAGCTGGGGGCGGTGCATGCTGAATGTGGAATGTATCATTTAGGCAAGGCTACTGAGCAGTGACCAAGGCAGATGCTGCAATGCATGGAGCATGCCGTGGATGGAGCAGCTCTGAATGCTACTGCTTATCCTTCTGGTGCTCGTGTGGTGTAGCCAGCATAGTGGAGTGGTTAAGAGTGCGGGATTCTAATCTGGAGAACTGGGTTTGTTTCCCCATGACGAAGGAAAACTGCCCTGCGCACCCCCTCCACGCTCCACGCCCCCACGCGACTGCACAGTCTCCCGTTGCATCTGTCCCCAGCTGTCCCCATTGCAGCCACGCCTCTATATATGAAGCCTGCTGGGTGACCTTGAGCCGGTCACAGTTCTGTCCAAACACTCTCAGCTAAGCAAACGAGAGAGCCAACGTAACGGAGAAAATAACCGGTCAAAACAAAAACTCGTTACATCTTAGCTACACGCAAAAACAACTCAAGATTATTTTAACGTTAAGGTGATCTATTTCCAAAAAAGTGCAACAGACATCCAGTGTTCTACAACATAATTGAAAGAGAAACCATATCCAAACAACATACAAGTACATTAATGCTTACAAAAAGATGAGGACAAGATGTAATACAACAAAAACCAATCTCTTTGCATGCCACAAACACTGGAATTCCATTCATCAAGCAGTGTTTTGAGATTAATGCTAAGCGGCCAAGAAAATGACAGACTCTCTGGTAACTGCTAGTTCCACAGATCGGCCACTTCGTCAGAAGTTTTCACAGAGATTTGTCTGCAGTGGGAGAAAGCAAATCCCGCATATGACTCGTAAAGACTATCCCATTCTCTGCTGCTTAATAGGGCTCTGCTATCTCATATATTCATGATATGTATAATGATCCGTTCCCTGCTTCGCCATGTGCCCTGCCAATGGGCATAGCATGTCTTGACTCTATAGTCTATTACAGTAACCTCTTTACCCTAACAAAATATTATCCATCTGTCCCAGCTGGTCGCTGAGTGCTTTCCCCATGAGGGTTATGTGTTGCAAAGTTGCAGTCGTAGATTGGTGGTACCCTGTGCAGTAAATACACTTCAAACTAGTATACTGCAAAAAAGGTAAATCTTACATTTACTTCCATGCTGCAGTCCAAAGGATTCGATTGTTTGTTTGTTTGTTTATATCCCACTACCCTACTTGGAGCTGAGTACCAGCAAGTCAAATACACATTTAATATAGGGGCAATTCATATAGATTAAACTCCATAAAATAATAAATAACAATGATGCTGCAAGCTCCAGCAGAGTTGACTCCCGAAACTAACAGACCATCTGAGAAGAAAGTGGAGAGGGGGGCTGAGAGGGGTCTTAAAGAAGAGGGGAGATTCCTCCCCAGTGACTAGTTGTTGTAATGGAGTGGCCAAAAGTCTTCAACTGTGTCCCTGGAGGAATATCTCTGTTTTGCAGGTTCTTGGAACTGGACAGATCCTGCAGGGCCCTGGTTTTCTCAGGTGGAGAATACCAACAGGGCAGGGATCATAGTTGGAAAGGCCCTGACCCTGGTTGAGGACAATTGGATTGTAATCAGGCCAGGGGCTTCCAGTAAACTTTGAGAACTAGAACAAAGCATTTTTGGGAGGACCTAGCAGGGGAGGTTGTCCTACAGCAGGGGTAGGGAACCTTTAGCACTCAAAGAGCCATTTGGACCCGTTTTCCATGGGAAAAGAAAACACTTGGAGCCGCAAATAATTTTTGACATTTAAAATAAAGATAACACTATATATATTGTGTTTTTTAACCTTTTACTCCGCTCATTCTGAGAAGCGCATGGATGCGTCCGCCCTGCTGCCTGCAGGGCGGGCAAGGATGGGGCCAGTGGCTCGGCCTCGCCAGCCGCCGGGAAAGCGCCCACCCCGCTCCAATGGGGCAGGCGAGAGGGGAAGCCCGCAGTGCGGCCCAGCCAGCCGCAGGCAGTTGGTGCGCCCACCCTGCTGCCTGTAGGGCGGGCAAGGATGGGACCAGCGGCTTGGCTTGTGGAGCCACAGTGCAAAGCCAGAAGAGCCGCATGCGGCTCTCGAGCCGCAGGTTCCCTACCCCTGTCCTACAGCTATGAGAGTCCCAGCAGAGGCATATCTAGGCAAACTGGAGCCTGGGGACAAAACCTGAGTTAGGTGCCCCCACATCCCTGGGTATGGGTGGCCACCCTCCCCCACCATGACTAAACAATGATTTTTTGCACCAGCTCACAAAACACCTCCAACCTCCAGCAAAACATACATGGCTCTCTCCCCACCAACTCTCTTTCCTAATTTTGTCCTCACACCAACCCTATGAGGTAGGTGGTTAGCCTGAGAAACAGCTCCAAGCCAGTGTAAGTAGGTATTAAGCATGTAAATCTCTCACAAGTCACCCCCAGCAAAACATTTACCAAACAAATGTCAGCATCATCTCTCACAAAACACCTCTAGTGGAATCCACCCCCAAACAGCATCACTTTCAATGGTGTTTAAACTAGGGAGCCCAGATTCTCCTTTTAAATCCACCTTAAAAGGAGAATCTGGGGTCCCCAGTTAAAACAACATTGAAAGTGATGCTGTGTTGGGGTAGATTCTCCCCCACCCTTAAACAGCATCACTTTCAATGTTTAAACTCGACACCTCAGATTCTCCCTTTAAATCCATGCTGAAGGGGGTGGATTTAAAAGGAGAATTTAGGGAAATTTGGAGGTGCCTGCTGTCAGGGGTGCAATTGCTAAGCTAGCAGCACCAAAAATTTCAGGGTATCTTTAGGAGACTCTCCTGATGATACCACCCAGGTTTAGTGAAGTTTGGTTCAGGGGGTTCAAAGTTATGGACCCTCAAAGGTGTAGCCCCATCTCCTATTAGCTTCCCAATGGGGGATGGGGCACCCCTTTTGGGAGTCCATAACCTGAACCAAACCTCACCAAACCTGGGTGATATCATCAGGAGAGTCTCCTTAAAAATCCCTGAAACTTTGGTGCTTCTAGCCTAAAATCTGCACCCCCTGCAGGCCAAAAACTGAAAAAACACTTTAAAAATACAAAAAACACAAAAACGAACCTGAAATTTTTGCGCCCCCCCCCATGTAACCAAATGGGGGTTGTCCGGGGACATTTGACTCCCCATGTCCCAGACTATTAAGGGCTTTAAAGGATAAAACCAGCACCTTCAAGCTGATCTGGAAGCATATCGGTATCCAATGCAGCTGGCAGAGAATAAGTTGAACAGAAACTGTCCAAGGAGTTCTTGTTAGGATCCACACAGCTGCTTTCTGTACCCACTGAAGCTTCAAGTGTAGTCTCGGGGGCAGCCCCATGTAGAAGAAGTTACAGTAATCCAGCCCGGAGGTGACTGTTGCATAGATCCCTGTGGCCAAGTGGGAGTGAGACAGGCAGGGGGCTAATTGCTGAGCATGACAAAGGTGATAAAAAGATGTCTTGGGAACAATCAAGACCTGCTGACAAACACTACTTTAAGTCACAGGGGACCGGCTCATCCGGCAGCACATGTGCAAGGAAGATGGCGTTTCTGGAGGAGCTGAGGCCTGCAGACGTATCTTTCCCCTTGCAGGTCCGACAGGAGAGGGAGAGAAGACATCACCCCTTCAGCTCTTCCTCTCCCAGCCTGCCTAAGTTTACAGGATCTGTCAGGTGGCCCGCTAGTCTCTGCTTACAGCCTCCAAAGACCTGGAGCTCACCACTTCCCAAGGAAGCCTGTTTCAGTAAGGAACGCGACGAGTGCAGGAAGAGACGGGGCGGCCAGGCAGAGGCTCCCCAATTGGACGGCAAACGCGAAGGCCCAGAAACAACTGGAAAATTCACATTTTCCCCCTCTCGGCCTTTAAAATTTTTCCAATTAAAGAATTGGAAATTTTAGGGAGCACTATGAGAAGACCTTTGTCTTTCAGAATGAGTGAAAAGACAAGGTGTGGACATGCGCTCGTCTTAAATACAAGGTGTGTTTCTGCTCTGCCGTGGAAGCTCACTTTATGTCATACGACCTCCGCCTCACCGACCTCGCGTGTACCTGTTGTGGTGAGGATAAAATGGAGGACAGGAGAATGGTGAACCCCACTTTGGGTCCCTTTTGGGGAGGAAGGCGAAGAGGAGGAGGAGGAAGAGTTTGGATTTATATCCCCCTTTCTCTCCTGCAGGAGACTCAAAGGGGCTGACAATCTCCTTGCCCTTCCCCCCCTCACAATAAACACCCTGTGAGGTAAGTGGGGCTGAGAGAGCTCAGAAGAGCTGTGACTAGCCCAAGGTCACCCACCAGCTGGCATGTGTGGGAGTGTACAGGCTAATCTGAATTCCCCAGATAAGCCTCCACAGCTCAGGCGGCAGAGCTGGGAATCAAACCCAGTTCCTCCAGATTAGATACATGAGCTCTTAATCTCCTACGCCACTGCTGCTCCTCCTACATACCCGCACACACAGTTCATTGACATATGGAGGACAAACTGCACCAAAGGCTCAAAGGAAAACTCTGAAAGTTTCATTGAAAACTTCTTTTCTTGACCAGCTAATATATTTTATGTTATTGAACACAAAGCTTGTGTTCTTGTTTAACTCCTATTTTTCCACATTTCAGGTAGCACCAATTCAGATATATGGGCTAAGGTACCATCGTGGTACATCAGTTTTTCCCTAAGCATTGGGTATATTTGTAATTTTACTTGCAGAAAACGAAGAGCCCCATCCTGAGGAGAGGGGCCACATTTGCTCATGGGAGCAGTGGGTGGCTGTCCTGGTGGGTTTGCAAGTGCCCCAGGGGAGGGGCAAAAACACTGGCACACTGCCACCACGGCCCTCGCCAGCAGTGAGACGTGGCCCCGAGTGCGGTGCCCCTGCCACCAATGAAGTGGGGGTGGGCCAGGGGCATGACTGGGGGAGGAGGCAATGCCAGTTGGCTCCCTCCAGCCATTCAGCCTGTTATGTTAGCAGCTGGGCACTCAGACGCACGCAGCCCTTTGGGAGGCTTTCACACTCGCAAGGCCTTCCTTTGCTGCTGGGGAGCCCCCCCGGGGGGCCGTGGGGTGGGGCAGCTGCGGTGCTGTGGCCGGCCACCTGAGGTCTTGGACGGGGCTGCCTGGCATTGATAACTTAAATTCCATACATATTTCAAAGATTGCATTTTTACATGCTCAGTTATAATTGTTGCATTTTTGGTGGTTTGAATGTTAAAAGCGGTAAAGTTTGTTTCAGATTTGATAGGCCAGCAAGGATTGCGTTTCAGTTTCCCCTAAGATTTCTGGGTTTTTCCTCTGGGGGGAAAAAGCAGGGCTTCAATATTTCTGGAAATGTAGCATCTCCAGGTTGGACAAAGAAAGCATCCCATCCAATAAGAAGGTAATACACACACACACACACGCTTCTAGAGTAATGTAACCCCCTGCCCAATGCCCAGCCATATGGTCAGCCCAATGCAAGGGGTGTGTGTGTGTGTGTGTGTGTCTGTGTGTGTCTGTGTGTGTCTGTGTGTGTGTGGCTCTCAGAGCCACTGCAGGACTTACGCCAGTGGAAGGGGCAAATTGGGAGGGGGGCGGTTGCTGCAGAGGTCTGTCTGTGGCACCCAACCTGCGCCCTGCAGAGCCGCACCAGCCGAAAGCTGTACACCTGTGTGGCTAGGGGGTGTTTCCGGGAGTGGAGCCGACTGTGGTCGGTTTCCACCGAGCTTTCAACCTGCAAATGCCCCCAGGGCCAAAAGGGTGGCATAAGTCTGTTTTGGGCTGTGGAGGGTTTCCAGGCAGCTGGGGTTTTCCTGATCTCTGCTGGCTGGAAGCCGTCTGGTGCGGCAGCAATACTGTCCCCAGCAGCTACAGCCTCTGGATTGGCCCACGGTCAGCTGATTCCATCATTACTTCCTTCCTGAACAGTCCCCCTTTTTCCTCTTGTGTTGTAACAGGGATAGCAAGAGCTGGCCTGGGGGCAGGCATGAAGGCGTCGCTGCTGCTGCTGCTGCCCCCCCTGATCGCTTGTCTTCTGCTCAAAGCCCGGGGCAAGACCTTCAGCCGCTGTGAGCTGGCCTTGATGCTGCAACATTCGGGATTAGATGGGTACGAGGGCTACAGCCTGGCTGACTGTGAGTGGCACAGGCCTTGGGGTGTGTGTGTGCGGGAGAGTGGGGTGGTGGTGTCTAATGTTGTTTGTGGGTTTGGCTTTATTTAAATTGGCCTGAGCAGCCTGGGGGAGTCTTGCATGAAGCAAGAGGAGGTGAGAGCAGAGATAAATTGAAGCTCCCAATGGCGAGTGGGAAATGGAGTTTCATATGTACAAAGCTGTGCCGCCTAGTGGTCAGTCTCACTAGAAATTATAGTTTTTTTCTGGGGAGGGGACCCAGCATTTGGTCGTGGCCCACCCACCCTGGGAAGGAGGGGGAGGGAGGGTGCCCGCCATCTGGTCATGGCCCACCCTGGGGGCAGGCGGGCGGGCGGGTGGGCAGCTAAGTAGTGGAGCTTCATCTGCTTGGCATGTAGAAGGGTCCAAGCTATCCCAGGCAGACCCAGTAAGGATCAGGTAGGAGGTAACCCAAGGCTCTGGAGAGGGGCCGCCCATCAAAATAGACTCTGTTGGTTCTGGTGGACCGGTGGCCACGGGCTCACGTGGTCATTTTAAACATCTTTTTTATTTTTTTGCAAATTTAGCAGCCAGAGTTTTTTTTCTCAAGGATGAGAATGATTTCCTCGGCTATTTTCTAACTGGGAAAAAAAGGCTCTCCTGAATTGAAATTCTAATCCTTTTTTCTACTCTGTACCTTCATCCTCTGCTCTTCATAAAAAGCCCAGCTGGCCAATTTCAGAACCTGAAATCTGGCCTTGGGTGAATTGGATGGATGGAAGATGCGGCACTAGCTTATGGAAACCACATCTCATAGCCAACGTATGCTGCTTTCCCCTCCATCTGCTCACCAAATGCCCTTCTGAGCCCCAGGGCCGGGGTCCCCAGCCTTTTTGAGCATGTGGTCACTTTTGGAATTCTGAGATGAGTGCCACTGCAAAATGGCCACCCCAGTGGGTGGAGCCAAACTCAAAATGGCTGCCACAGGTAGCCACCTGTAGCTTTTTCTTTGCTTTGCAAAAGGAACACTGAAATGGAATAAAAAGAAATGAGGGAAAGCTGGGGAGGGGAGAGAAAGAGACGGGGGGAATAAAAACAAAGGAACAGCAGCAGGAGGGCATGTGGTGAAAAAGATTGGTGTCTAAAAAGAAGGTGAGAAATTGATAAAATTGGGAAATTGAAGAAATTGATAAATTAGGTGAGTGGGCTCAGAAATGGCAAATGCATTTCAATGTAGCAAAATGTAAAGTGATGCACATAGGGGCAAAAAATCCAAACTTCACATACACGCTACAGGGGTCAGTGCTATCAGTCACAGACCAGGAAAGGGATTTAGGCGTCTTAGTTGATAGTTCCATGGGAATGTCAACTCAATGCATGGCAACTGTAAAAAAAGACAAGCTATGCTGGGGATCGTGGGAAGAGTGTGTAATAAAAGACCCTTATAAAGCAGTGCGACGCGGAGTACTATTATTCAGTTCACATTTAGCCGCTGTCTCAAAAGGATATTGAGGAGATAGAAAAGTGCAGAGAAGGGGCAACAAGGATGATTGAGGGACTGGAACACCTTCCTATGAGGAGGCTGCAGCGTTTGGGACTCTTTAGTTTGGAGAGGAGGCTGACTGAGGGGGGATATGATTGAGATCTAAAATTATGCATGGGGTAGAAAATGTTGACAGAGAGAATTTTTGCTCTCTTTCTCACAATACTAGAACCAGGGGGCATTCATTGAAAATGCTGGAAAAGTGGGACTAATAAAAGGAAACACTTCTTCACGCAACGTGTGATTGGTGTTTGGAATATGCTGCCACAGGAGGTGGTGATGGCCACTAACCTGGATAGCTTTAAAAGGGGCTTGGACAGATTTACGGAGGAGAAGTCGATTTATGGCTACCAATCTTGATCCTCTTTGATCTGAGATTGCAAATGCCTTAACAGACCAATTGATGGGAGCAACAACCATGAAGACCGGCCGTTCCACATCCCTACATGTGAGAGCTCCCAAGAGAGGCACCTGGTGAGGCCACCTAAGTAACGAAACTGAACTAGATGGACTTTGGTCTGGAATCCAGCTGGCTTGTTCTTATGTTCTTATGTTCTTATTTGAGAAATTGATAAAATTGGGAAATTGAGAGAATTGATAAATTAGGTGAAGTGGGCTCAGAATGTAGATGCATTTCCAATGTAGCAAAATGTAAGAGTAGAAGTGCACATAGGAGACAAAATCCAAACTACATACAGCTACAGGGGTCAGTGCTATCAGTCACAATGAACCAGGAGAGGGATTTAAATGTAGTTGATAGTTCCATGGAATGTCAACTCAATGCATAGCAGCTGTAAAAGGCAAACTCTATGCCAGGGATCATTGGGAAAGGTGATAAATAAAACTGCAAAGGGTGTCATGCCCATATATAAAGCAGTGGTGCGACCGCACTTGGAGTACTAATGTCCAGTTCTGAGTAGCATCTCAAAAGGATATTGAGGGAGATAGAAAAGAAGTGCAGAGAAGGGCAACAAGGATGATTGAGGGACTGGAGCACCTTCCCTGAGGAGGCTGCAGCGTTTGGGACTCTTTAGTTTGGAGAGGAGGCTGGCTGAGGGATATGATTGAAGTCTACAAATTATGCATGGGAATTGCAGAAATGTTGACAGAGAGAAATTTTCTCTCTTTCTCACAATATACTAGAACCAGGGCATTCGTTAGAAATGCTGGGAAAAATTGGGACTAATAAAGGAAACACTTCTTCATAGCGTGTGATTGGGTATTTTAAGATATGCTGCCACAGGAGGTGGTGATGGCCACTAACCTGGGTAGCTTTAAAAGGGGCTTGGACAGATTTATGGAGGAGAAGTCGATTTATGGCTACCAATCTTGATCCTCTTTGATCTGAGATTGCAAATGCCTTAACAGACCAGGTGATCGGGAGCAACAGCCGCAGAAGGCCATTGCGTTCACATCCTACATGTGAGCTCCCAGAGGCACCTGGTGGGCCACTGCGAGTAGCAGAGAGCTGGACTAGATGGACTTTGGTCTGATCCAGCTGGCTTGTTCTTATGTTCTTATGTTCTTAAGGAAAGCCTGAAGACCACGTTCCCTGTGGGTGCCTGGCCACATGGACACCGTGCTGGTGCTGTGCAGAAAAGGGGCTGTCCCGCAGGGGCTCAGTTCCATGCAACATTTTCTAAATTCTGCACAGCACCAGGGGATGCTTGGAGGGACTATTGCCTGAAGGGAGAATGGAGCCACACTCTGACTAGAGTGGTGTAGTGGTTAAGAGCAGGTGGACTCTAACCTGGAGAACTGGGCTTGATTCCCTGCTCCTCCACCTGAATGGCAGATTCTCGTCTGGTGAACTGGATTTGTTTCCCCACTCCTCCGTATGAAGCCTGCTGGGTGACCTTGGGCCAGTCACAGTTCTCTCTGAACTCTCTCAGCCCCACCTACCCCACAGTGTGACTATTGTGGGGAAAGAAAGGGGAAGGAGTTTGTAAGCCCCTCTGAATCTCTTTATAGGAGAGGAAGGGGGTATAAATCTGAACTCCTCCTCCTCCTCCTCCTCCTCCTCCTCCTCCTCCTCCTCCTCCTCCTCCTCCTCCTCCTTCTTCTTCTTCTTCTTCTTCTTCTTCTTCTTCTTCTTCTTCTTCTTCTTCTTCTTCTTCTTCTTCTTCTTCTTCTTCATAAAGCTCTCTTGATCCGCCAGTGGCTACCACCATTGTTGTAGCCAAAACAACAAAACCTCGTTCATTTGGCCAATTACAAGCTGAGCCATACGGTGACCTCACTCACTTTCTAAAAAGCTTGGTGGAGTAGAAGGCCTGGCGGGCCATATGGAACCCTGTCAGGGGAATTATATCTACGTGACTGAGACGTATTCCTACCTCAGTGTAACTGCTTAAAGCTACAAATCAGTGCTGCTAAAAGATATATGTCACCAGCCTTCTATATGTTACCACTGCCGTCTGGGGCATTCTTTCCTTGATCTTTACTTTATGGCTTCACACGCTTTGTAGGTAACTAGGCTCCCCTGACCCCTTGGTCCCATGAGAGATGGAGCTGCATTTGTTATCTCGTTGGGGCAGGGAGCCGGGTGGCTTTCTCTCACCATCTGTCGCTGATCTCTGGGCGCCTCAGCTCCGGGGACTGTTTTTCACAAATTCTTGGGAAAGCGGGACCGGGGGGTGGGGAACTTGCAAGGGCATGAAGGGGATGGCAAAGGTCAGCACGGGCTTTGCCAAAGTTTTGGTGCTTCGATGCCTCATCAATAAACGCTGCTGAGCGACAACACTGAGTCCGTTTATTGGCGAAAGGTTCGAGAACCCTGCTGAAGCCTGTACAATTAATCTGTGGGGCTGATCTGTCCCCTCAGGGGTTTGCCTGGCATACTTTTCCAGCGGCTTCAACACAGCCAAAGTGACGCACAATTCGGACGGCAGCTCGGAATACGGCATCTTCCAGATCAACAGCCGTCTCTGGTGTTCTGACAGCCACAGCACCACCAAGGACCTGTGCGACATATCGTGCCGTGGTATGAATTTCTACTATGACATCACACCTCCCTTTGGGCTATGTAGCATCCCTGTGGCCCAACTTGGACATCCTGGGCAGCTGCTCCATCCATGGGCTACATTTTTCAGAAGATGACTCTAAAGCAGTGATAGCGAACCTTTTCGAAACCGAGCGCCCAAATTGCAACCCAAAACCCACTTATTTATCGCAAAGTGCCAACACGGCAATTTAACCTGAATACTGAGGTTTTAGTTTAGAAAAAACGGTTGGCTCCGAGGCGTGCGTTACTTGGGAGTAGGCTTGGTGGAAGTCTTGTCTTTGCTTTGAAGCAACCGTGCAACTCTTCCAACGGGTGAATCATGACCCTAGGAGGGTTTACTCAGAAGCAAGCCCCATTGCCAGCAACCGAGCTTACTCTCAGGTAAAGGACTGTGCTTTAGTTCTTTGCATGAAAATCAGTGGGTTTTAACAGAACAGGGTTACCTACCCTGCTTCCCCAAAACAAGGTCTTAGGTTTAATGCTAGTAATCGAGCCCAGAGGCCCAAGCCAGCCTAGATGTGTGTGTGTGGGGGGGGGGTACTCTGTTTGCATGTGCCTATAGAGAGGGCTCTGAGTGCCACCTCTGGCACCCGTGCCATAGGTTCGCCACCACTGCTCTAAAGCCTCAACAAAGTTGAAATTTTTTATTCAGTCCATTCAGTGGCAGCCTCGATTTGTCTTGGGCTGTGCTGGGAAGAATGAGGCAGTTTAATCCTTCAACCTCTACTTGGTTTAACTATTTGAAACTGGGGCTTTTTGCTTTATTAGCACATTCAAGGGAAAAAATGAATGTTAAGGAACTGGCGTTTCTTCCTTTAAAATGGTAATAATATAGAAGAGAATGGGGTTTTGAATAGTGAAGGTGAGCAGAGGGTGAAGGGTTCAACTCCTTTCCCCTTCCTTGCGTACCCGAGGCAAACTGAGGCAGACAACTAGTCTGTATGAGCCCTAAGTCTCCTGATAGTAGACAGAAATGGGAGCAGCAGTCACAGACAATTTGTGGTTGTCACCTGATTAAAGAGGCCTATGTCCATTAAATGTCTGCGTAATCCTTCAGATCAATACACATGTAACTTGTGTGCGTAACACGGTCATTCTAAAGGGAAAAAATCTTGTTTTCAGATTATACACACAGACGCAGACATATATATGTGCCTCTGTTGGCACTGTCTTACGAGTGGCGTTTCTTCCTTAGTGTGGGAAAAGGAGAAACATATTGGCTTTCACAAGTAGAATCAGCTGGGTGTTGTGGGCCGTGGTCTGGTAGTTTTTGCTCCTAATGTTCTGTCTGCTTCAACGGCTGTCATCTTCGGAGGTATGTCAGTACCACGGCCTGCCTCTGAAGAAGCCAGCCTTGGATGCAGACCAAACATTAGGAGAAAGAATTACCAGACCATGGCCACACAGCCCAGACAACACACAACACCCAAAAGAGAACTGGTCGACAAAGCAGAAAGTGGGTTACAGTGGTAGAAGCCAGTGCAGTAAAAGCTAGGTGATACATACAAGAGACGCTGTAATACTGTACGATTCTTTCATCTGGATCTAACCCATTGTGACATGTAATGTGTATCCATGCAGCTAATATAGCCAAGAGACAAGTATCTAAGAGCTAGATTTGAGCCGGGAACAAACCCTTAACCCCGGTATGGGTGGCCACCCTCCTCCACCACGACCAAACAATGATTTTATGCACCATCTCACAAAACACCTCCAACCTCCAGCAAAAACAGCACACTTAACCCACCAACTCTGCACCTAATTTTGTCCCTCCACACCAAGCCTATAGAATTGGGTGGATTTAGCCTGAGAAACTTAATGTAAATGTCAGATTACTTAAGAAGTGGGTAGTAAGCATGTAAATATCTGATCACTCCCATGAAAAACATTTACCAGGCGATATCAGTATCATCTCTCACAAAACACCTCAGTGGAATCCACCCTAGGCTTTCAATAGTGACCCAAACTAGGTCGTTCAGATTCTTCTTTTAAATCCACCTTAAAGAAGGGAGGATCCGGGTCCCCTAGGTAAGACAACATTAGAAAATGATACTGTTTAGGGGTGGATTCTCCTCTATGAAACAGCATCGCAATGTTTTAAACTCAGGACCTCAGATTCTCCCTTTAGAGTCCCATGCCAAAGGGGGTGGATTTAAAAGGAGAATCTGGGGAAATTTGGAGTGTGCCTGCTGTCAGGGGTGCAATTGTTAAGCTAGCAGCACCACAATTTCCAGAATTATCTTTGGGGGCACTCTCTGGTGATTACACTTTGGGTTCAAAGAGTGAAGTTTGGTTCCAAGGGGTCCCAAAGTTATAGACCCTCAGAGGTGCTTTGGGCCCATCTCCTATTAGCTACATTTAGAGGCAATGGGGGGGATACGACACCCACCTTTGGTAGTCCATAACTTTGGACCCCCGGAACCAAACCTCAACAAATTTGGGTGGTATCATCAGGAGAGCCTCTGGAAAAATCCCTGAAATTTTGGTGCTGCCAACCTAAAAACTGCGTCCCCTGCAGGCTGAAAACTGCAACAACACTAAAACATACAAAACACACACAAACGAACCTGAAATTTTTGCGCCCTCCACTAGGGAGTGCCCGAGGACATAGGGTACCCCATGAGCCTAGGCAAATACACCACTGATCAGAGACTTAGTATTGGGGCTGCTTAGCCTATCACAATCAAACCACCTTCTTGTGACATCAGGGTAGCCCAGGCAGTCCTTGCAAGAGGATTCATCGTCATCGCGCCCCCCCTCCCATCTTTTTAGCTCTTGGCAATGCATCCTTCCAAAGAAGCATCCATGTTGTTTGGGTAGCCAAGCAAACCACACAAATCTGGTGGTATCTGAAACTCTAGCATAAACTTTCATAGACTTTTCCCCATTAGAAGTGATGCTGCAATAAAATCCTATTCACCTTTAAGGGGCCCCCAAACTTGCAATCTCTTATCTGTTTTTGCTGCATTGTGTGCTCCTTAACGTTGCCGTTTCCTCTGTCCCCGCCAGATTTGCTCACGGATGAGATTGTTGATGACATTGATTGTATCAAGAAAGCTGTGATAGACTCTGAAGGCTTGAATGCTTGGTAAGGGGGCAGGTTTCGTCTTCCCGTATCTTTGCCTGTGTGAGCTGCGTCCCCGTCCTCTGAAAAACCCTAACATTTTCCCATCCATTTTCCCATCATGTGCTTTAAGTTCCAGTGTTCCAACTTCCAGTTTAGGGCCTAGTTGAGGATGGGGGAAGAGGAAAAAGACAGACAGGAGGGGCAGCTGATTAGTGGCTGGCTAGCCCATCCTCAGTCCTTGAGAGGGGCTGTTGTTTGGGGATCTGGACACTTACATGTGTACCAGCATCAATTGCCTGCCTCCCCTAATGGTTGTGTGCTGAAATCTGGAACTGTGGCCAAGACTGACCCTGCCTGGGTACAGTAATATAACCAAGCTTTTCCTTGATTTAGTCTCAGTGGCCTGTTATACATTTGGGGTCTGTTCCACAGTGAGCATAAATTCCCTTCCAGGCAGATTCTTGGTTGTGTATACACCCCCCCCCCCCGCCCCCAGAACTCACCATGGCGCAGATCTCAGAAGCCCTGTGGCTTCTAAAACCACACACAATTGTGATTTTTCCATTCTCTCCGCTGAAAGAGCAGAGCTCTGCTGTGTGTGCTCAGCTCGCTGTGGCATTTCTTACCCCTCCCACTTTCCCTCGCCTACCTAACCGCAGTTCTTTCCCCATTCTGCCACCGGAGCAGTCAAAAGAGTGTTCTTTGGGTTTTTTTTTAGAGAAAAGAAGTGCAAGCAGGAAGGGAAATGGTGGGTGGCTCGGCTGGGGAGCTTTGCAGAGCGAGAATCCCCAGTTAGCACTGAAAGCTGCTGGAAAAACCCACTATGAAGAAAGACCTGCATGCATAACTGACCAATGACTCCCTGAGTACCTGCCATAGAGCAAAAGAAGGATTTACTGATGAAATTCAAAAACGATATTAAAACAAGGCATATAGTTCAGTGGCAGTGAAACACACAAAAATAACAAAACTGACTTGCTATCTTGCTTGCCACAGTCGGCTCTCAAAGCAAAGAGCTCCTGGGCATAACACAAATATCTTCTTGGCAGAAAGGAGGGGGAGCTGTCAGGATTTGTCGACCTCCCTTAATAACCAGGCTCCTGAGTTCAATCAGTTATTGGCAGGGACACTGCAAACTGGTTCTGGTGGTGGGATTCAAATAATTTAGCAACTGGTTGTTTATAAGCACCACATTAACAACCGGTTCTGCCAAAGTGATGCGAACCGGCTGAATCCCACCACTGCCTCCTACCCTACATTTCTACCCATCATGTCGGTGACTCCAACCTCTGCTGCCTGCTCTCCTCTAAGCAAAAGCCTTTCAAATACACAAATAAGGCTGAATTTCTGTGTGGCTCCCTAAGCATATCTTTCTCCTTTGTTCTCAGGATGGGCTGGAGAGATCACTGCCGGGGCAGGAATCTGAATTACTGGGTCAACACCTGCAACTTGTGAACCCTCGGAATTGGCGGTGGGATTGGTTGTCTGGTGCCCAGCCCCAAGACGGGCACGAACTGCTGCTTCTAGATGTGACCGGGCAGCAAAACAAACCTGACTGTCACTGCAAAGTTATTTCAATAAACGAATTTCTTTCCTAGCAAGAGTCTTTTTGACAATGTGTTTTGTTGGGCCTCTGGTGGGAGTTAGAGGAGAAGGGAAGCTGACTTGTCCCTGGGAGGGAAAATCGGCCCTGATTAATATATTATTCACAGTTATGCAGGGAATGGACGTAGCTTTAGAGCTTCCTTTTTTTTTCTGTATGTTTCATATAGGGTTTACCAACCCACCAGGACGGACCTGGAGATCTCCTGGAGGTGACATCTGGTCTCCAGATGATAGAGAAAAGGGTTACTTTGGAAGGGGACTCTGGGGCATTAGATCCCTAAATCCTGCCCTCCCCAGGTTCAACCCCCAAATCTCCAGGAATTTCCCAACCTGGAGTTGGCAACCGTAGTACAAAACTAGTCAGCCCTAATTGCTGGCCCCCCATAGTGCTGTGGATCGCGGCACAGCACTTTGGAGTACTGTGTTCAGTTCTGAGTCATCACACATCTCAAAAAGGATGCTCGAAGAGATAGAAAAGGGAGAGGTGCAGAAGAAAGACAGCGAGGATGATTGAAGGATTGGAGCACCTTCCTTATGAGGAGAGGCTGCAGCGTTTGGGACTCTTTAGTTTGGAGAGGAGACGTCTGAGGGGGGGATATGATTGAAGTCTATAAAATTATGCATGGGGTAGAAAATGTTGACAGAGAGAATTTTTCTCTCTTTCTCACAATACTAGAACCAGGGGCATTAATTGAAAATGCTGGGGAAGAGTGGGACTAATAAAGGAAACTGCTTCTTCAGCATAGCGTGTGATTGGTGTTTGGAATATGCTGCCACAGGAGGTGGTGATGGCCACTAACCTGGATAGCTTTAAAAAGGGCTTGGACAGATTTATGGAGGAGAAGTCAATCTATGGCTACCAATCTTGATCCTCCTTAATCTCAGATTGCAAATGCCTTAGCAGACCAGGTGCTCAGGAGCAGCAGCAGCAGCAGAAGGCCATTGCTTTCACCTCCTGCATGTGAGCTCCCAAAGGCACCTGGTGGGCCACTGCAAGTAGCAGAATGCTGGACTAGATGGACTCTGGTCTGATCCAGCAGGCTAGTTCTTATGTTCTTATGCTGTGGTGGCGAACCTTTGGCACTCCAGATGTTATGGACTACAATTCCCATCAGCCCCTGCCAGCATGGCCAATTGACCATGGTGGCAGGGGCTGATGAAACGGAGTAGCGCCTGAATGAAAAGTCCATAACATCTAGGTATAAAAAATTCTCCCTCTCTGAATGAAAAGACCGAAATAAGGCTGAATGTGTAAGGGTTGTCTACTACAAGGCTTGTTCGCTGCAGGGATGTGATGCCACATGGTCTGCCCTCTGAAGTGAACTTGAGACCCAGCATGGTGTAGTGGTTAAGAGCAGTAGATTCTAATCTGGAGAACTGGGTTTGAATCCCCACTCCTCCGCATGAGCGGTGGAGTCTTATCTGGTGAACTGCATTTGTTTCTCCACTTCTATACATAAAACCTGCTGGGTGACCTTGGGCCAGTCCCAGTTCTCTCAGAACTCTCTCAGCCTCACCTACCTCACAAGGAGGAGGAGAGGAAGGGAACGGAGTTTGAAAGTTGCCTCGAGTCTCCTTGCAGGGTTAGAGAAAGGTGGGGTATAAATCCAAACGTTTCTTCTTCTTCTCAGTAGGCAGGAGGTCAATTGTAATTCCAGCAGAACTCCAAACCTACATAGGGTCAAGTCTGGTTTTTTCTGGAGAGAGGTAATAACTTTGGAGTGGAAGCTACTTCCCACTGTAGCCAAACTTGGCTCTTTCTGGTTTGGCCTTGGGAGTCTACTGCTGGGATGGGCCTCTTGCCTGAACCTTTCTATGTTTCTGGTGGGTTTTCCGGGCTAAGTGGCCGTGGTCTGGTAGATCTTGTTCCTAACGTTTCGCCTGCATCTGTGGCTGGCATCTTCAGAGGTGTATCACAGAGGGAAATCTGCTACACACACTGTGTCCTAAAGTGAATTAGAGGAAAGGAAAGGATTTAGTGTGGTATATTGTCCAAATACAGTTGGGCCAGGTCGTTGCTTTGAAGTGTGCGTTGTATTGCAGGTAGGGGTTATCAGTTCATTTTTTAAGTACTGGGACTGATAACCCCTACCCGCAATACAATGAAGCATCTCTTGCCTTGAAAACACCACGAGGTTGCCATAAGTCAACTTTGACTTGAGTCTACACAAATGCACTTTTTAGACAGGAACAGGGGAAGAGTTTCTTAACGACTGACAACATTAATTTCAAGATGAGCTCTTGGAAAAAACGTTAGTTTTTATGTGCCTCTTTTGCAATCAGAAGTGTTCGCTTGACTGCGTTTATGTCTAAAGGGACTTATTTTAGAATGGAGGAATGGATCAACTTTTAGAACAATGGATTTTTATTGATCAGTTACTAGAACGTTGCGTTTCAGGACAACAGTCAAGATGTTGGCTGATTTATTCTGAAGAATGCTGCATGCCCAAAACAAACCGATCCAACATTGCAGCAACAAGAAACATTATTTTTGAAAGTCCCGAGGTGCCACCTAGTGGTCATTTGCAGGAATGATTTGCCCAAATTGATAAAAGCAAAGACTTAGAAAGCGAGCAAGTTCTAATTGTTTTGAGATGGCAACTTTTGCAAATTTTAACATGTAGGGTAATTGCTTAATTGCAGCAACCAGAGGAGTGGTTGCCACAGCAGGTGAAGCTGGATCATGAAATCAGGCATAACTTTAATAGCAACTCTTTAATCTTTCAGACAAAAGTTCTGTTTAATAGGGTGGCTTTCGGAATGAACTTATTGTTTTAAAATATTTTCTTGCATGCACACAGCTAACTTTCAGTCAGATCCTTGTGCTGTGGTGGCAGCTGCTGCCGAAGGAACATTTTAAAAGATGGGCATAGCTAATCAAACCTCCAGCAGCTAAAAGCCCTGTTGGATAAAAGATCCCTATGGCTCCTCCCAAAATCTAAAAACACTTGGCAGGCAGGGTCTTAAACAGGGCCTTGTGAATTATTATTGTTATAATTTTGCTGAGGCACTGTTACCAGCACCATATGGCTCCAATTATTAAAGGAACTTTGTCCTCTGCTCCGTAGCAATACGTGTACATACTGTATTATCCATATATACATATACTCTCATAAGTACAGAGGCGTAGCTAGGGAAAATGGAGCCCGATGCAAAATCTGAGTTTTGCGCCCCCCTCCTCATACACTACAACGAAAGAACAATTTTTTGCACCAGGTCATCTCAAAGTTTTGCACCAGGTCATCACATTATAGAACTTGCCCCAACTCACAAATCTGAACGCATGCCCCAACTCACAAATCTGGGCTCCCTAGTTGAAACAACATTGAAAGTGATGCTGTTTGGGGGTGGTGGGGGAATCCGCCCTGAAACAGCATCACTTTTAATGCTGTTTATACTAGAAGCCCAGATTCTCCTTTTTTAAATCCCACCTTAAAGGGAGAATCTGGCCCAGGCTCCTAGACTAAACAACATTGAAAGCGATGCTGTTTCAGGGTGAATAGTCACTACCCCACCAAAAAAAAGCATCACTTTCAATGTTGGTTGTTGTGTGTTATCCAGGCTGCGTGACTGTGGTCTCTGGTAGATCTTGTCCCTAATGTTTCACCTGAATCTGTGGCTGGTCTGTTACACACTGTCGGACACAGATTTCCCTCTGTGATACACCTCTGAAGATGCCAGCCACAGATGCAGGCGAAACGTTAGGAACCAGATCCACCAGACCATGGCCACACAGCCTGGAAAACCCACCAGAACCAAGTTAAGACCTGTTTTTCCTGCCACGAAGGTAACAAGACTTAGAGATTTGATGACCTGCTCTTGAGCCTGAGATAATAAAGTGGAGTAGAAATCTTTTCAATTAGAGTTAACTAAACGTATCTTTCCTAGGAAAATCAGCCAAGGAAAATCAGCCAAGGTTATACACTGTGTCCAGGCTTATCTTATTATAGACTTCTCTCTGTGATACACCTCTGAAGATGCCAGCCACAGATGCAGGCAAAACATTAGGAACAAGATCTACCAGACCATGGCCACATGGCCGAAAAACCCACAACAACCAGTTGAATCCATCTGTGAAAGCCTTCAACAATACTTTCAATGTTTTTTAATCTAGGGAGCCCAGATTCTCCCTTTAAATCCACTCAGAAGGGACCAGAGTCTGCAGGAGGGACAATTTAGCGAGGTTTGCCTGTTAGGGGAGCAATGTTTAAGTTAGTAGTACCAAAATTTCAGGCTACTTTCAGGAGGCTATCCTGATGATACCACCCAGGTTTAGTGAAGTTTGGTTCAGGGAATCCAATGTTATGGACCCTCAAAGGGAAGCCCCATTTACTATTAGCTCCCATTGGAAACAATGGGGGATGGGGCACCCCCTTTGGGGGTTCATAACTTTGAACCCCCTAAACCAAACTTCAACAAACCTGGCTGGTATCAGCAAGAGACTATCCTAATGATAACCTGACATTTTGGTGCCGCTAGTCTAAAAACTGCCGACCAATAAAGTAAAAACACTAAAATATTTTTTTAAAAAAAAATTACATTTTTTTGATTTTTTGGTACCCCCCCCCCCCCCCTACCCAGGCGAGCCTGGTGCAACTATGTCACCCCCCCTGCCCCCTGGTGGCTATGCCACTGCATAGCTGTGGCCGTTTCCCCACTCCCCATTTGATGCAGGCTACTCACAGCAAGTAACCCGCAGTCCAGCGGCACTCCCACGGCGGTGGCAGAGGCAGCAGGCCAGCCACCCCGATTCTGGAACTTTTTCAACCCGTTAGTAGCGGCGCATCATTCCCACCACTGTTTGCAAAAGGCATCTTTAGGAAAAAAAAACCCTCATTAAGTTTCACGGGCCACTGCTCCCTAAGTAGCGGCGTGGGCCAGCTACACCATCAATCGAAAGACCCGCGGCGAGGCTCCAGCCAATCAGAGAAACAGACCCGCATTTTCTGGCTGGCGGAGAGAGACAGCAAAGCTTTTCCGGAAGGCACCCTGGCATGGTGGGGGTGCCGCGAACTTCAGCAGCTGAAAAGCAAGCGAGTTCAAGCTAAGACCCGGTTTGCGCCAGTTAGTTGTTGTTGTTTTTTTTTGAGAGTGGGGAAACGTACGCAACTGCTCTATATATTTACATTACACTACTTTAAGTACTTACTGGGTTTTTTTTGTCAATATCGCTATTCCAGTATTATCCAGGTGAGGTAAGTAGATGAAGGCGGAGATGCTTCATTTCTGCTTGCGTATTAACCTCTTCCACCTTATTGTTGTAAATTTCTCCACTTACCTGTGGAATGTCATAAAATCCCTACCATTCCTTTTTGTCCAGTCATACGCTGAACAAGCGGTCATCGGTGCCATTCTGTACAGCTCGTTCATAGCCAGTGTAGCTCAATATGAATGAACCTGTTTCCCTTGAGAATCCACTCAAATGGTGTACGGAAGGGGGGAAATTGGACACTTCCTGCTGCCATCGTTTGTGCAGGAAGCATTTGAAATCCCAGATTTTGCAAAAAGATCCCTAGTTTAGCGATTCTTGTAAAACCTGGGTTGAAATAAATGTAACACACTGAGCCCGTTTGGGGGAAGAGAACTGTGCAAAGTTCTTCCCCCAGTGGGATCTTTCCCTTTCTCAGCCCGTTATATTTGTCCTGTGCACAAGGCTGTTGTGTGCACAGCACAGTCCCAACTAACCTGTGTGCCAGGAACAAAATAATGCAGAGCTTTTTGTGTATTCAAGCTATGTTTGTTGTAGGAACACCATTTCTTGATAGGATAAATACAGGCCATTTATGCGTGTGTGGTCTCCTTTGCAGTGAGCATCCGTCCCCTTCGGGGGAATCTCCCCATAACACACATATAGCTTTCTCCAAGAGCTACAACTGCACCTCAAGCATGGAGAGAAGCCCTGTGGCTTTCCAGCTACCTGGAAGAAGCTCGGACCCTCCCCTCCCTCCTTGCACGGAGAAAATGAAGGAAAGGAGGAAGAATTGTGAATTTTGCTTTTCTGCAGGCCTTCAAGCTCCTCCCACCTTTTTCCTATGCTCACTAGGGTGTGACAGAATTCTTCTGAGCAGGGGATAGAGACCGGAGTGGGGTGGGGGGTGGGGGTGGAGCGAAAGGAAATTGGCTGGGGGGGGGGGGGGGCACTTTGCAGCAGCAGAATAATCCCATTTGCTAGGAAAGCAGCAGGAAAACCCCACTGTGAAGCACACAGCCACGTGGACCGTCGAAAGTGTACCAAAGACCATAGTTTCCTAATCTAGTCGAATTGACTGGGATGGAGAGGGATAGAGAACCTTCATCTTGTCCTCACGGTTCCACGATGGAGAAGTGAGCATTTGTGTGGAGGTGTGAGAAGGAGCAACTGGATTGGTTTCCCTGCTCCTCCACATGAAGCCTGCTGGGGGACCTTGGGTGAGTCACAGATCTCTCAGAACTCTCTCAGCCCCACCCACCTCACTTTAAGGTGTCTGTTGTGGGGAGAGGAAGGGAAGAGGAGTTTGTCAGCTGCTTTGAGACTCCTCACAGGGGAGAAAGGCGGGGTGTGAATCCAAACTCTTCTTCATCATCATCAAAGGGATAGTGTCAGAGTAGCAGAGAGAAGATGCCCACTGCCTTGACTCCTCCCTCCCTCCCTCCCTCCCTCCCTCCCTCTCTCTCTGCCTCTCTAGTCCAGTCCCACATGCAAGTCTGAGGGTTAGAGAGAGCGGAGACAGAGTCCCTTCTCTTCAACAGATCCGCATGGTGACAAGAGGGCATAGCCAGACATCCTTGGCGCGAGTGGGGATTTGGACCTCAGGTCTCCCAAATCCTTAGGCTCTAGCATTTTAGCAAAGCAAAGCATTTTTTTAATTGATCATTGTGCACGCTGCTAAACCTTGAGAATTCCTGACAGCAGCATTCCTCAGTGCACACACAATGTTCAGACTCATACCCATCCCTCCGCACCACCTTACCTCACCACCATCCACTTACACAGCTGACCAAATACATCAACACTGCAGCCACGGCCGAGTTTCAAATGTACAGCGCCTCTAGAGTAAAAGCTGTCTCTAAGCCTCTTTGTCCCTGGATGGAGCCTGTATGCGTTCTGGCCGGACCGGTAGCTGGTTCAAAGAGAGAGTGTGCACGGACTGAGGACAGTTCTCTCAAAATATTTTGGAGCTTGCGCTGAGCTTCGGGAGATTATAGAGTTCTTCCAAGGAGGGAGAGGGCAGCCAATAATCCTCTGTGCAGTGGTGGTCGCTTCCTATCTGCCACTGTGCAACTGGAAGACAACCATAGGCAGAATGCAGTAGGTTGTTAAAGACACTCTCTATAGCACAGTGCACAAGGACACCAGAGGAGTTTCCATTTTCGTTATTGTTTCCTTAAAAGTCTCCAGGTGGTAATTACAGTCTTTGCTGGGCCTTCGCCTTGTGACTTGCAGTCTGTAATGACCTCTAACTGCTGCATGGCTGGCCTGAAAACCTTGGAACTGTTCATTTGAGGAATAGCCCAAGAGACTAGATTAAGCACCCTGCTGCGCTGTTGCCTTTTAATGTGAGAGAAACGTTGGCAGGCACTTGCAGGAGTTACGAGGTGCAGTAAAATGATGGTCAAGCACTGCATGGATATGAAGCGCATGAATATGAATACCCCCCACATGGGGAGGAGGGCTCGTTTTCTGCGCGTGAAAGCATCAGGATGTGAACCCCTCACCCCCGATTTGCTCTAGCACAACTCAAGACTCCTCTCTGCTTTGGAGCCGGAAGAATAATGGTGCACCCAGCACTTGAGAGAGGCTCTGTCGCAAAGCAGGACGCGGGGGATAGTCAGGAGGCTGGTGGTGCTGTAGGAGGCATTGCTGCTGCTGCTGTTGTTCAGGATGACTTGTCCAGGGGTCACGCCCTCTGTGATGGTGGCTTTCCCAGCCAGGCTCCACTTTATCCTCCTGAAAGCCTGGAACCGTCCCTCAGCAAGGCTGAAAGCATTGGAGATCCTGGAAGAATCGCATTTGTCTGGGCGGCAGCGATCGAACAAAGAGCGTGATCTCACTGGTTCCTGTAGCGGATTTCTCCTCTGGGGAAAATCCCGTTTAGTTAACTCTAATTGAAAAGATTTCTACTCCACTTTATTATTCTCGGGTTCAGGTTTAAGCAGGTCCGTCAAACTCCTAAGCCTTGTTACCTTCGTGGCAGAGAAAACAGGTCTTAACTCTTGGACAGGGGGGGTTTTTCGAATACGTGTGGCCGTTGGTCTGGTGGATCTGGTTCCCTAACATTTTAAGCCTAAGCATCTGTGGTCTGGCATCTTCAGTGTTGTATCTGAGAGGGAAATCTGCGTAAAACAGGTATTGTAACGAACTTCCCTCTAAGAGACACCTCTAAAAGATGCCAATACAGATGCGAAGGCGTTTAGGGACGAACTCCGCAAGACCTGTTCCACACAGCCTGAAAAACCTCTTTCTCAACTGAATCGACAATGAATCAAACATGGCCAGTTACCTTAACATGTTTGTACAATGCTGGCAGCGCCAGAAAAAAGCAACTTCTGAGGGAATACTGTTAGGATGTTTGGATGCTTTGAGCTATTTGAAGAAAAGCTCCATTAGGTCTCTTGATGTCATTGTTTCCAGATTTCCACTCTTAGTTTTTTGGACCAGATTTGGGGGGGAGAGGTGGACTAGGAAAGTAAATGGGGAAGCCAGATTCTAGAGCATGTGTTTCCGTTTTGGGAAGAAGGCATTACAGTCCCCAGATTCTTCCTAGTTTCCAGGGTCGCCATCTCTGGTTAAGTCAGGAGACTCTCGGTGGGGTTTCCTGTTTTTGAAGCATGAGATTGTTAAGTTCCCTTCTGACAAGGGGAGCTTTTTTATTTTTTGACTCTTGATAGCTGATAACCTTGAAAGCCATTGTGGGGTATATTAAAGGGTGCCACTAGTTTCCCAGATCTATCTTTTAATCTCAGCGTTGTTTGGGAAACCAGCTGGCGTGGAGTTGGTTTTAGGAGTTTTGAAGCATACACCAAATGGATCTTTAGAGGCATTTTTTTCCAAGCGGTTCTGCAATGGCTTTGAAAGAATGCTTTTATGTCTCAAAATGAAGTGCAGGAAGAAAAGCTTGCGGTGATAAAAATGTTAAAATGGCTGTCAAACTGTAGGGTTGCCAACCTGCAGGTGCAGCCTGGAGTTCTTCCAAAATTTTTCTCCCAGAGAGAAAGAGGAAGGAGACCCCCCAAAAATAATGAAGTACCCCAAAGGGGATCAAAGCCGATATGATGTCCACATCTGAAGGGTGCTCCACCCTACTTCATGCTATGAGCATTCCAAGAGGCAAAGCAAAGGAAATCAGGCAAAGGGTGGGATCCAATAGTTCTCACCACTTCTGAGAGAGTGGTTACTAGTACTTTCACAATTTGAGTGCCGAGGATTGCTAAAGCAACCTCCCTGCCCAATAGGGACTGAAGCGTGTGTGTCGCGGCCCGGCCGGTGCCGCTGTTTGAATCCCTACCATGGGAAGCCTGCTATTGGCATTTTGGATCCCCACCACTGACATGCCGGTCACTTCTCTAGCAATGTTCCATTTGTTGTGGCAGATCCATGGCTGTACACAACTGGGTGGGGATGGTACTCCCACAATTCTGCCAAGGGAGAATAATAGCACCGGGGCGCTGCAAATGTATAATGGCCAGCACTCCCGCGTCGGAGTCCAGCAGTTCAGCAGAGCTCCCTTGAAAGCCGAAGCTACCATGATGTAGGGAGGAGAGCTGAACATGGCTGGCGGGATACGGGATAGGCAGGGCCCTAGTCTTCCGATCCCAGGATGGGGTTCACCCGGCTTGAGGACCACTGAAAGATCCCTTAATTTTGTGGATTTTGGAAAACCTGGAGTCGAAAAAAAGGAAAAATCATGGGAATTAAATCCATGAGGGATGGGGATTGTCACCCAGGCAAGTTCTCTTTCCCAACCCAGGGTGTTCCCTTAAGTGGTCATTACCCCATTCTCAGTTCCCATTAGGAAGGAGAGCCAGAGTTGCCAACTCCAAGCAGGAATTCCTGGGGTGGTGGCAAGCTTGAGGAAACCTCAGTGGGAGTGAAATACCGTCGGTCGGTAAGAACTTAGATCCCTCAGATCAGTCCTCAGGGAGCAACAAGTGGCATGAGGAGGTTAAGAGCACTCAAGGCGTGTCTGGAGGAGCACGGGTTTGATTCCCTGCTACAGCTAGGCTGCAGCTGTGGAGGCTCCTCCTGGGGTGAATTAGGGTGGCCTGTACACACTCCCACCACCACGCCAACTGGGTGACCAGGCTAGTCACAGCTTCTCAGAGCTCTCTCAGGCCACCACCTCACAGGGTGCTTTGTTGTGAGGGAGAAGGGCAAAGGAGATTGTAAGCACCTTCAAGTCTCCCTGCAGGAGAGAAGGATAGTTATAATCAAGACTCTTCTCTTTTCGCTAGCTGCTACTCCGGGACAGCTGATCTGTGCAGTCTGGAAATCAGTGGTCACTTCAGGAGATCTCCAGAGCCCACCTGGAACCTGGCAACCCTCTGGAAAGGAATTCTTTGGGTTTGTCCTCAATCATCAGAGGTGGGACAGAGGCAGAACGGCTTCCTTAATTCAAGTTTGTGATGCTAGAGGCAAGATTTGAACTGGGGGTTTTATGGGGTGTACACAAACCTCTTGGCTTCCGCACTGATACCTTCTCAGCTATATTAGGGTTGCCAGCTCACGGTGTGGAAATTCTGGGAGATTTGGCAGTGGTGGAGTCAAGGTTCAGGGAGGTGAAGCACCTCCGTGGGATATGATGCCATACAGCCCACCCCCAAAGCTGCCATCTTCTCCAAGAGAACCAATCTCTGCTATCTGAAGGTCAGTTGTCATTTCTAGGAGAATGTGAGGCCCACCTGGAGGGATTGAAATCCCCTGTCCCATCCACCGTTGGCCGTTTGTGGCTGCGTGCGGTGATGGGGAGCAGAAGCCCTCACCAGTGTAGTGGATCAAAATTTTAATGTGGGATTTCCCCATTGTGGTAGGGTGGGATTCAAACTGTAGTAGCGTGCGCCAATGGGAGGCTGGGGCGAGCACGACGGCTGAGGCGTGTAGCCAAACGATTCGAGGGTGGGGCATTCCTATGGCGGGGCTGGCAGGGCGCGGCACTGCAGCCATGCCTGGTCGCAGGGGAAGCTTGAGTGCACGAAGCGAAGGCTGCCATGCAATGCCGGTGCCTCACTGCTAGACTGCTTCAAGTTCTCGCGGCGCTGCTACGAGGAAGGAGAGTGGCTGTAAGGCCAAAATCCCGTGGCAAACTCACCAATTAGTAATTTCCTTTCGGTACACACAAACAATTAGTAAGCCTGTGTCTTCTTTCAGGGAACTCAGTGAGAACCTGCTGGATTACCTCTACCGCCTCACCACTCCGGTGATATCGGCTGCGTCCCAGCCCCCTGAGGCAGGCCGTGCTGAGGGGTTATTTATCTCCGCCATGCACCCAGTGGGCAGCACTTGTCCTCCACGTCTAATTGCCCCTGGATCTGCAGCTCGTAGGGCATTGGCACCCGCGTCCCGGACGGGCACGAATCTCTCGCTGCAGCCCCCGACGCGTTCCGTTCGCCCGTCCTTGTGATGATGCTGGCTAGGTGAGCCGGCGGGTCCCCTGGCGTTTGCCGGAACCAGGAGACGTGGTAGTCTTGGATGTGGCCACGCTCCAGGCGGCACTGCAAGACGGCCGTAGTCCCTTCAGCAAAGGAGGCCCGTGGAGGCTGGATTGGCAGGGGCTGCTGGAACGCTCTGCCTGGAAAGAAGGGTCCGGGTGGGCTCGTGCAAGTGGAAGGATGGAAAGGACTCTCCTCTTGCTCACAGCAGAGGCCCTTTCCCTCAGTGCCACCCGCCCACCCCGAGGTCAGGGGGCAACGTCTTCCGCTGTGCCTTAGTTAACACACTTGCTTTTCGTACAAGGGGAGAAGAATTTTAAAAGGGGAAAGGTGCGATGACCTGTGGGGGCGATGTCGCATCATGGCGTTCACTAGGCAGACCATGTTTATGGGGTGGTTTGTCTGCATCCGGATTGGTGATTCGGCAAACCCGCATCAAAGAAAAATCCAAAAAAGTCATTTGGGGGTGTGTGGGTGTGGGTGTGGGTGTTCGTTCTTGCAGCTATAAAAACCCTTCAAAAAGCCAAAGGCCGCATAACACAAGGTCACCCAGCTGACCGTGGGGAGTGCTCAGGCCATCTGAATTCCCCAGACTCACGCCCCTCCACGGCTCCAGAAGCGTGGAGAGCTGAGGAATCCAAAGTGGTTCCTCCAGATTGGGCTTGCGGGCTCTTAACCTCTCCTGCGCCACTGCTGCCTCAAGGCGGGACTTGGGGAGCCAGCCGAGCCACCAGCGGCATACCACCACAAAATGGTGCCTGGGGCAAACCCAGGGCGCTGCCCCCAGACCCCAGCCAAACTCCCCACCCGCCCCACTGCCCTGCCAAGCTCCCCTCGCCACCCCCTGCCTACCCCACCACTGCCCCCAGGCCCACGGCTGCCTCTGGCTCAGTCCAAGGCATGCAGACGACACGGCCTCCCTCTCTCCCTGCTGGCTTCCTCCCTGCCTTCCCAGGCAGGCCTCCTTATTCTCAGAGGAGAAGGAGGGGCCTGCCTGCCTCAGATTACGGCTGGGAAGCTGGGAGGGAGATGGGAGAGAGAGGGAAGGCTGCGACTGTGCCCCACCCAAAAAGCTCTGCCCCCGCTTCCCTGTTGACCCCCGGTGCCCTTTCTGAGACATGCCCACTTGGAAGCGAGGGGCGTAGGCAATCTGGAGGAACGGGGTTTTGATTCCCCAGCTCTGTCCGCCTGAGCTGTGGGAGGCTTATCACCAAATTCAGGGTTAGCCTGGGCACTCCCACACACGCCAGCTGGGTGACCTTGGGCTAGTCACAGCTTCTCGGAGCTCTCTCAGCCCCTCCCACCTCACAGGGTGTTTGTTGTGAAGAAGGAAGGGCAAGGAGATTGTCAGCCCCTTTGAGTCTCCTGCAGGAGAGAAAGGGGGGGGGGGATATAAATCCAAACTCTTCTTCTTCTTCTTGGTGGGGGACAGATCAGCCAGATCCTGCAGGCAGGATCTATTCCTGCCAGTGCTTTTTCAAGCCCTGCTGACTTTTTTTGCTGTTAAGTCACCGCTGACTTATGGTGACCCCTCACTGGGTTTTCAAAGCAAATGCGGAAGAGAGTTGGCTTGCCATTGCTTGCTTCTGTACGGCAACCCTAGATTTCCTTGGGGGTCTCCTGCCCAAGTGCTGACTCTACTTATAAGAGATTCTGAGATCTGACAAGATCAGGCTTGCTTGGCCAATCCAGGTCAGGGCTAAACTTATATAAAACCAGGCAAACCTGTTGAATAGTTTCACAAGCTGCCATGAGTGCCACATGGCACAGAAAGAACGACAAAAATAAAGACGTGACCACTGAGTGACTTGCAGGGGGCTTGTGGAAGCACGAGGGCCGAGCTTTCCACTTCCATTAAATATCTCAGATTACTTATTCATTTAGTTTAAGAAATTCCTGCTGACTTCCAGGGTACTAAAGAGCTCAATTCTACGCCCGGTGGTTTTAGCCTGGAGTAACTCAGGATTGCACTGCCGGCCCCAGGGAGATCCACAGGATCGCAGTCTAAAGCACTGTGTAATAATTTATTGCGATAGGATCGTCTCTGCCTGGACAGTTCCAATGACCACGAATCAACAGTGGGAAAAATAGTGGGCCTTTTGCTCTTTTCAGAACACCCTGGGCTGAATCCTCGATATTTTCATCTCCTCCACATGGACTAGCGACATGCTTAGGTTACGAATGGCAGAGCTGACCCACGTGAGAACTAAAAATAACAATCCTATGCAAGCCCCCCATGAGAATTAGTCATTCTGTATGTTATATGTAGAATCGTGTTAATAAAATGGTGTGCGTGTCAAGAGAAAATGAAGCACCTTTCCATGCTGCCTGATGAAGAGTTCTGTGTAATTCAGAAGTCTGCCCAGGCTTGCCCCAAAAGAACTAGATCTGAAGCT
The DNA here is from genome assembly GCF_021028975.2 of Sphaerodactylus townsendi. Lineage (NCBI taxonomy): Eukaryota > Metazoa > Chordata > Lepidosauria > Squamata > Sphaerodactylidae > Sphaerodactylus > Sphaerodactylus townsendi. The sequence goes on along the minus strand of NC_059427.1, from coordinate 175,308,857 downwards.
GTGCCCTACTTTGGCAATTCACTTGTTCTGTAGAAGCGGAGAGAAGGCAACCTGGTGCAGCTCGGCTTCGTTTTAGATCCCACAGAAAGAGGTCCAGTGGGTTTTACTTGGACGGGAGATGCCAGGGAGGGCTCAGAGAAAGGTGATGGCAACCCCTCCCCCTCTTGCCTTGGAAGCCCCTTGCTGGGGTCTCTGTAAGTTGGTTGTGACTTGAGGGCACTTACGTACATATTCTGTAAACTCATCATTTCTTCCAAGTCATAATTCAGCACAGAAGCAGGAAGGAATGGCCAAAGAAGAAGAAGAAGAAGAGTTGGGATTTATATCCCCCCTTTCTCTCCTGCAGGAGACTCAAAGGGGCTGACAATCTCTTTGCCCTTCCCCCCTCACAACAAACACCCTGTGAGGTAGGTGGGGCTGAGAGAGCTCCGAGAAGCTGTGACTAGCCCAAGGTCACCCAGCTGGCATGTGTTGGGAGCGCACAAGCTAATCTGAATTCCCCAGATAAACCTCCACAGCTCAGGCGGCAGAGCTGGGAATCAAACCCGGTTCCTCCAGATTAGATACATGAGCTCTTAACCTCCTACGCCACTGCTGCTCCAAAGGTTGGTGGGTGGGTGGACAAACACATCAGCTGACCTTTTTCTCCAAATCTTTTGGGTTCCCACCACCTTAAGAGCACTTTCCTATCATCTGCCCCCCTCTCCACAACAGTCGCTATGGCTGTTTGTTCTCTTGCAGCAAAAAAAACATTCACTGGGTCTGCACACTCACCACAGATGAAGAGGCTCAGGGAGAGGGACAGCTCCAGAACCCAAGAGCTTGTTCTTCTCATCTTGGAGAAGACTCCCCGACGAAACCACTCATGCAACGAAGGCACACTTCTCTATATGCACTGCGCTCATTTGCAAGCATTTGTGTAACAGCCGCTGGCTTTCCTGAGGTTCAGCCAATCTGCCTCAGCTATTGTTTGGAGGCAAACATCGAAAGAATTACAGTAAGCAAATGGTAGCAAGGGGTCTAGCCGTACAGAACAGTGGCACCAGGTCCCCAGGGGATCTTGTCCAAATGTTGTTGCGTTTCCAGCTATTTGCAAGAGAACGAGGCTCAATTGGCTAGATTACTCAGCATGGCTATAATAAGGTATTTTATTTCGTTGCAAATTCGAAGAGGTTTCTTCAGAACAATTGGTTTAATATTAGGTTTATGAAACCTTTCTGTAATGTTAAACCTATATTGGTGGTTGAAAGAGCTGTCAGGTTGCAGCTGCATTATGGGGAATTGGCGATCCTGAAGTGTTTTTAAGGCAAGAGATGTTCAGAGGTGGTTTGCTACGGCCTGCCTCTGGGTAGTGACCTTTGACTTACTTCCTTGGTGGTCTCCCATCCAAGTTCTAGTCAGGGTGGACCCTGCTTAGCTTCTGGAATCTGATGCCATTGAGCTAACCTGGGCCATTCATGTCAGGGCAGAGTCTATCAGAGGTAGTTTGCCATGGCCTGCCTCTGCAAAACAACCCCGGATTTCCTTGGTAGTACCAGGGCTGACCCTCCTTAGCTTCTAAAATCTGACAAGATCAGGCTAGCAGCCAGAGCCATCCAGGTCAGGGTTAAATCTATTTGAGGTTTAATTAATAGAACGTGATCTAAAGGCAATTTACAAGTCATGAAAAAAGGCTGCTATGAGGCCTTCTTTATAGATTCCATCCTTTCTCATTGTCTTTACTATATTTGTATCTGGCGCTACCTCTAAGGAACCCAGGGCAGTACACATGATCATCTGAACCCAATTTTATCCATGCTCCAACCCCCCAAGTTAGGTAGGACCAAGAGACAGTGACTGACCCAATCAGTGACTTTCATAGCGAAGTGGAGATTGGAAGCCAGGTCAGCTGATATTCTGCTTGTGAGCTTCCTAGAAACATCTAACTGAGAGCAGAATTGTAGACTAGATGGACGGTTGTTGAGATCCAGCAAGTAAATTCTTCTGTGTTTTTATATATCATCTTAAAAAAAATTCATTGTGTGTTATATCCCTAACAATTTATATATATATTTGCTTTACCCAAAAGGGTTTTTGCTTAATATGCATTAAATATGTGTGTGCGCGCACATGTGTGTGGAAAGTGCCATCAAGTTGCCACCAACCTGCGGCAATCCCAGAGGGTTTTCAAGGCAAATGATTAAGTAGAGATGTTTGCTGTTGCCTTCCAGTCAGAGCCTTCCTTGGTGGTCACCCATTCAAGCATTGACCCAACTTTGCTTTTGAGATAAGGCTATGTCATCCAACATCCCCAGTAGATATGACAATAGTATATAGATCCCAAGTACATATGGATATCCCAGCAGATATATACGGATTACATATAGACCCCCAAGTATATATATCCCAGATAAATTGAGTTTATACAGATAATTTGAGAAAAGCGGGGTATAAATCCACATTTTCTTCCTCTTTTAGATGTGGTTATAAATATAGAAAGATATAGTTGAGACAAGCAAGGTATAAATCCATATTCTTCCAGATATAGATATAGATAAAGTATATGTATCCCAAGTACGTATAGATACACCAGGTTTATACAGATATAGGCTAGAGAAAGCAGGATATGAATCCAAATGCCGCCTCCTCCTCCTCTTCTTCTTGATATCCTTAGACATAATTGTCTAAGGCACAGGTGTCAAATTCACGGCCCTCCAGATGTTACGGACTACATTTCCCATCATCCCCTGCCAGCATCATGCTGGCAGGGGATGATGGGAAATGTAGTCCATAACATCTGGAGGGCTGCGAATTTGACACCTATGGTCTAAGGCAGTGGTGGCGAACCTATGGCACGGGTGCCAGAGGTGGCACTCAGAGCCCTCTCTATGGGCACGCACAGCGTCGCCTTCACAATAATATCTGCCAACCTGGGCCTCCGGGCTCGATTATTACCATTAAACCTAAGACCTAATTTTGGGGAAGCAGTGTGGTAACCCTGTTGTGCTGTTAAACCCCACTGATTTTCATGTGAAGAACTAAAGCGTGACCTGGGAGTAAGCTCGGTTGCTGGCAATGGGGCTTGCTTCTCAGTAAACCCTCCTAGGGTCATGATTCATCCGTTGGAAGAGTTGCACGGTTGCTTCAAAGCAAAGCCACCGACTTCCACCAAGCTTATTCCCAAGTAATGCACGCCGTGGAGCCAACCGGTTTTTCTAAACTAAAACCTCAGTATTCAGGTTAAATTGCCATATTGGCACTTTGCGATAAATAAATGGGTTTTGGGTTGCAATTTGGGCACTTGGTCTTGAAAAGGTTCACCATCACTGGTCTAAGGGATGGAATGTCCTGATGATGAACCCCACCACTAATCACAGGGCAGGACTCATTTCCAAGGCCGTGGAAGTGTTACCGCTGTTTGCCAGGTAACAATAAGTGATTTCAGCTCAGCAACTTAATGAGGCGCAGGAAGCCGACGTTCTTCAAAGCAAAAGATTTTATTGCAAGTGGTGGTCACAGCTCGGTCAGGAGAATCGCGCCCTTGCAATGCAGTGCAAGAACTTTTATTCCCAAGCTTCAACGCGGGCAAAGGGGCAGGGTCATGAGAGGTGAGGGGACAAGTCCCTCACCCAAACACCAATCAAAATAAACAACACCAAAACAAGATACATTTACAACTTCTGAAAGAGATTACAAATCTCGCTGTCAAGCGTCGTGATGAACGGAAAGCAGATAACGTTCATTCATAAAATCCAGGTGGGCTCGTTGCCCCACCCAGCTATCTCCGCTATCAGATGGTTATACCTTTCAGTAATGCCCTGAGGCTCCCACCTCTGCTGCTGTAACAAAGAAAAGTTCAAACTGTCCAATGGTGGTGCCTGCACGTCTCCTAACGGCTGGGGACCTTTGGGTGCTGGCAACAGATCCAATTTGCAAGTCCAAAGAGGGTCTTTGTCTTTGTCAAAGGGTTGGCTGGGCGTTGGTCTAAGCTACATTCCAGAGCCAACTTTCTTGTCCCTTAATATCAAACCTTTTCTGGCCACTGCTCTGGCCATCAGACACAAATTTCAAAAATAACATTTCTAAACTTAAACATTAGGGAAACCTTAAAGGATAAACACATATACTTATACTCATAGGCAAGACTTTACATATATTTATTGGCATGGCTTGCTTAAATCTAACAAAACCTTAAACTAACTGAAGAACCTTGTTAAACTAAAATCCTAAACTGCAGGCATAAACTCAACTAAGAGGGGCTTTTATTACATCCTAGAATGGCATAAACAAAAGGGAAACCATATAGCATTGGCACAAGCTTACATATATGTTCTTTGTGAACCTTATGGAGGCTTCTGAACCACACAAGTCTCCGCGACCGGGCATGGAGCCAGTGTAGCCAGGCAACCTGACTTCAGGAAAATATTTTTTTTATTTTCCTGGTGGTAACAGAAGTGAGTCCTGCCTGGCAATTGGGGCGGGGGTCGTCCCCTTTCCACCTCCCTGCCCCAAACAGCAAGCCAGTGGGAAGCGAGGTGGGGCAGGAATTGGCCCCATCTCCCTTCCCAAGACCCCCAGGCCTTGGAAAGCAAGGTTGGGGGAGAAGTGGGCCTGATCCTGCTTGCTGGACTCAGTGTGCTGAGTCCAGCGTGCAGAATCTGGTCCCCCAGCTCCCTTCCCTTCCAGGCAGTGGTGGGATCCAGCCGGTTCGCACCACTTTGGCAGAACTGGTTGTTAAAAGGGTGCTTGTAAACAACCAGTTGTTAAATTATTTGAATCCCACCACTGCCTCAGGAAGTGAGATGGGGGGGCGGGGGAGAGAAGCAAGCCTGATCCCGCACTCCCTACGGGGGTGGGGGTGTCTGTGGCTGGATGCCTTCCTAATGTAGTTTGATGCAGTTCCAGATTTAATATTGCATTGCGTCAGTTGGACTTAATTTCCAAAAACTAAATGCCTCAAAATGAGCTTCAGGGTGTCACTGAACATTTATTGTGGGGTTGTTTTTTTTATATAAATATCAAAATATATTAAAGATTTCAAGTGTTAATCAATTAAATGTAAAAAAAATTAATGTATATAGTATTTATGTTTACTTATGTTTTTATTTATGTTAGTATTGCTGTTAACTAAATATTGAGCTCATTTTATCTTTTGAGTTTTGACTGTAAATAAATATGCATCTTATTACTCCAGTGCCTTTATTCCCAAGATTGGGCCATTTATTTGCAGTTTCAACACATAAATTTGAAATAACAGCAACTGTGCTAATTACAATATGGGGGTACAGTTTCAGGGAAATGGGTTGCCAGAGGGGAATGCGAGTGAAAAAAAGGTTGGGAACCACTGTCCGAAACGTTTTCTCATAAAATCATTAAAAACAGCAAACTCAAAAGGTGAGAAACAACCACTGTCCTCTATTTGACTCCTGGCAAGTCCTCCTAGAAGTCTCACCCGCAGCTTCAGTTGTGGGTTGGAGCATTCCAGGAGGTTTGGGGAAGGGAGGCGCCTCAGGAGAGCATAATGCCATCAACCACTCTCCAAAGTAGACTAAGGTCTCCCCAGTGTTTCCAGTCTAGGTACCTAAGAAGATACCGTGAGTGGATCGAAAAACCCAGGCAAGTTGACATTGGTGAAGGTGGCTGTTCAGATCCTCTGGACCTGGGCTGTTTTGGATTCTGAAGGTCCAAACAAATGATGTGAACTGAGCCAGGAAACAAAATCGAAACCAGTATAACTGGACTCTTTCGTATAACGCTTTTGTAGGTTTCCCAAGTTGTCCACCTGAGTCCCACTGCTTCTCAATGGATCAGCAGGAGCAGGGGAATCATATCTAGAAATACTGTCATGGCATCATGCTATGCTCTAGGAATTTCCTAAATCTCTGTGGTAAAAACCATAGACATTTGGGAAATTCCTAGAGCATCACGCAATTTCACAAGGTCACTACTGGATACAAACCCAGAAGTGACTTTTTTGGTACTACATGATGCTGATGCCCCCCAGTGCTGTCAGAGTGACCTGTCTATGCTCCCAGGGTGGCAATTCTATGCTTCCTGCATATTGCAGCAAGTAATCTTGAGACCGTATCTTGCACCATTTCCAAACCATCTTCAGGGGCAGCCCATGCAGGACACATTATAGTAATCTAATCTGGTTGTTACCAAGTAGCAATAATAATTTACTCCGGGCACAGGCCTAACTTTTCAGAACAAATACAGCAGAAGCTATCCTTGTTTGCCATAGTTTTTTTCTTGTGCTCCATCAGTTCTACCAGTTGAAATGTAAACTGAAGGCACTGTGGTTCACTAGTCATGGTGGTTGCTTCTCTCGGGCGTTAAGAATGGAGATAAACAATCTCATAAGGCTCTGTCGCTTGCCAGGCGAAGAAACTAACGCAGGGCATTCACCACAAGCTCACAGCTGTTCCCGCGACTGGTGTTTTTCTTGCCCTTCTCTGGACCTCATTCTCCTCCTTCCAATCTTGACATTTTAACCACAAACCCAAAAACATAATGAAAACTGGAGGAAATTGAAAAACCGCCTCTTCAGTTGGCTGTTGAGCGTTCGGCAAGCCTTCAACAATCTCTTTCGTACTCACTTGAGTATGGCAGCATGACTGTGGATTTAGGAGTTCCTCAGACATCTCAAAGCTGGAGATTTCAGAGGACAGGTCTTTGAAAATGGCTACCTGAACAAGGACCGCATACTTCTGGGCCATTTTTTCAGGGTTACATGACAATGTATTCATAGTATTCACACTTCGGGGGAGGGCGGTTTAGAAATATAATAAATAATAATAATAATAATAAAATATTATCTTGTGATAATCTTTACAACAGGCGTCAAGGAGGTTTCAACGGTCCATCCCCACAACATTTCCTGAACACAATAACTTGGCCAGGAGGGTTGGGACCCAGAGGGTCCCCAACTTTTTTTTCCCTGTTGGGGCAGTGGCCCCATGAGATTTCCTTCCAAAGCGGCAAAAGGCGAAACAGTTAATCATCATGTCTCAACTCCATGGCCTCAATTTAGATGTCTTTTTTTTGCAACAGCTGTTAAAGTGAGGTGTATTGTTGAAGGCTTTCATGGCCGGAATCACTGGGGTGCTGTGTGGTTTCCGGGCTGTATGGCCGTGTTCTAGCAGCATTCTCTCCTATTGTGAGGGTTTTTATTAAAGTGAGGGTTTTTTATTTTATTATTTGTTAAAGTGAGGGTTTTTTATTTTATTATTTGTTAAAGTGAGGGTTTTTTATTTTATCCCTCCCTTTCTTTGTAAGATTTATTGGGGGCTCAGGAAGTTGGATGTTTCCACCATCTTGTTCTAGGTAAATGCGTAGAGTTTTAATATTTAATTTATAGTGAGCCATTATTCTTTTACTGTATTTATGACATAATTTCCCATGCACTGTCTTAATGGAAACCACCTCAAGCTCATAAAGGGAGGGGCAGTATAAAAATTTAATTAAAAAAAAGTAAATTAAAGACATAAGCAGAGGAATTACAGATTTTTTTTTGCATCTCCTATACCTGAGCCCTAAGAAAGACAGAGACCTGCCTGAGGCTCAGCAGTTTGGCCATAAAGCTTGCTGGTTGACCTTGGGCCGGTGGTTGGCCATTTCTGCACATGCATTGTGTCCCTTCAGCTGTTTCCTTCACAGCAAGTTTTCCCGTGGTTGTTTGTTTGCACAGGAATTCTCCTCCTGTGAAGTGTCTCTAGCTGAGCTGATCCACCATTTCCCCACCCACCATTTCCTTGCTGTGTCCAAAATGTTTTTGGTTAGTTTGCTAGACCATGTCAATTTCTTTTCAATTTCACTGGGCCTATTGCTCCAGTGATGGCATGGGGGAAAAAAGCCTCTCTGGTCTGTCTGAAATGGTGGCCCAAAGAGTGGTAGGAACTGCTGTGGTGTGGGTAGGGAAGGTGACAAGGAGTGAGAAAACCTGATGACAGCTAAAGGCATTCCAATCTCCTTCACTTTCCCTGTGAAGGGGAAGGAAAAGCCACATGTTGACAGGTTTAGGAAACCGTGGGGATTCTCCAATCTGGGAGCATGGTGAGTTCAAAAGAGGGGAAAATATGTGCATAACGGAGAATACACCCTGAAGGGAACATACTCTCAATGCAAAGAAGACCACAAGTGCATAAATGGTCATTGTCTCTTAGCCTTACGCACCCCACAGGATTGTTTTGAGGATAAAAGAAATAAGGAAGAACCAAGCACACTCTTCTGAGCTTTTTGGAGAAAGAGAGTTAAATATGCAGCTGCATCTCCCAGGATTTCTATTTCTAATTATCAAATCCCATCTACACTAACAAGGTTACTGTTACTGTATATGAAATGAGAAATGCCTGATGTTCCAGGTGGATTTGGAAATGGAAAAGGCACTAGATATCATATTGTGAGTTTATGTTGGTTACTGAAGCGTGCAAGAGAATTTCAGAAGAAAACCCGCTTCTGTTTCATTTATTATAGCAAAGCTTTCTGACTGAGTGGATCATGAAAAGCTGTGGCTGGTTTTAAAGGACATGGGTGATTGTTCTGAAGTGCAATCCATACTGTGGACAAGAGGCTACGGATAGGAAAGGATATGGAGAAACAGACTGGTTTCCAATGGGTATCAGATAAGGATGTAGTTTATCTCCCTGTTTGTTTCAATCTGTATGCAGGACATATCATATAGAAAGCTGGGTTAGAGTTCAATAAAAATAGAGTGAAAATTCAAGGGAAGAACATTAACAATTTGAGACATGCTGATTATACTACATGACTGGCAGAAAATAGCAAAGACTTGAAATGACTACTGTTGAAAGTTAAAGGAGAAAATGTTAGAGGACTACAATGGAACATCAGGAAGACAAAAGTAACGACTCCTGGAGAATGACTCAGCTTTGAAGTGGAGAATCAGGATGTCCACTTCCAGTTGACAGGAAGAAAGTAGATTCCTTTGAAATGTGGTGTTGGAAGAGAGTTTTGTGCACATTGTGGATTGCCAAAAAGATAAATCAGGGGCTTCTAGATCAAATCAAGTTTGAATTGTCCCTAGAAGCTAAAATGACTACACTGAAGTGATTATACTTTGGTCACATAATGAGAAGACTGGAAAAGACAATCATGCTAGGAAAAGTTGAAAGCAGCAGAAAAAGAGGAAGACTCAACATGGGTCTCAACAAAGACTCACAACTGTTTGCAAGTGGATTTTGCTATTTTGCATCACTTCAAAGTGCACTGAAAGTGGATTGAAAGTGCATTATTCTGCATGTGCGGAAGGGGCCTCAGTCAAGAAAGCTACAGTGGTTCATTGGGTTGTCATGAGTCACTGAACAGCACTTAAGAAGCACATAAGAACAAGGAATTTTGTATTTCCCAGGACACTATGAACTAAGGGACACTTTATTACAGGGTTGTTGTTTCTTAGAGTCCTCAGGGGTGTAAAGAATGGTTCCTGCCACCATCTGTGTTTGTCATTTACTGTGAATATAAATTATTCCAGATTAATGCAACAGATTACAGACTGCTGTGATCTCATGAGTTCACAAACAGAATTGTGTGCTTCACCCCACATAATCCAGTAATCTTACATGTGTGCTTGAGGGGAGAAGTCAAGAGCCCTAAAACTGGACAGGGATTGAGGAACCTTTGAATTAAATCTGCAAAGTGAATTGACAGCAGAGAGAACTGATCAGAGGGAGAGATCTGCCAACCAGTGGGCCTCATGTTAAAGGAATCACGGGAGATGCTTGGTTTAAATGGCTGATAGATCCACCTGATGATTAACAGACACCTGTCCCAAAACTCGTGAAATAAAACAAATGGGTTGAGGTGATTGTACGTTGGTCAGGTAATGAGAAGACCAAAGTCGCTGGAAAAGACAATCATGCTAGGAAAAGCATTCCCAGCTGAATTTCAGTGCACCAAAGTTTCTTCAAAGAGGGGATTTGCTAGTGTTTTTTTAAAAAATTAAATGAATGATATTCATTGTCTTTAAATTGGTGCAAGCCACCCTGAGCTTGTTAGGAGGAAGGGCAATCTAAAAATATAATTTAAAATGAATATTATTATAACCTAAAATCTAACAACCAACAAAGGCTAAAAAGGGAGGAGAGGCCAGCGGGGTTGGAATACCACTGCTGCCCTCAACCATCGGCCTGGTGGAAGAGCTCTGCTTTGCAGGCCCTGGTCTCATTCAACAGAGAAGGACAGTGTGGATTTATATCCCCCTTTTCTAAACCATAAGAGTTTCAAAGCAGCTTACAAACTCTTCCTCTACTCTCAACAGACACCTTGTGAGGCAGGTGGGGCTGAGAGAGGTCTGAGAACTGGTCTGGCCCAAGGTCACCCAGCAGACTTCATGTGGAGGAGGAGGGAAATAAACCCAGTTCACCAGATTAGAGTCCACATGCTCTTAACCACTACACCATATTGTTGTTCCCCCAGGCTGGGGCCGGTGCTAAAAAGGGCTCCGCCCCTGGTTGAGGACAGCTAGGCAGTTTTTGTGCCGGGGATCTCCAGAAGGTTGTTGTTTGTAGAGCATATTAATGGTTTCCCCCTTCCTACGTTTTATGTGCACAACAACCTTGTGAAGTAGGTGAGATTGCTCCCAGTGCTGAAACGAGATTGTAAAACTGAAGACCTGACATTGCTTACGCCTTTATTTCTGGATGCGAGCAGGATATCTGACTTGACAACTGGAGAAAAGGGAATCTGTTTCCTTGGATTGCACACAGTTCCAATGGACGACGTTTCTTTACAGGTTGCATCCTGCCAGATATTGAGACATGTCCCGACCTTCACAATATGCCCTCCATGCCACCCTGGGGGAGCAAGAGAACAGGTAAGTGCCCAGCCCATTTTACATTACTGTAGTTTTTTGTGTGTGAGCAGAGCACAGTGCGTATTGCCAAACATCTGCGTTACGTCATAGACATATGTGAGGGAAATGGCTTGGATTGTAAAACCCTTCAAAGAATGCGGCTTTTTGCCACGGGACTCCCCCTCAGCGTACTATATACAGTCACCAGACGTTACAGGCAAGACCGTATCAAGGTCTATCATTCATGTTATTGCCTGGCACGTTGACGGATGTGGACTGTGATCTCTAACTATGTGGGAGGCACTTACTGTCACTTTAATCATCCATTTACTTATGGACTGTTTTTATCTTGTTTCAGCCGTTCCTTTCGTTTCCACATATCATTCATGAAAGGTTTGCTACTTATGAATGAATTCAATGTGAAGGACGTAGTTTGTATTATGTTTTCCGAATGAATGTATTATTGCATCACTTATACTGATTACATAAATTGAAAAAATAGTGTTTAATTACTTGCTTCCTTGTTCATTTTGGCAAGTATTGTTGTTTGGGGGATTGGCTCCCCATTTGTCTTGAGGCCCGAAATTTTCCCAGAATGGCATCTGATCTCCAGATTACAGTTTTAGTGGAAGAAATGGTAGCTTTGGAGGGCAGGAATTCCAGGTGGATTCCAGGTAGATTCCTGGCTGAATTCCAGGTGGATTCCGAACAAGCCAAATATAACGGGCGTAGGATGTTATATAAACTAATTGGGGCCGGGGTGGGGGGAGGAATTCACACAGGTCCCGTTCATGATGATGATGATGATGATGATGAAGAAGAAGAAGAAGAAGAAGAAGAAGAAGAAGAAGAAGAAGAAGAAGAAGAAGAAGAAGAAGAAGAAGAAGAAGAAGAAGAAGAAGAAGAAGAAGAAGAGAAGAAGAAGAAGAAGAAGAAGAAGAAGAAGAAGAGAAGAAGAAGAAGAAGAAGAAGAAGAAGAAGAAGAAGAGAAGAAGAAGAAGAAGAAGAAGAAGAAGAAGAAGAAGAAGAAGAAGGGGGAGGAGGAGTGGGGGGTAGGAGGAGGAGGAGGAGGAGGGGGGGGTAGGAGGAGGAGGGGAGGAGGAGGAGGGGGGAGGAGGAGTTTGGATTTATATCCCCCCTTTCTCTCCTGCAGGAGACTCAAAGGGGCTCACAATCTCCTTGCCCTTCCCCCCTCACAACAAACACCCTGTGAGGTAGGTGGGGCTGAGAGAGCTCCGAGAAGCTGTGACTAGCCCAAGGTCACCCAGCTGGCGTGTGTGGGAGTGTACAGGCTAATCTGAATTCCCCAGATAAGCCTCCACAGCTCAGGCGGCAGAGCTGGGAATCAAACCCGGTTCCTCCAGATTAGATACACGAGCTCTTAACCTCCTACGCCACTGCTGCTCCTAAAACGAGTTTGGCCCATTTTATTCCCTTCAACCTGGGATTTAAAAAAAATCACTAAACCAGCAATCCTGTTGCACAATTCCGGGTTGGAGATGCTCCTGCACAAACACAAATAGGCGGGAGGCGCTTCATTCCCCATCCCCCTTCCACCCGTTCCCTTCCAGGAGCCGCAGTGGCGCAGGAGGTTAAGAGCTCGTGTATCTAATCTGGAGGAACCGGGTTTGATTCCCAGCTCTGCCGCCTGAGCTGCGGAGGCTTATCTGGGGAATTCAGATTATTAGCCTGTACACTCCCACACATGCCAGCTGGGTGACCTTGGGCTAGTCACAGCTTCTCAAAGCTCTCTCAGACCCATCTACCTCACAGGGTGTTTGTTATGAGGCGGGAAGGGCAAGGAGATTGTCAGCCCCTTTGAGTCTCCTACAGGAGAGAAAGGGGGGATATAAATCCAAACTCTTCTTCTTCTTCTTCTTCAGTTCTGCGCCGTCCCCTGTCAGGGAGAATCCACCCGCCTGGCATTCTGTGCAGGTCGCCCAGCAGGTTGGGGGCAGGTTCTCTGAGCACCCGGCAGTGCGCAGAGTCCCCCAAGCAGGTTTTCTCCCCCTGGCAGCGAGTGTGACCGATCTACACCAACACGCTCATTATTGCCCAGTAGATTGCCAGCTTTTTTGTGCCATCTAAATGTAATATTGACATTCCTTCTGTCGATATTGTGCCGGCTGCTATTTTTTGTTTAGGGAAATGCCGGCTGTCGACGAGGAGTGTGTTTTGGGGAGAGGGTCCCCCCACCTACTCCTCGCAGGGGTCGACGGCTGACCTTTCCCTAAAAAAAACAAGAACAATGATAGCAGCTAGCACAATATCGATATAAGGAATATTGAGATTACAGTACATTTAGAGGGCTCAAAAGAAATCCGGCCAATGGGGGAGTGACCTGGGAGGAGTGAACCCCTGAAGCGAGGTGAAACATCGGGGGGTTCCCAGCTCTCGTTAACTACGAGGCTTCCGGGATCTTCGGCACGGTAAATTGGATCGCTTCGTGTACAGAAATCTCTGCCAGAAAGGAAACTTACACTCTCTCTGTGTCAGATCATCAGTGAATAATCGACCTCTGAAACCTGATGAGATTGGGCTAGCCTGGGCCACCTGGGTCAAGACAACAGGAGTACGGAGGTGGTTTGCCGTTGCCTGCCTCTGCATAGCAACCCTGGACTTCTTTGGAGGTTTCCCATCCAAATACTAACCTGGCCTGGCCCTAATTAGCTTCTGAAACTTGATGAGATTGGGCTAGCTTGGGCCATTCACTTCAGGGGCTGCTTGGAGATCCACAATCCTGCATTTAATGTGGGGGATATGAGTAAGAGCCCCCGACTCTCCTTCCTTTCTCCCCCCCCCCAATCCACCTCATGCCCCCTTACCAGGCTCCCATTCCATTGTCAGAGTCAGTGACCACAGTCTTAGCACAAGCCACGTCTGGGGCGATGTTGTCCGTCAGCAGCGCTGCAGGGAGAACGAGAAGAGGGTGAAGATTCTGTGCAGGAATCTGAGGACGGAGCTGGAGCAGCTGGAGGGCTGGCTGGCAAGAGCAGCAACGGGCTCTCCTCCTCCTCTGGCGGCGGCGGCGGCTGCTGCTGCTTCTTTTCCTGGAATGGCTTTCAGAGCGGCTCCGGGAGCAGAAATACTTCATGCGCAGCTTGGTGCAGGATCAAAAAACAGTAACAAAAGTCCCACACAGCAAACTATGATGGGTGCCATGATGACCCCCCAATGTCTTAGCTCGGGTCCTGCCATATTTCTAGCTACTGAAAGCTTCCTGCTCAAATCATGGCTTGGGAAAGTTTGCTTGTGCTAGGCACGGTTATCTCCTGCAGCTGCAGAGGGATGGCGCTCTCACCTCCTCTCCTTAGTTGTTATCACTGTCTGTGGAATGTGTGTGTGTGTTCCCTCCTCCCCCTTCCCTCTAGTAATGCATGAGTGTGTGTGTGTGTGTGTTCTTGCCTTCGGAGAAGGAAAAGGGTGTGTGGCTCTGATGGGTCTCTGCTGGGGGATATAATCTTTTGCCTGTTGCCTTGTATTCAGTTCAGACAATATAATCATCAGCTTCTCCTGTGGTTGTCATCAATAAATGAGGATTCTGCTTCTACAGTCCTGATTCCTTTCTTTGAGCAAGTTTTGGGTTGTGACAGGGGGGTAGAGAGTCGAGTTAGGAGCTGGGAGACCCAGGTTTAAATCCACGCACTGCCATGAAGCTCGGTGAGTGATCTCGGGCCAGTTACCCTCTCTCAGCCAAGCTACCTCACAGGGGTGTTGTCAGGAGTAGGAAAACATATGGCTTATGGTTGAAGCAACAGCAATATTCCACCTAGCAAGCCTCCTGCGTCCTCTTCTTCGCCTTTATTTTGTTCTGTATAGCATGGGGAATTTATTCTATTTTAACCAGTTAGTGTTTTAATGTCATCTGGGCAGGTTCTTATACATAGTTGGGGACAAAACTGAGGGTATAAACAGCCAAATAAATTCTCACCAGAACATGGAATCCTGCAGATGTTGGCACTTGGCTGGGAGCCATATTGGCACCAGTAGCGGCTGTTGATCTGGAAGATGCCGAAGTCCGTGCTGCCGTCGTAGTCATTGTAATGTGTGGCAGCTGTATTGAAGCGGCTCTCGTGGTAGGCCATGCAGACCCCTGAGGCATGGAGAAAGGTGATAGGTCTGAAGAGAAGCACAGAGCTTCATGGGTGGATCTGCGCAGAGCAGCGTGGTGGGCCACGGGAGACCATCAGCATGTGGTGGGGAAAGGCAAGCCTGCGTGGGGGGATTCTGCCAGATACCTTCGCCAAAACTGGATTTCATACAGAATCACTCAACAGTTTTGTCTGCCAGAAATCACCCCTGGTTCTCCCACCCCGGCCCAAAGACACAACCTCATCACCACCTGTTACCTCTCCACGGGCTCATAAAGATGCTACGCCAATGGTACATGGGGATATCCTTGAACTGCCAAGCCTTCGGCATGCCCCATTGATCATAGCATTTCTGCCAGTCCCTACAGCAGGGGGTCAGCAACTTTTTTTGTCATGAAAGAGCCAAATAATGTCATGGTTCGAAGAAGGAGCTCATTATTATTATTATTATTATTATTATTATTATTATTATTATTATTATTATTATTATTATTATTATTATTATTATTATTATTATTATTATTATTATTATTGTAGATTTCACAGCTGCCAGATCTTTAGCTGGTTGATGGCCTTTCATTACAATTCGAGCCTCACCCAGAGCCTAGGAGGTTGTAATGTATTGGGGTAGTATTTGTGCGGATCCCAGCAGGGCTGCCTTCTGAACTTGACAGATGTTAATTTTGTCAATGAGTACATGCTTGCCATTCCATTCACATTTCTGTTTTTAAAAGAGCCATATTTGGTTCCACGCATAAGAACATAAGAAAGAGCCTGCTGGATCAGACCAGAGTCCATCTTAGTCTCAGAAGCCCTCTGCTGCACTTTCGCGAAGTGGGCTCCACCAGAGGTGCCTTTAGGGAGCCTACACATGCAGGAGGTGAAAGCAATGGCCTTCTGCTGCTGCTGCTGCTCCTGAGCACCTGGTCTGCTAAGGCATTTGCAATCTGAGATCAAGGAGGATCAAGATTGGTAGCCATAGATCAACTTCTCCTCCATAAATCTGTCCAAGCCCCTTTTAAAGCTGTCCAGGTTGGTGGCCATCACCACCTCCTGTGGCAGCATATTCCAAACACCAATCACATGTTGCGTGAAGAAGTGTTTCCTTTTATTAGTCCTAATTCTTCCCCCCAGCATTTTCAATGAATGCCCCCTGGTTCTAGTATTGTGAGAAAGAGAGAAAAATTTCTCTCTGTCAACATTTTTTCTTCTACCCCATGCATAATTTTTATAGACTTCAATCATATCCCCTCAGGCGTCTCCTTTCCAAACTAAAGGGAGTCCCAAACGCTGCAGCCTCTCTCTCGCATAAGGAAAGGTGCTCCAATCCCCCTCAATCATCCCCATTGCCCTTTCTCTGCATTTTTTTCTATCTCTTCGATATCCTTTTTTTTGAAGGATGTGTGGCTGACCTCAGAGACTGAACACAAGTACTCCAAGTATAAAGTGTGGTTGCACCACTGCTTTATATAAGGGCATGACAATTCCTTGCAGTTTTATTATCAACTCCTTTCCTAATTATCCCCAGCATAGAGTTTGCCTTTTTTTCACAGCTGCCATGCATTGAGTTGACATTCCCATGGAACTATCAACTAAGACGCCCAAATCCCTTTCCTGGTCTGTGACTGATAGCACTGACCCCTGTAGCGTGTATGTGAAGTTTGGATTCTTTGCCCCTATGTGCATCACTTTACATTTTGCTACATTGAACAGCATTTGCCATTTCTTAGCCCACTCATCTAATTTATAAAGGTTCACTTGGAGCTCTTCACAATCCTTTGTGGTTCTCATCACACTACATACTGTAATTTGGTATCATCCACAAACTTGGCCACCACGCTATCCACCCCTGCTTCCAGGTCACTTATGAATAGGTTAAAGACCACTGGTCCCAAAACGGATCCTTGGGGGACACCACTCCCTACATCTCCCCATTGTGAGAACTTCCCATTTACACCCAACCTTTGCTTCCTGTTTCTCAACCAGTTTTTAATCCATAGGAGGACTTCCCCTCTTATTCCTTCATTGCTGAGTTTTCTCAATAGTCTCTGGTGAGAAACTTTGTCAAAAGCCTTTTGGAAATCCAAGTAGACAATGTCCACTGGTTCCCCCTTATCCACATGCCTGTTTATACCCTCAAAGAACTCTATAGTAGAGTTTGTAAGACAAGGATTTGCCTCTGCAAAAGCCATGCTGACTCTTCCCTCAGCAGGCTCTTGCCTTTTCTACATGTTTATAATTTTTATCTTTTAATAATAGATTCAACTATTTTGCCATGAACAGCTGTCAAATTGACTGGCCTTGTAATTTCCGAGGTCCCCCCTAGATCGCTTTCTTAAAAGATTGGTGTGACATTGGCCATCTTCCAGTCTTCAGGGATGGAGGCAGATTTCAGGGATAAGTTGCATATTAAAGTGAGAAGATCAGCAATTTCATGCTTGAGCTCTTTAAGAACTCTTGGATGAATGCAATCTGGGCCAGGGGATTTGGTAGCATTTAGTTTATCAATGGCTGCCAGGATTTCTTCCTTGTCTACCACTATCTTCGCTCGTTCCTCGGATTCGCCGCCTAAGAAGCTTGGTTCAGGTGCAGGAATTTTCCTCACCTCCTCTTGGGTGAAGACAGATGCAAAGAATTCATTCAGCTTCTCTGCAATCTCCCGCAGAGCCACACTTGGCACTAGAGCCGTAAGTTACCAACCTCTGCCCTACAGCAAAGCGATGTTGCTTCTGGAATTTCCCCAGAAGTGACATAACACTATTGTGCCCGTGGCAATTTTATGAGATGTCCTGCCATAGTGGGTCACCTGACAACCCTACATACCATGCATATAGTCTGGTTCAGGGGTCTTCAAACTGTGGCCATCCAGATGTTCATAGACTACAATTCCCATGAGTCCTACCACTTGGCCATGCTGGCAGGGGCTGATGGGAATTGTAGTCCATGAACATCTGGAGGGCCATAGTTTGAAGACCCCTGGTCTATTCAACCTTTGGGTTCTTTGTTCCTATTTGGCCCCTTCCGCACACGCAAAATAATGCGTTTTCAAACCACTTTCACAACTGTTTGCAAGTGGATTTTGCCATTCCACACAGCTTCAAAGAGCACTGAAAGCAGTTTGAAGGTGCATTATTCTGCATGTGCGGAATGAGCCTTTGTTCATTCTCAAAGCACACCCTGTTGCTAGCATTGCCGAACTCTGGGTTAGGAAATTCTGGGACATTTGGAAGTTGGGTCTGGGGGGAGCAGGGTTTGGGGACAGGGTTGCCATCTCCGGGCTGGGAAAGACCTGGAGATTTTAGGAGCGGAGCTTGAGGAGGGGGGGAGGTTGTGAGAGGGGGAAGTGGAGCACAATATGCCACGGAGTCCATGGTCCAAAGCAGCCATCTTTTCCACAGGACTGTAACCTCGAGACTAGTTATAATTCCGGGAAGCTCCAAGGCCTAACTGAAAATTGACAACCGTACCCTGAGCCCAACACACTCACAATCCCCATACGCAACCTGGCACCCTTATAAATGCATCATGTGGAGAGAGATATAAGTGGCAGATAAATGGAAAGATCAAATCCCGCCCCCCACTCCCTGAGGCTATATAGCAGTGATGGCGAACCGATGGCACTTCAGAGGTTCATGAACTACAATTCTCATCAGCCCCTGTCAGCATGGCCAATTGGCCATGCTGGCAGGGGCTGATGGGAATTGTAGTCCATGAACCTCTGGAGTGCCATAGGTTCGCCACCACTGCAGTATATACTGTTTTGCCGCCCTCCTAAGATGTCCTACTCTTTTCATAAGAAGCCAACAAAATTTTACCCCACGGACTCACAGTTGGCCAGAGAGTAGCCGGCGTAGCCATCTAATCCCATTTCCCGGAGGGTCCGAGCCAGGTCACAGACGTCGTAAACCATGCCTCGTCCCATGGGGGAGGCGCAGGCAAGGAGGGTCAGTAGTAAAAAGCCCTTCATGGTTGCAGCCTTGGGTGACCAAAGGTGGAAGATAGGAGTGCCTTGCTGGCTTTTATACATGCTCTGGAGCACCTCTGGAAAGCAGTCAAGGTTGGCGGGTGTTCTGATATTATCTTAGAAAATTTACCTTTCCTTTGTGCCGCTATCAGGGCACATGCCATCAAATAGACTCTTGCCAGCCTGTGAACCATAGCTCTACATTTGGGCTAAGAGTAATCATATTTGCCATTTTCCACTGTTGAGATACGTTATCATGTTCCTAGGCTTATTCAGGGGTCATCAACCTTTGCTTTAATGATTAGCCCCTTCAGAGCAATGGAAAATGTACTGAGCTACTCCTGCATGTTATCGAGTTTTGAGCTACCCTAGAACAGAACATGGAATAGAACCTTGGTGGCTAACCTTTGGCACTCCAGATGTTATGGACTACAATTCCCATCAGCCCCTTCCAGCATGGCCAATTGGCCATGCTGGAAGGGGCTGATGGGAATTGTAGTCCATAACATCTGGAGTGCCAAAGGTTCGCCACCACTGGAATAGAAGGAGCACAAGAGATGACCTATCAAGAAACTGAAGAACTTTTTTAGTGGTGGATTCTGCACAGAACCATCTGGAGGGGGGGACGTGGCACACAGGGGGCGTGGCACAGGGAAGGTGCGGGGGGGGGGCAGAAAATTTGGAGTCCACCCTAGACTTCGAATGGGCCAGCTACGCCCCTGGGTCAGCCTGTTACATGTCTCTCAACCTGGGTTTTTCAAAGATTGCTAAACTAGCAATCTCCCCCCCCCACCCCAGCCCAGGTTGAGGATGATTCCTGCCTGCTGAGCAAATGCCAGCAGGCATGAAACACTTTATTTTCTCCTGCCCAAACCTCTTACTTTTGTTTCTGTCATTTGCACCTGTCATTTTGTGCGCTGCAGGAGATTCTCTGTGGCGTTTCCCCACAAAGGTTTCCTCTGCTGATTGCTATTTTGCTGTAAAAAGTAGATAAATGTTTGTTTAGCCCAGTGAACCTGAACCTGAACATTTTAGCTTTAAAAAGGGCTTGGACAGATTTATGGAGGAGAAGTCAATCTATGGCTACCAATCTTGATCCTCCTTGATCTCAGATTGCAAATGCCTTAGCAGACCAGGTGCTCAGGAGCAGCAGCAGCAGCAGAAGGCCATTGCTTTCACCTCCTGCATGTGAGCTCCCAAAGGCACGTGGTGGGCCACTGCGAGTAGCAGAATGCTGGACTAGATGGACTCTGGTCTGATCCAGCTGGCTTGTTCTTATGTTCTTATGTTCTTATGTTGTTTTTCCTTTTTTGTTTGTTTTGAGGGGGCTGTCTGTGAAGCTACGGCGACGCGCCTAGAAAAGGTGCTGTGGGAGCACCAAACATCAAAACGGATCTTTTTCTAATATCCTAAAGACGTTATATTTATGCTGTGTGGCATCCACCATTATTTGACAACTTTAGTGAGAGTGACACTGGCAACAGAAAGGAAGATGGAAGAATGCTCCAGTTTTCAGAACTGGGGAAATACATCAAGGGAATATGCAGCTATGGCAAAATTAATGAGCGTAGTCTGTAAAAGATCTGATCGAGAGCATCAAGATAAATGATAAAATGTACTCATATTATTTTTAAATTAAAAGAAGCAGTTAAATGAAATGTACGTCATGGAAATGTTTTTTATATATAGAAATAATTATTAATATGTGTAGATGGCAGTACTGTGGTAATCAATCGCTCAAGGGAACAGAAGAAATTTTTGACTTGATAGGCCCTTATAACAACAACAAAAACCTTTATTAGGCATATAAAATAGGCTCTAGAACGTTACCTGATATTTGTGAAGTACAAAACAAGAATACATTCAAAACACAGAGAAACTATATCTAGCATTGGACATTACTTAGTAAGTTCTGTCACTTGTAAAAGAAATTTTGCTACTTTTTCCAAGAGCACGACATCTGTATTGTTTAACAGAAGCTCCACAATAGAGCTGTCAGAGTCTCTTTCAGGTTTGTCTAGGGCCAGCCAAGGAGAGAAATTCCTAATGCCCACATATCTTGGACAGTCGAGTATAATGTGCGCAAGAGACTCCACTTGGTTTTTACAGTGTGGACAAACCCGATCCTGGAGAGGGATAGATAAGTAGCGACCCTTTGTAATGGCAGATGGAAAAGTATTGCATCTGACCCTTGTAATAATCCATCTCTGTTGGGGTTCAGGTAATAGTTCAAGATATTTGGCTATGTGCCCCTGTTCCAGCAAGTACTATTGTCTGACACAGAAAGAGGGGTGAAGACATCTATTTATTTAACGCTTGCCCCAACAAGATATGGTTATTCCTGTTCTAAAAAGTCTGCTTTTTAAGGTTCGAGAATCTCTCTCTGGGTGACAGCATACAGAAATCTTCTTCAAGTAGTATTAAACCTGATTGAGTAGATTTTTTGATTGAGGAAGTTGGATACCATTTGGAGTGCAGAAATAGGATCTGAAGCACAATGTATGTTAAACTGCGCTCATCAGAGTTAAAACATAGTTTGATCCAATACTTGAATGTATTTAGCCATGCTCTTGTTTCAAGTAGGTTCTGACCAGTTTCCAAGCATAGTACAGCGTATGGTACGGAGTGTAGTAACCCAAGTATTTTATAGAGGAAGCCAGATTGTATTCTTTCAACGGAGTTGTTCCATGCGGAACTGCATAGAGAAGTTGCTGAACTACCTTGGAGTTGAAAACCTTTAGAGCTGCTGGACATATCCCCTTTCCCTGGTGTGAAAAAACTTTACCACCGCTGAAGCAGTGTGAGAACTTCCTATTATAGCAATTTCTCTGTGACTGGCCCATGTGGCTTTATGATGAAAGGTTAGGCCTAAATATTTAAAGGACTTGGAGTGTTCAACCTTAATCCCGTTAACAAGCCATCTGGAAGGCTTAAATATATTCGCAAAAATGACAATTTTTTATTTTTCTGGGTTTAAGGATAGGAAGTTAGATGTGCAGTAGTTTTTCTGAAAAGCCTTTTAAAACCCACTTGAGTCCTAGAGATCAGTATCATGTCATCAGCATAAAGTAGGAGTGGTATGGGTTTGTTTGAAAGAACTGGGCTGTGTGAGTTATCATCAATAAACAAATTAATAAATAAGTTAAACAAGACTGGGGCAATACACAGCCTTGCTTAACACCTTTCATGACGGGAATCTTTGGGGTTAGATCTCCAGAGTTTGTACATGTTATCTGGCAGGTTGTGTTTGAATAGAGAGATTTGATAAGTAATAACAATCTAACATCGATTCCCATCTCTGTTAGCTTTAGCCATAGCAATTCTCTTACTACTGAGTCAAAGACGCCTTTCAGGTCCAAAAAGGCAGCAAAGATCTTAGATCGCCCCTCTTTTTTTGTATTTTAATTGCAGGAGGTTGAGGATCATTACAGTGGTCAAGTGTAGAGCAGCCTTTTTAAAATCCTATTTGCTTGGGGTAAAGAATTTTTCTATCATTGATCCAGGTGCAAAGCCAGATAGGCCTTTATAGAACACCATTTGTACAACTCTGGCCCTTTCCCCACTTTCCTTAAGCATAAGCCCTGGCGCCATCCCAAGTAGGGGTCCAGCTGCCTTCCCACTTCAGGGCGTGTGAGAACGAGGCTCTCGACGCTGCCACTCTCCCACCCCTCGATGCTAGGAATTCTGGCACCTTTGAATGGCGCCTTTGAAATGGCTTACAGTGCGTCGTCAGGAATTCAGGGCAATACTGAATTGCCCGCAGCAACCCTCGGGCAAAGGTGAGTGGGGAAAGGGCCTCTGTTGTTTTTTTTCTTTACATTCAGACTTGTAATTGAGTTTTTTTCTTTGTTTTCGTTTTTTAGTTGTTTAACTGCTTTTATATTGCTGGTGTTATAGTATAATTTTTTTTTTAAAAAAAAGAAATGACCTGCCCCTGATGCAGTACAGAGAAAAATCCTATGAAATTGGAAGGGGTGGTGGGTGGCCTGGAGTACATTGCAGCTTTGGAAGGTGGGCTCTAAGACCGCCCCATTCTGCCTCTCCTCAGCATTGCCCCGAAATCTCCAGGAATTTCCCAAGCTCAATTTGGGAAGCCTATAAGATTGCAATGGACAGCCCCCTCCAAGCAAGTAGCTGGCCACGATCCGCTGCTCCCATGGAGACCTCCTGGTGGTGTGGGGAAGCTTGCCAAGTGGAAAAGCGTCCCTGCTGCCAAGAAGCCCCCATGGGACTCAATAGATTTATGCCACCTTTTCGATGGCTGAGTCTCAAGTACCGTCCCCCGGCCTGCCCCTACCACACTGGCGGTGGCAGGGGCGCTGAGATGCTGGCGTGGCATCTGGCGCAGCATCCCAGTGCTGGGTAGGGCTGCGACGGCTGCAAGTATCCCGGGGAAGGTCAATCCACTAGCATGGCTGCCTGTTGCTCCCACAGGTGGATTTGGTCCCCGCTTTTGGATGGGGCCACTTGAAGCCCTGTTCAAAAATATGCTTGGTTGGGCATCTAATACGTGGAACACCATCAGAGGGTAGCCACAACTGGCCAATGGGAAAGCTGGTACTTTAAATTGGGGGCGAATTCTGCAAAAGCCAAAGGTATATCAAATGCCCTTCAAAACTCAGGTGGAATGGAGTTCCTTATCTAGGGCTAGCTTAGCGTAATGTATAATGAATGGGACTATTGTGCTGTAGATCTCATGAGCGCTCCACCCTGTGCCTTGGGGTGCCAGCGTGCCATGCCAGAGCACACACTAACACCACACCTCTTTTGGAAAGAGATGAAGGGAACCTGGGTCAGCAGAACTATTTGGAGTTCGGCAAAAAGGGTGCTTCTGTGAGAAGTACTGTGCTGCATGCAACGAGACGAGAAAACAGAGAACGTTCTAGATTAGAAGCAGAGTTGTGATGATGTCACAGGAAGCTGCTGGATTCCAGAAGTCCCTGTGCCTTGGGACCCACTGCCTCCAACTCCAGAGGAATCCGAGCATTTTTCTGACTTGCTCAGTAAGTGGATCCCTGGGAGGGTGCCGGGAGAATCCAGGCAGGATGGGGATACTTGAAACGGAGGAATTCAGATGGTGCTCGGGGATGGGAATGTGTTCTCTTGGTAGAAACTGAGCCAAGTGTGCGAGACCAGATCCCCCTGTTCTATCTGGCTTAAGACTGGAATTTCCAACCTTCTAGGTAGTGGCTGGAGATCTCCTAGGATTACAACTGATCTCCAGGCAACAGAGATTAGTCTACCTGGAGAAAACAGCCACTTTGGAAGGTGGACTATGGCATTAAACCTCATTGAAGCCCCTCCCCTCCCCAAATCCTGCCCTTTTCAGGCTCCACCCCCCAGTTCTCCAGGTATTTCCCGATCTGGAGCTGGCAACTGCATCTGGGACTAAAGGAGAAAAACTGAACTGAGTACACTGAACACATGGAGCTGCCTTATCTTGAACCAGATGGTTGAACCGTCACAGTCAGGCTGGTCTACTCAGACCGGTAACAGCTGTCCAGGGAGGAGGAGGCCTTTCAAAACACCTGTGGCCTGATCCTTCTAATTGGACATGTCCGGGCTGTGTGGCCGTGGTCTGGTGGATCTTGTTCCTAACGTTTCGCCTGCATCTGTGGCTGGCATCTTCAGAGGTGTATGACAGTCTGTTATACACTGTGTCTAAGTCTAACTGTTACACAGTGTGTAACAGACGTCCCTCTGTGATACCCCTCTGAAGATGCCAGCCACAGATGCAGGCGAAATGTTAGGAACAAGATCCACCAGACCACGGCCACACAGCCCCCCGGAAAACCCACCACAATCACTAAAAGTTCCTTTTCAAAATAGGTCTGATGAATGTGATAGGCAGAAATCTCATAGCAGCTGACTTTCCAGGGCTGGGAGGCCTAAGCAGGCTGGGGTTATAGGAGACAAAATACTCACCAGGGAGAGGAAACATCAGGTGGGCAGAATGAAGGTTTGCCATAGTGCAAGCCAGGGGAAAGGACCAAGCGAAACCACACATCAGCCAAATAGTTTTGACCATAAATGACCCCATGATGCTTCTCTGATTCCTCACAGGCTGCCGTGGAGTCCTCTGCCCTCCGTCCCACAGCTGTCCACTCTGGCCGGTTCCGGTGCTTTTTCAGGGACGATGCATCTCCTCCTCCTGGCTCTCCTCACTTGCCTGACATCCGTAGTTAAGGGGAAGATATTTGGGCGTTGCGAACTGGCCCACAAGTTGAAGGCAGCGGGCTTGGATGGGTACCATGGATACAGCCTGGCTAACTGTAAGCACCTCGCCTTCCCTCCTGCTCTTCGTTCTTCCACCCCGAGAGCTGTCAAGCCTGCACCGCAGCACCGGCCCCAAATGACAACTTGGCCTGCAGGGGGAAACAGGCAGGAACCCTGCGCACGCCAGCGTGGTGGAACAGTTAAGAGCAGGTGGACTCAAACCTGATTCTCCAATCCTCCACCTGAGCGGAGGACTCTAATCTGGTGAACTGGATTTGTTTCCCTGATCCTACACATGAAACCTGCAGGGTGATCTTGGCCCAGTTACCCTTCTCTCAGCCTCACCTGCCTCACCAGGTGTCTGTTGCGGGGAGAGGAAGGGAAAGGAGTTTGTAAGCTGCCTTGAATCTCCTTACAGGAGAGAAAGGTGGCGTATAAATCCAAACTCTCCTTCTATGCTTATCCGTGGGAGAGGCGCATAGCAGATTTGATACAGGGAAATGCCGCCTAGTGGCTATAGTGCCAGGCTAGGATCTGGCAAACCCAGGTTCAAATCCCCCCACCCGCTACAACAGAAAAACGCTTCCTGGCTGAGGGGACCTTGGGCCTGTCAAGCATGCAAGCTCAGTTTCCTGACTCTACCACCTCACAGGTTGCTGCCGTGGAGGATAAGAAACAGAGGTGAGAGGATAGGATGTAAGCTATTTTGCATCCCCATTGGGGAGAAAGGCAGGATGTAAATGAAGTAAATACATAAAATAACAGGGTCCTTTCCTGCACAGAGCAAGGTGTGCGTTTGTGCGGATGTGAAGGAAGAGCGGTAGATGAGGAAGGGCGCCGGCAGTGTCCTTGCCCTATTAAACAGATCAGCAAATATATACAGTCAAGCTAATACTAAAAAATCTGAGTACTTGCTGATTCACTGAATGATGAAGCTGTATGCTGCTTTACTTCGCTAAACACACAAGAAGAGAATCCAATCTCTATTTCTACTATATCCACCTGAACCCACTGAAGAAATTTCTGTCGAAAAGTACCGACTGTTGCCAAGGCAGCACGCTTCTGGCGAACGCATTGGCAAGCTGTCACGCCGCAGGTGTCTTCATCCACTTGCTGGAGCTGCTGCTGTCTACTACCACAATTCGTTTTAATATTTTTTACTCATTGAATATTGGTGATACTGACTCTTTCAAATTATTGGAACGCAATATGAATGTTGCAGGTTTCTTGCCTTATGTACAATGTATGTGACATCTTATACAATGCTTTTGAGAATTTGTTACTAAGTACAGTCCCATTACGCTTCTTAGGTTGCCTAAGTGCCCTCATTGTATGTTTTGTTATTACCTTTATATCCAGTTGAATATTACTTATAATATAATCACAATATATCTTTATGAATAATCTTTATGAACGGTGTATGAATGATATATTGACTTTATACTCAAACTAATTGCATATACCAATTAGTTCATTGCCTGGTGTCACTATATATACCAGTGATGGCAAACCTTTTCGAGACCGAGTGCCCAAACCCCAAACCCACTGATTTATCGCAAAGTGCCAACACCGCAATTTAACCTGAATACTGAGGTCCAATTCTTCTTTTGTAAATGGGTTGGCTCTGAAGGCTCCAAGGGCTTGACTGAGTAAGCTTCAACATGGTAGCAGGTGGCTTTGCTTCTAAAGGAGAACTTCCTGCAACTCTTCGAACGGGTGAATCACAACCCTAGGAGGGTTTACTCAGAAGCAAGCCACATTGCCAGCAACCGAGGTGACTCCCAGGTAAAGTTGATACAAAGGCTTCAGTTCTTGCATGAAAGCCGGGTTTCAGGCAGTTCCCAAATAACAATGCAGTTTCAAACTGCTTTCAAGGTGCTCTTTGAAGCCGTGGGATTTGGCAAACCCACTTGCAAACAGTCCCAGGTTTGGTATGCATTATTTTCTCCAGCGGAAGGGCCTCAGTGCAGCCTTAACTGCTGCTTAACAGGGTCTCCCACACTGCTTCCCAAAAATGAGGTCTTAGGTTTAATGCTAATTCTTAGGTTCCAGCAGTTCCAAGCCAGCCTAGATGTGTGTGTATTACTCGAGAGTAAGCTTGGTGGTAGTTGGTATTAGCTTACCGTAATATAACTTCCAATATATCGGGTGAATCATGACCCTGTAGGAATGATCTACTCAGATTCTTATAACATCAAAACTGATTGCTTACTCCCAGGTAAAGGGTCATGCCCAGGCCAGCCTAGATGTGTGTGTGGGTGTGTGGGTGTGATTTTCTGCCCCCCCCCCCCATGATGAACTCTGTTTGTGCGTGCCCACAGAGAGAGCTCTGAGTGCCACCTCTGGCACCCGTGCCATAGGTTCGCCACCACTGATATATACAGTCCATGTTTCTTAGGCTTGGCTGGCCTCAGATTTTTTAGTATTAGTGTCCTTGCCCTGGCCAGAGCAAAAGGACATTCATTTGTGTGCTGCTGTGGTAGCTCTGACGGGGAAGGAGGAGAAAGGCGGCCCTGGAGGAGGAACACAGAGCTGCTCTGAGTTGCTTGAAGGGGGACAGGGCTCTCCCAGGTGACTTTCTGCCCAGCTCTGCTGTACAGCCAAAAATGACTGACCCCTTAACTGGCCGAATGAAAATCAACAATGGGTTTTTATCAGAAGCCACCCTGGGCCCAACTTGTTGGGAAAGGGTGAGGTAAAAATGTAACAGATAAATAAAAATTACATTAAAAATAAGCACACGCACAAGGAAACAGGCTGCATTTGCATCATATATTCAGGCGGCGGCATGTAGTTTCTTCAGGAGCAGAATTCTCATCTCTCTCTCCTGGTTATAGGGGTCTGCTTGGCCTTCTACGAGAGCCACTTTAACTCGGGAATGGTGGACCATGAAGCCGACGGCAGCACCAGCAACGGCATCTTTCAGATCAACAGCCACGTCTGGTGCGATGACCTCGAGCATCCGTCCCCGAATCTCTGCGATCTGCACTGCACAGGTGAGTTTTGAAGTTCCATGCTATGCCACCAGAGGGAGCTGTGCTTTAGCCACCTACAAAGATAGTGTTCCACACGGTGGCATATCTGCCCGGGGACAAGGGGTGACCCCCTGTCCCCAGGCGCACCTAATCTGGTCACGGGGGTGTGTGTGCAAAATTGACCCAGTGACCAGATGCCTTTGTGCAGACGATGAGTCCTGCTGCCTCCTCGTCTTTGGGGTTTCTTGGCCCCGCCCACATCATGGGAGCAATGACGTGGGTGGGGCTGAGGGAGCCCGAAGATGACGAGGCAGTGGCGGCGCCCTGCCCCCTCCTGGCCGGCTTCTGCCTTTCCCACACCCTGGGAGAGCAGGACCCTGACTCCAGGGACCCAGGGGGTGGGGCAGAGCACCGCCCCTCTTGCCCCCCTCCGGGCCCCCTGCAGCCCGGCCTCTGTACTCCCCAGAACCTCAGGAGAGCAGAAGCCACTGCCAGCCTCCAGAGACGTGCTTTTAAAAGCATGGAGGTCAGGGGCGGGGCTCGTGGGTGTGGCCCTGCCCCCTGCCCTCCGTGCTTTTAAAAGTCTTGCCCCCATGGTCTTGCCCCCACAAGCCCTGCCTCCCAGCCTCTGTGCTTTTAAAAGCACGTCTCCGGCGGCCAGCAGTGGCTTCTGCTCTCCCTGGGCTGCGGGGGCTCAGGGGTGGGGACCTAGAGAAGACTTGTCTCCGGGTGCCATTTCCCTCCCCCCCATAAGTCTCTAGTTCCACACATATTCTATGATTTCTTAAAGCAATGGTGAATGCTGCCCTCATTTTGCATGTGTGCAAGTGAAACTCACTACCCCTTCTCTGCATGAGTCATTGATCTGGGCTGGAAGGTAATACTCTGGACTGGAAGGAACGGAACCTAGAGCTTCATAGAGGTGCACTGGCGTCCTCTTCCGAAGGCAGATAACTTGGTTGCACAAGAATGATCCAAGAGTACTTACGGTTGCCAGCACGAGATTGGGAAATTCCTGGAGATTGGGGGTGGGGCCTGGGGAGGGTGTGGTTTGGGGAGGGGAGGAGCCTCAGCACAGAATCTGCCCTCTCAAGCACCCATTTTCTCCTCGGGGGATGATGCTTGTATCTGGAGGTCAGTTCTGATTCCTGGAGATCTTCAGGTGCCTGGAGGAATTGCCCACCCTTTTGCAGCGGCAGCAGGGCAAGAGCAGGGAGTCGTGCAGAGACAAAGCATGCAATTGCTTCTTCAAGTGGAACTTTAAATATCTCTTAAGATCCTATTGGCACACCTGGCAGTTCCATTTTGGTGCACAAGAGACCCTGGTATGTTGCTTCTATAGCAAGGACATGTGCTGATCTGGGATGGAAGCAGGCAAGGGAGAGACGGCAGGTTGGGGAACCTGAGGCCTTGCAATCTGTCAACCTGTCACCCCCCCCCCCCGCCCCGCTCCAAGGAGCTCAGGTGGCATGTGGGGTTCTCTAGTCTGCCGTTTTATTTGTGCAACAATCCTGTGAAGTAAGATTGGAGGGAGAAACAGAGAGTTCCAAAGTTCTGGTGCCGCCACCAAGAAAGCCCTTTCTTGGGTCCTCGCCCATCTAGCCTCAGGTCATCAGATGGCAGGAACTACCAAAGCAAAGTCTCTGAAGATGTTCAGGCAGGTTATGAGAGAGGGTGGTTCTTCAGTATGTTGGTCCCAAGCCGCATATGACTTCAAAGATCAAGATTAGCACACTGAGTGTAACCTGGAAGCAAATCAGAAGCCAGTATGGATGGAACAAGAGTGAAGTGCTATGGTCCCTACTAGCAGCAAAATTCTGTATCAACTGCATCTTACAGACAGTCTTCAAGGGCAGCCCGACATCAATTACATTGCTGTACTGTAATCTAGATGTTCCCAGGGCATACATCCCAGTGGCAAGATCTTTTCTGCTCACGAAGGGCAGCAGCTGGCTAGCCAGTCGAAGCTGGTAAAAGGCATTCCTGGCCACAGCTGCCGGCTGCTTTCCCAGCAGTTCGCATTGGACCAAGAGCACCCCAATCTTAGCTACAAACTTGCTCCTTTAGAGGGAGGGCAACCCCACCCAGAACAGGGACAGACCTTTCCCCCACTTTCTCCCCATCTTGTTGAGATGACGTTTCAGCCTGTTATTTATTTGTTTGTTTGTTTGTTTATTATTTGGACTTTTATACCGCCCCATCCCCGAGCGGCTCTGGGCGGTGTACAACATTAAAACACAGTTAAAATAAACTAGGTAAAACAATTAAAGCAGCAATAATAATAGGAGGTATCCAGCAACCCCCATTTTGTTTTTATAAAATCCTCCCCAGGAGGGAGAGACGGAGCGTCCCATTAGCTGGAGAGAGACCCAGATGTCAGGAGCCAACGGGGGGTGGGGGGGTGGGGGGGACCTTCAGCGGCTGGTCCCTCCAAAGGCCCGGCGGAACAACTCTGTCTTACAGGCCCTGCGGAACTCACTAAGATCCCTTCTCCATTCCAAAACTGCCTTCTCCATTCCAAAACTGCCTCCAGAATTCTTGGAAGCCGAGTGGGAATTTGAACCCAGCTCCTCCCAGCCTGTTCCCAGTTCAGCCATCTAACTGCTATACACAAATTGGCCATCTAAATTGTGGGTTGTCTCTTTTGAAAGAGCGCCTGGGTTGTTGCCTTGGCCATTCATGTCCTTCTTTCTTTCTCCCCACAGATTTGCTGACCAGTAACCTCAATGATGACATTACCTGTGCTATGCGGATTGTGCAATCTCCCAGAGGCATGGGGACTTGGTAAGGGCTCCAGGGGGTTGTGGGAAGGGGGTGGGACGTAACTGTGAAATTTCTTCCCGGCACTGCCTTGGATCCCACCCGGAACCTCCATCGCTACATAGGGGGGCCGGTTCTCGCTGATTCCTGCGTCCTGCAGGAGAGCTCTGCTTTCCCCAAGTCTTGGAAGGGCAGGGTTTGGGAAGGGGAGAGACCTTAGCCAACCCTCTCATGTGATCCAAACCCCATGTACAGATTGAGGACAATTAGAATTGCTGGTAGCCCTCTTGATCTTTTGTGCAAAGTCCAAAACCAGAAGGCCTGTCATATTTTTCATTAGGACAACCCTTCGGTTTGCCGGCCTTCAAGTGGAGGCAGGAATTCTCCTGGGATTACAAGAGATCAGTTGGCCTGGAGAAAATGGCTGTTTTGGAAGGTGGCCTCTACGGCATCCTAACCTGTTGAAGCCCCTCCCCAAGCCCCACCCTCCTCGGGCTCCTCCCCCAAAATTTAAATATATTTCCCAACCCAGACCTAGCAACAGCTCCATCTGACAAGCTTTTGAATGGCCTAGGATGGGTCAAGAGTGAAGAAAAATCTGCCTCTGATCAAGTAGCTGATTTGAACAATTTGCCTGTAGAAAATCTGCCTCTGATCAAGTAGCTGATTTGAACAAATAGCTGATTTGAACAAATTTCTCACACTCTTGTGACATTTCCGGTTGCCTGGGCAGCTGAAAGGCTAGTTCTGCAGGTGTGTGATGGTGCAGTCCTTAACACAGTGACATCCTTCTAAATCCACTGGATGAATGTGCTACTATGTCACAAACAGTTCATGGCAACTCTGCAGAGGGGATTTGCCACAGTGCCTTCCTCTGCGTGGCAGTCCCGATCTGCCTGGGTGGTTTCCCATCTAAGTACTGACGCTGGCCAGTCCTGCGTAGCTACCCAGCTCTGACAAGCCCAGGCGGAACTTGTAGCAAAGCAAGATTGGCAACAGCATCTTTATTCATCCCTCCGTTGCATTTATTCATTCATCCAATGCATTTGGAAGGATGCCACACTGGTGATTTCCAAACAGCAGAAATAAAATGTCCTGCAGACATTTTGAAAAGATCCATTTAGGCATTTTGTGTTCCCCCAGCCTGGAAAACACGAGAGCCCTGCCAGCCAACACCGATCTTTCTTTCTTCCTGCCTGTTACTTCTACAGTTGCGCCTGCCATTTCTTGAGCTGCTGCAGAGATTCTCTGTGCCTCCATGATTTGGTGGAGGTTTCCTGTGCTTGCAGCTCATCTGCGTGTGATTTCTGTGTAGAAAGTAGATGAATAAATGTATTGTCGAAGGCTTTCACAGCTGGAATCGCTAGGATGTTGTGAGTTTTCCAGGTTGTGTGGCCATGTTCCAGTAGTATTTTCTCCTGACGTTTCAGCTGCATCTGTGATCCTCTGAAGATGCTAGCCACAGATACAGGTGAAACGTCAGGAGAAAATACTACTGGAACATGGCCACACAACCTGGAAAACCCACAACATCTAGATGGATAAAGTTTGTTTTGCCTAGCAATCCCACACACGTGTTGTTTTCCCTATTTTGTTTTGAGGGGGATGTCTGTGAAGCTACGGCAACCAAAAGCACATATTACTGCATCTCTAATTGTGTTGCCGTAGCTTTGCAGACATCCCCCTCAAAACAAAATAAAAAGGGAAAACAACATGTGGAATCACTAGGCAAAACAAACTTTATCCGTCTACTTTTTACATGGAAATCGCACGTGGACGAGCTGCAAGCAGAGGAAACTTCCGTGGGGAATCTTCACAGAGAATCTTGCAGCACAAAAAATGGTGGGTTCAAGGGCGAAAATTAAAGTTTGGGTGGGAGAAATCAAGTGTTTCCTGCCTGCTTTTGTTCCCTCAGCTGGCAGGAAGTGTCTTCAACCCGGGTGGGGGTGGGGGGTGGGGAATTGCTAGTTCAGTGATTTTTTGAAAACTTAGGTTGACAGAAACAGAATGTTTTGAAGACATTTTGGAGGAGAGAGCTGTACGAACATCTTCCCCAAAACAGTTTTTAAAGCGTCCTAAAGATACTTTATTTCTGCTGTGTGGAATTCACCACTGTTTAGAATTGCGCCGTTGCACATCTACAGAATCAGCATCTCAGCTGCCCAGGGGTTTTGAAACGTCTCAAACGTTTGACTCATTTCTCCCACTTGGAAATCTGAATGTTGTCATTTGAACCTCTTGTCATCCAGTGGCCATTTTCTTAAAATTGCTAAATGTACAACTTTTGGTGACAACATTTTATCAATCCATGCATTATTTATCCACTGTATCCCACCTGTTCTCAAGGAAGTCTGGCTACTGCTGGTGGGGTGTTACTTCCATTTTATTTTCACAGCCCTCTGAAGTAAATCCAGATGAAAGCGAGCGACTGGCCCAGGAAGCTTTCTGTGCAGCTGTTTACATTTGAGCCTAGCCTTTCTGCAGGAAGCTCAGAGGAGCTTACGAGGTTTCCACTGCCTTACCATCACAACAATAACCCAGGCTCCTTCCGCACATGCAGAATAATGCACTTTCAATCCACTTTCAGTGCACTTTGCTTGCAGCTGTGCGGAATAGCAAAATCCACTTGCAAACAATTGTTGTCTGGACGTTCCCAGAGGGTTAGACTGAATGAAGTGGACCAGAGCTGCTCTCATGGTGCAGGGAAAATAACCTGGTTCATAAAAGGCCAAAATATTCTAAGGGACCGGTCTCATGCTTGAAAGTGTGTTATTCTGCATGTGCGGAAGGGGACACAGTGAAGTAGGCGAGGCTGAGAGAAATTAGCCAGTGAATTTCACAGCAGAGGGGGAATTTTTGTCTGTATTTCTTTGTTTACCTTCCTTGTAGTATGATTTCCTCTTTGATACCCAAGGAAGATTGCATAGGGTTTTATATAATATAAAGTGATATAATAAATGATATAATGATATGATATAATAAATAGAACAAAAATATAATAAAACTGGAATGATGGTCCTAGTATTTGTCAGCATGAGGACTTTGAAGCTGATGTTCAGGGGGAATTTTGAACTTCCCAGACTCACACAACCTCTTTAAGAACATAAGAACAAGCCTGCTGGATCAGACCAGAGTCCGTCTAGTCCGGCACTCTGTTACTCGCAGTGGCCCACCAGGTGCCTTTGGGAGCTCACGTGCAGGAGGTGAAAGCAATGGCCTGCTGCTGCTGCTGCTGCTCCCAATCACCTGGTCTGCTCAGGCATTTGCAATCTCAGATCAAGGAGGATCAAGATTCATGACAATATCGTGGGGGCAGAAGCAGTAGCTCACCTTTCTCTCTGCATAGTTTTCTCCTCCTCTCACTACTATAAGGATGCCACTTGTGAGAGAAGCCAGATGGGAATAAGAAGTCTGTGGAAATGCTTAGGGCCTGCTACATGGCATCACTGACTTCCAGAAGCTGAACAGTCTGGACGTGTGCTCTGGGCATGCTTTGTGAAACCATCTTGCTGCAGCTGCCAACCTCCAGGTAGGGCCTGGAGACAATGACACAGATCAGTCCCCCTGGCAAAACTGGAGGCGAACTCCACGGCATCGTCCCCCGCTGAGGTCTCTCTCCTTCCCCAGCCCCACTCTTCCCACTTCCGAACCTCCAGGAATTTCCCAAATGAGAGCTGGCAGCCCTCGGCTGCCCGTTAGTTTCGCGCTGGAGTTAACTGAGGCTCACAGGATGATTTAAGTGGGAGAAAAGCAGCCATCCCTTCTGACAGCTCTCCACAGTCGGCCATGAGGGGTTGAAGTATTTCTGGGACACACAAAACTCTTACTGACATCTGCTTCAAAGTCCTTGAAGCAGCAGTGGTGTAGGAGGTTAAGAGCTCATGTATCTAATCTGGAGGAACCGGGTTTGATTCCCAGCTCTGCCGCCTGAGCTGTGGAGGCTTATCCGGGGAATTCAGATTAGCCTGTACACTCCCACACACGCCAGCTGGGTGACCTTGGGCTAGTCACAGCTTCTTGGAGCTCTCTCAGCCCCACCCACCTCACAGGGTATTTGTTGTAAGGGGGGAAGGGCAAGAAGATTGTCAGCCCCTTTGAGTCTCCTGCAGGAGAGAAAGGGGGGATATAAATCCAAACTCCTCCTCCTCCTCCTCCTCCTCTTCTTCTTCTTCTTCTTCTTCTTCTTCTTCTTGTGTTGTGGCTTAATCAACACTAGAACTTTGTACGATGTGAACTTGACAAAGTCTTGTGTTGGTTGTGCAACAGTTTTCAGGACCAATGGTAGCCTGCTGGAGGGAGGTGGGGGAAGATCCCTTCTGCTACGATAAACATTTATTTTGGAGCCATTGCTAAGGGGCAGGGTTGCCATTCTCCAGTCACGACAAGAGGTCCCCTTTGATGACAACGGATCTCCAGGCAAAGAGATCACCTGGAGAAAATGGCTGTTTTGGGAGGTGGACTCTATGGCATTATACCGTATGCTGAAGTCCCTGCTCAAGCCCCACCCTCCAGTCTTCTGGTATTTCTCGACCCGGAGCTGGCAAACTGCTCCAAGGTGTCCTATTGATTGAAGTTGCCTTTATTTTATGTGAACTTGTGTTCTTATACTTTTCTCCCTCTCAGGATGGCTTGGAGGAACAACTGCGAAGGCCTTGATTTGTCTCACTGGCTGAAAGGATGTGACTTGTGAGAGGAGCCAGGTGGGGAAAAGACCTCTGTGGAAATGCTTGGGGCCCGTCATGTGGCGTCGCTGACTTCTGGGAGCGGAACAGTCGGACACGGGCGGACAAATGTGATTCCAGCTCCGCTCGGGCCCTTTTACCGAGGAAAGGGACCGTCGCTCCTAGAGTGAGAGCCAGATCTCGCGGCATAAAAAAGATTTGTTCACATTTCTGCTATTCATTTGTGGTGTGTGTATTACAGCTTCTGCAAATATTTGCTGGCAACAATGATGCCTGGATAGTTCTCTATATATTGATTAATCCTGGAAGAAGAAGAAGAAGAAGAAGAAGAAGAAGAGGAAGAAGAAGAGGAAGAAGAGGAAGAAGAAGAGGAAGAAGAGGAAGAAGAGGGGGAGGGGGAGGGGGAGGGGGAGTTTGGATTTATATCCCCCCTTTCTCTCCTGCAGGAGA
Organism: Sphaerodactylus townsendi; assembly: GCF_021028975.2. Classification (NCBI taxonomy): domain Eukaryota; kingdom Metazoa; phylum Chordata; class Lepidosauria; order Squamata; family Sphaerodactylidae; genus Sphaerodactylus; species Sphaerodactylus townsendi. The sequence goes on along the minus strand of NC_059427.1, from coordinate 175,272,927 downwards.
CTCAAAGGAACTTACAATCTCCTTTCCCCTTCCCCCCTCACAACAAACACCCTGTGAGGTGGGTGGGGCTGAGAGAGCTCCGAAGAACTGTGACTAGCCCAAGGTCACCCAGCTGGCGTGTGTGGGAGCGTACAGGCTAATCTGAATTCCCCAGATAAGCCTCCACAGCTCAGGCGGCAGACCTGGGAATCAAACCCGGTTCTTCCAGATTAGACACATGAGCTCTTGACCTCCTACGCCACTGCTGCTCCGGGGTTGGAGGAGGGGTTGGAGGAGTAACTGTGCCGTCCGAGGTCCATGAGTCTTACCAGTTTGGGAGACTCCTGGATATTTGGGGAATAAAGAATGGGGAGAGTGGAGTTTGGGAAAGGGGGGCCCTCAGCAGGGTATGATGTCATAGAGTCCACCCCCCACCCCCCAAAATCACTGTCTCCAAGGAGAACTTATCTCTGTAGGCTGGAGGTCAGTTACAATCCCAGGGTAAGGTTCTGCTTTCCCCTTCCTGCTTTCCCAGGCTTGTCAGGAGCACACAGCTAAAAACAGCCTGAAAAAGAGCAGGAAATCACCATAAAATATAGCACAGGGGGTTTGGCACAGTCGTTGTTGAAATGTAGTCCCAAATATGAGGAATCCATTGGGTTGCCAACTCTGGGTTGGGAAATTCCTGGAAATTGGGGCAGTGTAAGGAATCAGCAAGGTCCAGTCCAAAAGCAACCTTAATAGTTCTTTATTGAGCTGGCTTTCATGATCGTCTACAGGCAATGCAGATTCTAAACCCCCCCCACCCCTTGTCGGGCAGCTGCTTTTACGGGCCTCTATTCCCGCCAAGAGCTGAACATAAACAATCAGCAGTTCCCACTAACAAACCAAAAGCAGTTTCACACAGGGCTATATCACACAGACAGAAAGCAAGGTTAAGCAAGTGATAACAGACGTATTGGGCAGTCAGCCCAACTGAGCGAAGGAATCTCCTTCAAGGCCAAACTACCAACTATAACAAAGTCACAACCTTACAGGCAGAGTCTGGTGAAGGCAAGGTTTGAGAAGGGACCTCAGCAGGGTATAATGCCAAAGCGGCCACCATCTTCAGGGGTACTGATATCTGTAGAATCATAGAATCATAGAGTTGGAAGAGACCCCCAGGGCCATCCAGTCCAACCCCCTGCCATGCAGGAACACACAGTCAAGGCACTCCCGTCAGATGGCCGTCTGTTTCAAAACCTCCAAAGAAGGAGACTCCACCACACTCTTAAGGTAGTGCATTCCACTGTCAAACAGCCCTGACTGTCAGGAAGTTTTTCTTGATGTTTTTCCTTCTTTTCCTTCACTTTTTTGTTCGGTTGTAATTCTGGGAGAACTTGAGCTTCACCTGTGGATTGTGCCATCTTGCTGAGGAAACTGGAGGCAGGAGTAGGCATCCGGGGTTGTGAGTCAGAGTTGCTCAAATTGTTCCTCGTGGACTAAACTCAAAGAACTGCCATTGGGGAGAGCTTATCCCACAGAGTGCAGTCCTGTACCTCGTGCTCTTCAATCTTTATGTCAAGCCCTCAGGCCAAAGCATACTGTAGCTTCTGGGTCGGCTGTCATCAATATGCAGAGGGCACACAGCAATATTTATCCAAATCTCCTGCTGATCCGGTAGAGGTTCCAGATTGCGGCCTGGCTGCCGAGTTAGACGGCTTAGGGAATAAACTGAAACTCAGTCCTGGAAAGAAGTAATGTTAGTTGGGAAGCAGGGACGTATTGACCCACGCCCGGGGCCCTAGACTTTCAGGTACTTTTGGCCCTCAGGCGCTTCAGTCTTTCACCCCACTACAGCGACAGGCTGCCCTGTTCCACATAAAAACCTAAATAAAATTGTAACTTCATCCACTATTTCCTGCTGCCCACTCCCCCCCCCCCGCATTCTCCATGCCCCCCTCTCAATGCAGCCTGGTCTGGACTAGACGACAAGTGGGGGGGCGTGGCGCACATGGGGGGAGGAAACAGAGGACGAAGTGACAATTTTATTTAGGTCTTTATGTGGAACAGGGTGTAGATGGCAGCACATAGCCCTACCTATCCATTTTGAGAGTCTCCTGAAGCATTTGACTCACAATTTTATTTACTGACTGGCCATTGAGGTCGCCACTCGGCTGTATTGATCATTGAGGAGTCATAGGGGTGGAGGCAGCATGATGTCGTCATAACCCTGATGCTAGTGCGCCATTTGCCTGCAGCTATCTCTCTCCTCACCTCCCCAGGACTCAAAACAAACCTCCGCTGGTTGCGAGTGTCCTTTGCAAGTTGCTCTCAAGCACCTCAACACCTGGCAGAAAGGCCGCAGCCCTCCCCCGGGTGCTGGGAGCAATGCCTCAGCCAAAAATAATTGACAGGGCTCTAGTCCCTGCAGGGCCCCTGGGCTTCAGCCTAGTCAGCCTTACGGATAATGCGGCCCTGTTGCCCTGTTTCCCCTAATATAAGACATCCCCGAAAAATAAGACATAGTAGAGGTTTTGCTGAAGTGCGAAATATAAGGCATCCCCCGAAAGTAAGACATAGCAAAGGTTTTGTTTGGAAGCATGCCCGACGAACAGAACACAGAAAAATAAGCCATCCCCTGAAAATAAGACATAGCGCATCTTTGGGAGCAAAAATTAATATAAGACACTGTCTTATATTCAGGGAAACACGGTATTTATCGCAAAGTGCCAACATGGCCATTTAACCCGAATGCTGAGGTTTCAGTTTAGAAAAAACGGTTGGCTCCGAGGCGTGCGTTACTCAGGAGTAAGCTTGGTGGGAGTCGGTGAAGCAGCCCTGCAATTCCTCCAATGGGTGAATCACGACCCTAGGAGGGTTTACTCAGGACCAGCAAGCGAGCTCTCCCAGGTAAAGGATCGTGCTTTAGTTCTTCCCATGAAAATCAGTGGGGTTTAACAGCGCTTAACAGGGTTACCTACACTGCTTCCCCAAAACTAGGTCTTAGGTTTAATGCCCAGGCCAGCCTAGATGTTTGGGGGGGGCACTCTGTGTGTGCCCACAGAGAGGGCTCTGAGTGCCACCTCTGACACCCATGCCATAGGTTCGCCACCACTGCTCTACAAGTTAGAAACAGCAACATCAGAAGAGGACTGACCTCACCTTACAGTCCTTCTTAGCATGCTTACTAAGAGAGACTCCTTTGCAATTAGTGTTGCCAACCTCCAGGTGGGGCCCTGAGATCTCCCAGAAGTCCAACTGATCTCCAGGTGGCAGAGATCGGTTCCCCTGAAGAAAATGGTTGCTTTTGAAGGGTGTATTCTCCTGTTGAGGCCAGAGAGGGAAAGACAAAGGCCGGCCTGAGTGGCATAATTTGGGCCGCCAAGTTCAGCTGGGGAAACTGCTCATGATTTTGGGGCAGGAGAAGAACCTCAGTGGGGTATAAGGCCATTAAATCCACACTCCAAAGCAGCCGTTTTCTCCAGGAAAGTGACAGCCAGTGTGGCGTAGTGGTTAAGAGCAGGTGTACTCTAATCTGGAGGGACTGGGTTTGATTCCCCGCTCTGCCGCTTGAGCTCTGGAGGCTCATCTAGGGGATTCTGATTAGCCTGTGCATTCCAACACACGCCAGCTGGGTGGCCTTGGGCTAGTCACAGTTCTTTGGAGCTCTCTCAGCCCCACCCACCTCACAGGGTGTGTGTTGTGAGGGGGCGGGAAGGGAAAGGAGATTGTAAGCCCTTTGAGTCTCCTACAGGAGAGAAAGGGGGGATATAAATTCAAATTCTTCTTCGAATCTTATCTCTTTTTTGATAAAGCTTGGTAGATGAAGGGAATGCTGTGGACGTAGCATACCTTGATTTTAATAAAGCTGTTGACAAGGTGCCCTATAATATTCTCGCAATTCAGCTAGTGCAATGTGGACTAGACAATGCTACTATTAGATGGATTTGTAATTGGTTGACTGACCGAACTCAAAGGGTGCTCATTAATGGCTCATCTTCATCGTGGAGAGAAGTGACTAGTGGGGTGCCACAGGGTTCTGTCCTGGGCCCAGTGCTATTCAATATTTTTATCAGTGGTTTGGATGATGAAATAACGGGCATGCTAATCAAATTTGCAATCCACAGCACAGAGGACAGCTTTGGCTATGACTTTGTTTTGTGCTATGCTGTACTCTATTGCCAGTTCAAGGCTTGTGTTACTTTGTCCTCAGATGATTTTGTTTGCTGCCCATGGACCTGCCCTTGCTGCCCATGGCTCCAGGAGGTCTCCTGGTAATAGCATCCAGGAACTTTGCTTCTGGGGGCGGGGTGGGTGGGTTGAGAGAGTTCTCAGCCAGCAGGCTTCACGTGCAGGAGTGGGGAAACAAAATAAGCCTTTTGGGGGCCCATAAAATTGAACCCCCAGAAGCAAAGTTCACCAAGCCCGGATGCAATTACCAGGAGGGCCTCCTGGAGCCACCTTGAAAGTCTGGTGTTTTATTCAGGTGTTTTCCAGGCTAGAACTACAATTCCCCACTACTTGTCAGCATGGCCAATTGGCCATGCTGGTAGGGGCTGATGGGAATTGTAGTTCCTGAACATCTGGAGAGCCGCAGGTTCCCTACCCCTGCTCTATCTTCACAAATGTGCCTCCTGCTTACACACTCAGAAATTCCCCATTGGTTACAATGGATCTAAGGCACTGCAAAGCAGAGAATCTGGGCAACTTTTTTGGTACCTGTCAGGAATGCATTTTTAAAGCTAGTGGCACAGGAGAGTGTCCTGATGATACCGCCCAAGTTTGGTGAAGTTTGATTCAGGGGTGCCAAAGTTATGGACCCTCAAAGGGGTAGCCCGCATCTCCTGTTAGCTCCCATTGGAAACAATGGGTCTGACATGGTTTAGGGATTGGATTACATTAAAAAATAAAAAATTATTAAACTTTGATCTAATGTATTGGTGGCATACGTACATACAGTATAGAAAAGAAAACACCCGTAAAGATTTTATTGATCATTACATGAGAAAACTGATTTATAAAGTTTGGGATAGTTATAGAAAAAAAATAATTAAGACTCCGCTATGGATTTCTTCACACAAAGGTATAACAAAGAATTCAAGCCTGAAAAGTAAATATTTAAAATACAGTGATATAATTTAAAGGAGAGAGGGATAGTACAAATTAAAAGAAAGAAATGAGATAATCATTAACAACGAACAATGTCAATGATTCCTGTATTGTCAATTAAAAGAAAAATTTAGACAAGATAAAAAATAGGTTTTGAAGAGGGAGAATTAGAGGTAAAGAGGAAAATTTCTTAATAAAGAAAACACAGAAGTTGCCAATACCAGTAGAAACAGAAACAGAACAAACTAAGGAAAATATGGTCACAAGACTTAGGTGAGATAATTAAGTTAGAAGAGTGAGGAAAAGTTTGGAAGAAGGGATTAAAATTTACCAGCAGTATAAATTTGAGGGAGAATTATTATAAGATGCGATATAGGTGGTATTTATTCCCATCAAAACTGGCAAATATATATAAAGGACATCACAGATATGTTGGAAGTGTAATAAAGGGACAGGTATGAGATCAAGTAGGCACCTCAAGTAGGCACCTCCGAAAAGCAATATGTACTTTACAGTATACATTTCTATATATCCCTCCCCTGGATGCCCCATGCTGTGTGCCATGATGTTTTTGGCACACTCAATATGACATCTCTTCAGCACTGTCTGTCTCCTCCCGGCCTTCGGACCGGGCGCCGCCATCTTGTATCATTTGTATTATGTTGTATTGGGAAACGGAATGCTGCTATGTATAGGGTTTAAGTTATATGTTTTAATTTATATGTATTATTGTATTCTGTGTTCCGTTGTACACTGCCCAGAGCCCTTCGGGGGTGGGTGGTTCCTAAATTTAATGATAAATAAATAAAATAAATAAATATGCTTATAATTGCCACATCTGGGTTGGGAAATACCACAGCAGGATATTAGCATCATAGGATCCGTCCTCCATAGCAGCCATTTTATCCAGGAGAAATGATCTTGGTCATCTGGAGATGAACTGAAATAGCAGGAAGTTGGCAACCCTCTGTAAACAGCGCTGCCCAACCCTAGCCATTAAGTCCAGAGTCTAAAATTACTTAACTACATGGCCCCAGAGGTCACCCATGTAAGTCAATGACAGGAGCTGTTCCCAAGACACAGGCTGCTTGTTTTAATTGGGCTGGGGAACGTTCCGGAACATGCACCAAACTTGGGCCTACATGGGACAAGATTTCAGGATGCTCCGCTAAAAACAAAAAGCAAGATTTGAGGCATCAGCAGGAAACCAGGAGGCCAGCATTTAGCATCATGTGCAGACTGAGCCCAAGCCCTCGTGCATTTAATGCAGCAGCAAAGGGAGAATTTCACCCGGTGTAGCTTTCCTTTAAGCCAGGGGTCCCCAAACTTTTTAAACAGGGGGCCAGTTCACTGTCCCTCAGACTGTTGGAGGGCCGGACTAAAAAAAACTATGAACAAATTCCTATGCACAAATGATTGTAAAATGTTTGATTTCACCTTTCAGCCTTTCTGTCATGGTCTATTTTTAGAACAGTGACCAAAGTATGTCAAGTACAGGGTGGGCTCCAAATATTGTTGGGGAGGCTGTGGAATACCTTCCCCTGTAAAAAAAAAAAGAAGCAGAACTTTCCCAATGAGAGCATTCCATCTAACCCAGGATCCAGGTATCTTCCTGGGTTCTCTTCCTCCCTAGCAGCCAGCGAAAGGCGATTCAGCCAGCCTGGCTGGATGCCAATGGGAGTGGGAGGTGGGAACAAGAAAGCCTGAGAGCAACACATGGAGTAGCCGAGAGGGAAGGGCGGAGCAGGCGTTGCCACATGTAAGGTTTCCAACTCTGGGTCAGAAAATTCATGGAGATTTGGGGGTGCCATCATGTAACTGCAATCAACAGCCGTTGGGGTTGGTTCCTCCTCTCCCTCGAGCCCCCACTGCACATGAATGGAGCCATCGCCGCCATGCCTGGCGGGCCGGATAAATGCCTTCAGGGGGCCACATTTGGCCCCCGGGCTGTAGTTTGGGGACCCCTGCTTTAAGCACTCATGTCTCTTCGGGATTTTGAATCTGGCAATGGGAAAAGCCTTCAAAAACATGTCAGCAACGTGAATTTTGCACCGTATTGCACTTTGACATCATGAAGCAGATATTTACTTGAATCATTTCAGGCGGAAGAAAATTAGTTTCGGGCAGATTGGTCACCTCTCAGAGTTTAAAAACACAAGCAGCCCTGACGTTCCACCAGAAAAAAAAATCTCACGCAGTAAAGTGACGCCTTTATTAGAATCAGACGAAAACTCCTTGAAGTCTGACCCTGAGAGTTCCAGAGACACGAAACACCAACTTCATTAGAAACAATCCCTCCCCCGCTACCCCTTTGCAAAGCACCCTGCAACCCCGGGGAATTCACAGCATTCTCATTAGACTAGGAATTCAACCTGAAGAAGAGTTCTGGTGAACCCCAAAGCTTACACAGGGCTTTGACAATCAGGCCTGGCTGTTGTCTCATATTTCTGAAACTTTCCAGGTCAGATTTCAAGGGGTTTAGCTGAGTTCAGCAAAGGAACTTGAGTCTGGATTGAATGGGAGTTGGCTGGTGAGGAGAAGCAAGGTATGGCTGGAATTCCACTCCAGTGGCATCCTCCTCTCTTTGTCGTCCCACACCCCCCACCCCCTTTCACCAGCCCTAATTGACTCTTCTGATCTAATCTGGTCTGAATGTTAATGAGAAGAAAGCAGGGGGCCAAGAACTCACCTCTTCTCCCCACCCCTGACACAATGGCTCATCTCCTTCCCTTCCCAGTGGCCTTTGATATTCATGCCTTGAGGAGAACCACCCCTGCTGAGCACCAGGGGCCCGTGTGAAACAATGGCAGCTGACTTGCCCTGAGGCTCTTCCAAGAGGATTTCTGCTAAACAACAACAGCAAAAACCCTTCTCTCAACCGAGAACTAGTAATGGGACTTTGCTGAAGGTGTGTACCCCATTACAGGAGTAGATGGCCCCATTCAGCCCACGCCCCTCAGATCTCAGAAGCCAAGCAGGGTTGACTTGGGTTAATAACTGCATGGAGCCCACCAAGGAAGTCCAGGGCTATTATACAGGAGTAGGTAAAGGCAGGGGCGTCGAGGCAGCCCTGGGCAAACTGTAGCCCTGGGCAAAACCTGAGTTAGATGCGCCCCCCCCCCATGGGCGGCCACTCCACCAAGACCACATTTTTGCACCAGGACATTGGTGCCTGCAGGGGGTGCATTTTTAGACATATCAGCACCAAAATTTCAGCGTATCATCAGGGGACTGTCCTTATGCTACTCCCCAGGTTTGGTGAGGTTTGGTTCAAGGAGTCCAAAGTTATGGACTCCAAAAGGGGGTACCCCATCCCCCATTGTTTCCAATGGGATCTAATAGATGGGGACTACAGTTTTGAGGGTCCATAACTTTGGCCCCCCTGAACCAAACTGCACCAAACTTGGGGGTGCCATCATCTCCAGATGATACCCTGAAATTTTGGTGCCGATACATCCAAAAATGCACCTCCTGCAGGAACATCCCAGAAATTTGCCCAAGAATCTTTGTTCTGCATTGAGTTTTCTGCATTGCTGTCAATGGGGGTTGCAGGCTGGGGGGGCACATTTCTGAAGGCACAGTCTCAAAACTTTCAGGGTCTCATCAGGAGACTGTCCTAATGATACCTCCCAAGTTTGGTGCAGTTTGGTTCAGGGGGGCCAAAGTTATGGACCCTCAAAATTGTAGCTCCCATCTCCTATTAGCTCCCATTGGAAACAATGGGGGATAGGGGCACCCCCTTTGGGAGTCCATAACTTTGGACTCCCTGAACCAAACCTCACCAAACTTTGGGGGTAGCATAAGGACAGTCTCCTGATAATACGCTGAAATTCTGGTGCCGCTAGCCTAAAAACTGCGCTTCCTGCAGGCCAAAAATGGAAAACCACTAAAATACCCAAAAACTAACCCAGCATTTTGATGCCCCCCACAAGGTGATGCCCTGGGCAGCTGCCCACCTTGCCCAATGGGCATTACGCCAGTGGGTAAAGGCAAACCAGCTCTGCTCATCTCTTGTGCTGAAAATTTTACAGGGTTGCTATAAGTCAGCTATGACTTCGAGGCACTTTCCTCCACTCCCAAAGCAGGAGATCTCTCGTTGTGTAAATATCCCAGGAGTGGCTATGCAAAGTTCTGAAGCCCCTGGTGTCTCCCACTCCGTCCCAGGGAAGACATGGTGGGGCTGGACGCGTTCCTCTTCAGGAATCCTCACCGATTCTCATTGAAATTGTGGGAGTGACTGCTCCGCACCTCCCTCAACATTGTGACAAGAGTCAGTTTTGTTCCACGCCATAGAATCCATCTTCCAACACAGCCATTTTATCCAGGGGGCCTTTCTCTCCTCTAAAGTGGCTTACATACTCCTTCCCTTTCGCTCCTCACAACAGGCACCTTGGATGCTCAGTGGGGCCGAGAGAGTCCTGAGAGAACTGTGACTAGCCCCAGGTCACCCAGCAGGCTTCATGTGTAGGAGTGTGGAATCAAATCTGATTCTCCGGATAAGAGTCTGCCACTCAAATCCTGTTCTCTGGATTAGAGTCCACCTGCTCTTACCCACTACACCATGCTGGTGCTAGGTTGGGGTGCACAAGGCAGAATGCATTTAGATGGCAGGGATGGTAAGCTCAGAATATTTGAGAAATTCATCAAGAGAGGCAAAGAGAGAGGGTAACATAGAGGCAGATTCCCATCTCACAGTACAGAGATCTGCAGAAGAAAAGAAGGTGAAATGCATCTGCGTGTTTCATGGGAGAAAAGACTAAGGAAAGGAAGGGAATGCATATCATCTAAACCCTGCCAAAGGAAACCACTAGCCGCTGAATATCTTGGGCAGGTGGAATTTGCTGCCACAAAAGGTGGCTCAGAGGGTGAGACAAGGATAATTAGCCATGATAGCTCAACAAAACCTCCAAGTTCAGAGGCAGTGTATCTGGTATCTCTGAGTACAAGCTACATAGGGAAAATGGATTGCCATTTCCACATTGCTCTGCTTGTTGCTGTGATAACCTTCATGGTGTCGTGGTTAAGAGTGGCAGAAAGATCTGGAGAACTGGGATTGTGTTTCCTCTCCTCCGTGCAAAGCCTGCTGGGTAATCTTGGGCCAGTCACGGTTCAGCCCATGTGGAGACAGGCTGTGGCCAACAACCTCCACATGTCACTAACTTGCCTTGAAAACCCCAAGGGTCAGCTGTAGCAACAGCGCACATACAGTGCTGGTTGTCTTCTCAGTCGTCACCTGGAAACAGGGTCCTGGACTAGGCAGAGCTTCTTGTGTTGTTTTCATAGTTAAAATGCATATTTCTGCTTTCATTCTGGAGACTTGAAGCAGCATACAACACTATTAACATTTTAAACAACTTTGTTAAACAACTTCTGTTGTTTTAATCTATATTTGTCGTGAGTAACTGCTGCTTAATGTTTTAATGGGTTTCAGTTTTATGTTGTTTTGATTTGCTGTCCTGGAGAACAGCCATACTGTGAGCCGCCTCGAGCCCTTCGGGGATGAGGCGGCCTATAAGTTTAATAAATAATAAAATAATAATAATTATTATTATTCCCCCTACTCCTTTTTATGCTCACAATGACCCCGTGAGGTAGGTTAGGCTGAGACTAGACCAAGGTCACCCAATAAGTTTCCATGGCTGCATGTGGATCGGAACCTGTGTCCCATTATGTATGTATTTATTTAAACAGTCATCTAGGCCAAAACAGTTACAAACAAGTAAACATTTCTACATGTAACATGGTATAAAAAGGCTACACAAAAAAGCTTAAAATACATATCAGCAGTCATAAATAAAACTTTTTATAGGAAATCCCGATTTAAAAGGCCTACCAAAGCGTTATCGCAGCGTTAGCTTGTGTCACCCTGCTGTACTGTTACAAAATCTTAATGTGGCAGTATGAAATGAAGCAGTATTAATGACGAACAGAGAGTTCTTGCTGCTTAAGAATTTCTTAATCTGCTCAAAATCAAAAACTTATTTAACACAGGAGAGATCAGTTCGTTACATATGTCATTATAAACAGGGCATCATAAGATGTGTTCCCGTGTTTCTACTTGCTCCACACCGCAAAGGCAGACTCTCAGGAATAGGGGTTGTTTTTTTTTAATATACCGACCCTCCGGAAGAGCTGATGGCAAAGCAGAGCATCTGGCAAGCGATGGGTTCCATTCTGACATTCAAACCACTACACCAGTCTGTCTCTCAGCCAAATGTTGACCTGATTTACACGGCACTATTCCTGCCAAGAGTTCAGAGTTGCAGGTGGTTCTTAGATGATCTTCCACAGAGGAAACGTATCTGGGCAGAATTGCTGAAAAAGTCCATGTTTGTTCCATGCCTTTCACCCAAGATTAGCCAGATGATTCTCTACAGCCCAGTTTTTTGCATTTGTCCTTCTTCCAAAGAACTTAAGAAGCAAAGCTCACCTTTCCTCTTCACAGCAGCCTGCAAAGTTAGGCTGAAAGGGAGCGATAGCTCAGGATCTTCCACTGAGCTGTGTGATGGAGCTGAGATTGGGACCAGGTCTTTGGTCTTCAGCATGTTATACTAGCATATCACAACCCACACTCCTACAAGACGGTTACATTTTGCCTCTTGGATTAATAGCTGAATTGATCAGAAACAACTGGGATTTTAAAATATTTTTAGATGATTTTATGTGTGTGTGTGTGTGTATATATATGTATACACACACACACACACACACACACATACATACATACATACATACGTGTGTGTGTGTGTGTTTATATCTAGGTTGCAGCTTCCCTGAGCACAATTTATTAAATCCAATAAATTGAATTTTAAAAGCGGCAAAATGTTGATAAAATGGCAGTGGAAAGTGTTGCGAAGTCAACTTATAGGGTTTCCCAGACAAACAGATGTGGTTTTGCCTGCCAGTGCATAGCTGTCCTAGACTTCCTTGATAACCTCCCATATGAGTATTAAGCAGGCCAACCATGCTTAGGAGCCAAGATCTGTCAAGATAACACTAACTTGGGCTGTCCAGATCAGATCTACAAAGTGACAGAACTACAATGAAGTCGTATGAGTTGGCTGCATTAAAAAGGACCGTGGGCTCATCATTCAATAGGAATGGACTTCAACTCTATTGCATGGGGACTAACCTGGCTGGCTAGTGTGGAAGAGGATTGTTGGCATGTGGAAGAGGAAGAAGAGTTTGGATTTGTAGCTCGCTTTTCTCAACCGTAAAGAGTTCCAAAGTGGCTTGCAAATTTCTTCCCTTCTCTCCACAACATACACCTGAAGAGAGTTTGGAGAGAACCGTGACTGATGCACGGTCACCCAGCAGGCTTCATGTGGAGGAATTGTTCACTAGAGTAGAGGCCACCACTCTTAACCACTACGCTACACTGTGGGATGAGCCAGTGACTGAGTAAAAGATGCCTTTAAGATCAACATATCTACCTAATGGGCATATACTCCAATGCATCTAACGAAGTGAGCTCAGACTCCCAAAAAGCTTATGCTGGAATAAATAATGCTAGGTGCCGCAGCGGGACTCCTGCTTTATTTTGGTACTGCAGGCTACACATGGACACACACCTGGATTTAGCAGACAAGAGAGGGGTCCCCAATGTGCTGCCCATGGGAGCCATGGGGCCTGCTGACATTTTCTTCATGCCCATCAAGTATTTTTACGAAGTGAGAGGGGCCAGGTAAGACTTTTTCCTAGAAAGGGCAAGGTAGGATTTTTCCTTCTTTCTTAAAGAGCCACTGGAGGTTTGATTGGCTGTGCACATTTTTAAAAAATGTTGCTTTGGTCGCAACTGCCACCACGGCACAAGGGATTTTATTACATGGGTGCAGGTAAACTCACCTTAGCCATATTGTGGCCTGCTCGGCAGCCTCCTGCGGCAGCTATTTTACGGCAGCCGTTTTGTGGCGGCACGCACCACGCCATGCCAGATGCTCAAAAGATTGGGGAGCTTCCGCTATCCTCTGCCCGTTTTTACTTATTTCTATCTATCTATCTGAAATGATATTCTCCTGAACAGTGAACCACTTGGGCTGACAGATCAGACCAGCCTTTCAGTTCAATCAGCTTAGGCTGAAGTCTGCCATCTGGGGCCCACTCCTTTGGGTGGAAGCGCCATTAAACTGGCTGGGAATGTCTCCTGAGTAAACACAGTCAAACTCTGGCTGATGCACAGCCACCTCCCTCTAAGCTGTCTTCCAGGATACTTGCTTCTCCTTCCTGGCTAAAGAGGGGAGATGCTCTAGTCTAGGGGGAACTCTTCCGTACCCCAAAATGACAAGAGCAAGGGTGGGTGTGGGGCAGGCTTGCTCAACTTCTGGGTGTAGTCCTGGATCTTGCCCTCCTCCCCTCCCTTTCCAAAGAAAAGTCAGAGCTTTTGACTCTTGTTTCCCTCTTTCCTCAATTTGCAAATGAATTTCAACCTGGAAGGCCAAATTCCTGCATATCAGATTGGGAGGGGCAGGTTGGGGGAGAGTTGTGAGAAAGAAAGAATACCCCTCCTCTCTCTAAGGACGCCAATTTCTCCTCCAGCACCAAACTTGATAGCACTGGCTGCTTCAGTTCCTCTTGCAGAAATAGGTTTCACAACCGAGTTTCCAGTCAGGCAGCACCTGGGTCCTCCATTCTGAACTCCACTAATCCCATTTCACCATCAGGGAAGCCATCAGCAGAGTGTGAGAACTCACAAACTTGACAGACCTGTGAGAACAATTTAAGGACACTTTTCTTGTGCACATGGACATTTTCCAGGCAGTGGTCTAGTGGCTGACTAGGTTCAAAATCGTTTTCTGACATGAAGCTGACAGAGGCCCCTTCCGCACACGCAAAATAATGCGTTTTCAAACCACTTTCACAACTGTTTGCAAGTGGGTTTTGCCATTCCGCACAGCTTCAAAGAGCACTGAAAGCAGTTTGAAAGTGCATTATTCTGCATGTGTGGAATGAGCCAGAGGGATTTCCCAGTCTGTTTTTTCCTCAGTCACAATGTATGGGTCTGCCAGCTGAGCGTCAGATAACACAGGCTGTGTGGCCCAAACTGCTTCTGGGAGGGTTGCCCTCTCTGGGTTTTCGGACATTTGGAGGTGAACAAAATGTATTTTGAAGCATCTGTTTCAAATGACCGAATTGCAACTGCAGCTCACATATTTGGGAACTGCCGTGTTCAAAACAAGCCCATTTTTACATTCCCATTCAGATGGTTGTTAAGAATATAAAATTCTGAGAGTTACTTTCACTTTAATATTCATTTCAAAATGCCACCACATGCCCTCGTGTGACTTATAACACTATTTCTTTATCCTTCATCTAGTATGCACTAGTAGATTGTGAGCGCTGAGGGAGGCTGAAACACATGTGGTCCGTGTATTTTGTTTCACTGGATTAAGCTATGGTACTTTAACTGCAATAGGTGTAGAATACTGCACGGTTTGTCTGGGCTAGAAGTCTGTTTGGTTCTTAATATGTTGTTAAGCTCACTGCTGGATGGAATGTATATTTTGTTTGATTCCTTTGTATAGTGTTACCCGGCTTCACCTTCTGCAGGCCATTTCTTTCAGAGATGCTCATCTCTATAGGCAGGAGATCAGTTGTAATTCTGAAAGATATCCAGTCGGCACCTGGAGGGCAGAAAGCTTAACTTAGTGTGTTTGCAATGCCGCCTCCCAAAAATTAGACCTAAATTTGTCTCTCTCCTCCTTCCCCTGCATTCTTATCCATAACAATATTTCTTGATTTTTAATTAATTTTGCTCTTCTGCCCCCTGTTTTTTCTAATTAAAGGTACTTTCAAACCCGCTTAATAATGCACTTTCAAATAATGCAGGCCAATGCATATCATATGTGTGAGTGTGTGTGTGGGTCCATTCATTTATCTTAAAGGTGTATATACTGCTTCTTCAGAGCCCTGCCAAAGGTGACTCACACATTAAAAACAATGCAACAGAAAAATCTTATGGTATCCTTGTAGGGTTTTAAAGGCAAGAGACGTTCTGAGGTGGTTTGCCTCCACATGGACTGAGAGAGTTCTGAGAGGACTGTGAGTGGGCCAAGGGCACCCACCCAGCAGGCTTCATGGAGAGGAGTGGAAAATCAAACCCAATTCTCCAAATCAGAGTCCTCCACTCTTAACTACCACACCAAACTGGCATGAGAAAAATACCCATTTCTTCTTCATTTTCTCCCCGCTGCTTTAATAAGCTGTGGCAGGCAACCTAGGTTGCCCTCCTTCAAATCCATGTGCCTGGCGAACCTTACTGGCGAACCTTACTGCATGATCTCTCTCTCTCTCTTTGTCTCTTTGGTGGTTTCTGCACAGCACACTAACAACGTGTGTAACACATTAATAATGAACCTGGTTTTCCCTGTTTGCCTTCACCTTGGAGATTTCACCCCTCCAGGAGGCAATTGTGGACAGTCCGGGTTGCTGCGGCCCCTTTGGTTTCTCTAAAAAGACTGCCAGCGTAGTGATTTTTGCAAAACCCAGGTTGAGGGAAATACAACAGGTTGAACCTGTTTTGGGAAAGCTCTGAGCGAAAGTTCAGGGGCACTCTGAGATCTTTTGAAAAGGGCAGGAAAAAATGTAAAGATGATAGACATGTAAACAGATACCACAAGTCCTCTGTTTCACTGGAAGATGTTACCTGCTTGTGTGTGTATGACCCTGAAGATAAATCAAGACTATTTCTGCAGCTGCAGAAAGGTTCCAATTCCAATTCCAAAGCCTTCATTGGCATTATAAATTACAGAATTAATAAAAAGGGCATTTGACTAAAACATTAAAATACATTAAAATCTACATTAACCATTTGCAACCAGACCTTGTAAAAAATAAAGTAGCCGTTACTACTTTGTAGGCAATGATTGCGCCTGACCAGATAGTGCCTCAAAAAACTCGCAACATTCTCACATACAAAATCACAGGAACCATTGAGTAGAAAATGCATAACAGACGGCAACCTAACAACGTTTGAGCTCTCTATCAATGGATAAATGTACATAGAGCGTAACGACTCGTATATAGGGCATGCCAAGAGTACATGTTGAACAGTCTCAACAACGGCCATATTACATTGACACAACCTGTTCTCGTATGGAGTGTTATTATACCTGCCAAGAGTCATAGCATTAGGCAGAGCATTAAAACGAACCAAAGTGTACGCTCTGCGTTGTTTGGGATTGCACAGGATGTACAGATAGTTGGCACAGTAATCTGACCAGACAATTTTCCCTCCATGAATTCTGAAACCTGCAGAAAGGTCAACATTGTGGGTTTCAGAATTCATGGGGAGGGGGGGGGTCATAAAGCTCTTATACTTATTGTAATTCAGACAACCAATGTGGTGTAATGGTTAGGGTGCTGGACTAGAACCTCCAAAACCCAGCTTGCCATGAAAACTAAGGGGTGACCTAGGGCCAGTCTGTCTTTCTCAATCTAACCTACCCTGCAGGGTTGTTGTGCAGATAGAGGAGGGAAGAGAGCCATGTATGCAACTAAGCTCCTTGGAGGAAGGCTGGGGTTAAAATGATGATGATGATGATGATGATGATGATGATGATGATGATGATGATGTAGTAGTAGTAGTAGTAGTAGTAGTAGTAGTAGTAGTAGTAGTAGTAGTAGTAGTAGTAGTAGTGGTAGTAGTAGTATAAATAACAACAATAATATATATTTAAACCAGTCCTGGTCTGTATTAAGAATTCCGTATTGTACTTTTATACTAAACTCTCAATCACACCTTTTGGTTTTTTTCTCTTCTCTGCTGTAAGGAGGTGGATGGATCACAGAGGAGGAAATGCAGATTGCAGGATCATGCGGCGAAGCCCTACGGCTGAAAGACAGTGGACTGCTAAGTGCCAACTGGTGAAGCTTTGGGTGAGGAAAAACTGGAACCCGGATCTCACAAAACCTGGTGGCTCGCAGTAACTCTGAACATTTCTGAGCAACCTCAAGCCATTGAGAACATAAGAAGGCCTTGCTGGATCTCACGCAATGACCGACCAGTTTTTCTCAAAGGCCAACAACCGGGCATGGAGGCTGAGGACTTCCCCTGATGTTGCCTCCTGGCACTGGGATTCAGAGCTTGACTGCCTCTGAATGTGGAGGTTCGCTTTAGTCACCATGGTTGGTATCCACTGACGGAACTATCCTCCATGAATTTATCTAAACCCCTTTCAAAGATGTCTTTGCTTGTGGCCACCACCACATCTTCTGGCAGGGAATTCCATATTTGAATCACTTGTTGAGTAAAGAAGTAACACCTTTTGTCTGTCCTGAATCTACTGCCCAGCAGCTTCGGCACGTACCCTCAAGTTCTAGTTCTTTGGGAGAGGGAGAAAAAGGTCTCTGCTCGTTCCATCTGCCGGTGCATAATTTAATAAACATCTACCAAGTGCCCCTCTGTTTTATTCCCCCCCCCCCCCCCCCCTAAACTGAAAACACCAAGACTCTTCAGCCTTTGCTCATAGGGACAGTGCTCCAATGCCCTAATTATTTTGGTTGCCCTCTTCTGTACTTTTCCCAGCTCAGTAATGTCAACTACACGCAGTATTCCAAATCAGGCAGTATCTATGCAGGGGCTTTAAAATATTAGAAGTTTCATTTTCTATCTCTTTCCTAATCACGCACACAGCTTAGAGTTTGCTGTTTTCACTGTTGCAGCGTGCGGAGGCTACATTTTCATCAAGCTATCCACTTTGATGTCAAGGTCTTTCCTTCTGTTTCAATAGCTTCAGACTCCATCAGCACATACTTAAATTTGGGTGTGTGTGTGTTCCAATGTGTCATCACCTTATGCTTAGGTTCAGACTCCATCAGCATATACTTAATTTTTGGGGAGGGGGTTGTTCCTCATCTTATGGTCAGACTTAAATTTGGGTGGTATTTTGTTCCAATGTGCGAGGGCCTTATGCTTAGGTTCAGACTCTATTAACATATACTTAAATGTTGGGGGGTTTGTTCCAGTGTGCCCTCACTTTACACTTCGGTTCAGACTCCATCAGCACATACTTAAATTTGAAGTGGGTGGTGGTGTTTGTTCCAGCGTGCCCTCACCTTATGCTTACCTAAAGTGAACTTGATATGCCCCACTGTTGCCCACTGCGTCAGTTCAGAGAAATCCTCTAAATTCCTCCCAGTCACAGAAATCTTCAGTCAGCCTCGATTTTCACCATCGTGAATCATTTCAGTCCATCTGCAAACATGGCCCTAACACTGCGCATGCCCAAGTCCAGATCATTTATGAACAAATTTAATGGCATTCGCCCCAATACCAGTCCTTGTCAGACTCCACTGCTTACTTCCTTTCATTGGAAGTACTGTCCGCTTATTCCTACTTTTTGCTTCCTGTTGTTTGTCAGTTTTCAGTCACACCAGGACCCATCTTATCTCATGACTGCTAAGTTTACTCAAGAGTCTTTAGTGAGATATTTTGTCAAAAGTCTTTTGAAAGTCCAAGTACATAACGTCTACCGGCTCACCATTGTCTGCATGTTTGTTAACTCTCTAAGAGATTAGCGAATAGGATTGCTTTTTGCAGAAACCAGATTGATTTTTCCTCCGCAGGCTTTGCTACTCTAGATGATTATTAATTTTATCCTTAAGAAAAGTTTTCACTAATATGTTTGGAACAGACATTAGGCTAACTGGCCTATAATTTTCTGGTTTATTTATTTATTTATTTATTTATTTATTTATTTAATTAGATTTTTAGACCGCCCCATCCCCGGAGGGCTCTGGGCGGTGTACAACATGTAGGCAATACAGTTAAATAACAATTAAAATAACATATAAAAGCAGCAATAAGATCTCCTAGTACATTTATCAAATATAAACCTAGATTAAGATTAAATTAAAATTCAAGATATAAATTAGTTAGTTGGCGTCAAGTGTCCCAGTCAAATAAAATCCCTCCCTCCCTACGATCCCCTCTGGACCCCCTTTTTGTAACATTTGCTATTCTCCAGACCTTTAGTACTGAGTTTAGCAATTTACCCTATACTGCTTGTAGATCGACAGTGTCACATTTGAATTCCTCAAGGATCCTTGAGTGTGTGCCATCTGTACCTGGAGGCTTGATTGGTTTTTAATTTGCCCAAGGATCCTAAAATATTGCTTTAGTTCCAGTTCTGGAGCAATGGTGTAGTAATGCCCTACATCAGTGATGGCGAACCTACGGCACGGGTGCCAGAGGTGGCACTCAGAGCCCTCTCTGTGGGCACGCACAAACAGAGTTCATAATGTGTGTGGGGGAATTGCCCCCCCCCCCACATCTAGGCTGGCCTGGGCTGCTGGACTCGATTATTAGCATTAAACCTAAGACCTAGTTTTGGGGAAGCAGTATAGGTAACCCTGTTAAGCGCTGTTAAACCCCACTGATTTTCATGCAAAGAACTAAAGCACAATCCTTTACCTGGGAGTAAGCTCGGTTGCTGGCAATGTGGCTTGCTTCTGTGTAAGCTCTCCTATGGTCGTGATTCGCCTGTTCGAAGAGTTGCATGGTTGCTTCAAAGCAAAGCCACCGACTACCACCAAGCTTACTCTTGAGTAACGCATGCCTTGGAGCCAACCATTTTTTCTAAACTAAAACCTCAGTATTCAGATTAAATTGCCGTGTTGGCACTTTGCGATAAATAAGTGGGTTTTGGGTTGCCATTTGGGTACTTGGTCTCAAAAAGGTTCGCCATCACTGCCCTACATGAATATGAGGTACAAACTAAACCAGTTGTGTCCCTAACACATTTGCTCTGGGATCAACAAGGCCAACAAGAGCCAAGGAAGGAAACCTGTGGCTGATCTTGTGTTTAGAAGCTGGGTTCAAGGAGGGTCAAAAATTGCCATCGTGTTCAAGGGAGAGTATGTAGAATTTAGCAGAATTTGAAGGGGGGGACTTGGTAGATTTTTCAAACTCATGGTAGGTATTTCTCAGAAATTGAAAAACAAATTTTAATCTGTCCTGACTCCAAATTGGCTTTGCATTGGAGCCATTTTTGATGTCGAGTGTTGCATAAAATATTGGCAAACCTGAACCTTTGACAGAAAAGCCTTAAACAGAGATTCTGTGTTTAAAAATTAACAGAGGAAACACACAAAACAAATCAAGATAAGAATCAATCTAGCCCTGATCCTCTCTGGACTGACAAGGTTTTAATCTCCTGTGAGGAAATTGAATCCTAAAGGGATATTGTTAAAATTATGAAAGATCCCAGAATCTAAATTAGCTCAGAAAACATCCCCTCACCATGACAAGCCACACACTTTACTAAGTATCACCTTCACAATAAGCACCCGCAATTAGGGCAAAACACAAAAAAAACTCTTAAGGTTATGCATAATGGCTGGAAATGCACAACAAACACCAGAGATGATTGGATTGGGGCTGGGTGTGAGTCACCTTTGCCTGGATTGTGATAGAAATGACACAAAGAATTGGGTGATAAAGAATGAGTCACTCGCCAGACCATCTTCTGTCTTACCCTTGGCCAATAACTTAATTAATGTATTGTCGAAGGCTTTCACGGCCGGAATCACTGGGGTGCTGTGTGGTTTCCAGGCTGTATGGCCGTGTTCTAGCAGCATTCTCTCCTGACGTTTCGCCTGCATCTGTGGCGGGCATCTTCAGAGGATCTGAAGATGCCCACCACAGATGCAGGCAAAAACGTCAGGAGAGAATGCTGCTAGAACATGGCCATTCAGCCCGGAAACCACACAGCACCCCAACTTAATTAATGATCTATCAACACAAAACTCAGGAAATCCCCAAGGAAACTGCCCAGCCCACCCAGCCTCCCAGGTTAATGAATTCTCCCCACAACTGGGGTGGGAGAAAGTCTAGACTCCTAGAAATCCATCTAAGCATTGAGGAAATCAGTGGCATTTATCAGAACAAAGGCAGCGTCTCCCAACCAAATATGCAACTTCTTGATCAGACAGGAAAAATCCACACAGACTCAATATTGATAGAATAATTTAATTGCTTCATTTATATTCCACTTTTCTCTCCAACGGGAACCCAAATCAGCTCACATCCTCAATTTTATCCTCACAACAACCCTGTGAGGTAGGTTAGGAGACTGTCCCCTGCAAGAAGACATAAAGTGGTGGCCAGTCCAGTCATTGGTTCTGGCACCGTTGGCTTCTGTTTGGGTCACCACCAAGATGCCTATATTGCAAAGAAGACTTGGATAAAATACTGGAACAGCTACATGCCCTCTTCAACTCAACCACCCAAAAGCTACTGCTACTAGAAGAGCTGGCATTAGGAGAGTTATGTTCACCCAAATCAGAGTTATGATCACAGCAGATACCACAGCAAACAGCAGAGTTAGATGAATTCATGTTATATGATTTACATTGTTCTGTTTTAGCCACATCAATCAGGCAACTTAGAAAAATGTAAATAAATAACTTTCCAAGACGCAAAGAGTTTTGCATGGACCAATAAATAACTTTAAAATGATTATGATTGAGAGGCTGGACTTCGGATACCAAGGGGTTGAATCCTGTAGAATAGGTTATTCTAATAGGAGCTTTAGGTGCTAGAAGGAGCAGCAGTGGCGTAGGAGGTTAAGAGCTCGTGTATCTAATCTGGAGGAACCGGGTTTGATTCCCAGCTCTGCCGCCTGAGCTGTGGAGGCTTATCTGGGGAATTCAGAATAGCCTGTGCACTCCCACACATGCCAGCTGGGTGACCTTGGGCTAGTCACAGCTTCTCGGAGCTCTCTCAGCCCCACTTACCGCACAGGGTGTTTGTTGTGAGGGGGGGAGGGAAAGGAGATTGTAAGCCCCTTTGAGTCTCCTGCAGGAGAGAAAGGGGGGGATATAAATCCAAACTCTTCTTCTTCTCTTCTAGAAGCCATATTCAGGCAATGTACCGTTTCCTGTATGTTGGAGCTGGGGTAACCCCACTTTGACTCAGATGGGGCTAACTCTCCAGTCACTGCACATTTTACATACAGATTTCCCCCTTAGAGATCTACAAGCTTTTGGGGGTTTAAGCTTTAAAAAGTCAAAGCTCACCTGGTCAGATACAAGCTGAAGCAGAAATCTGAGTTTCTGACCTATAGAGACCATTAAAATCATGAGTGGGACTTACTACTGCCCCATATCTAACTTCTGTTACCTTTTCCAAATTCAACTGGACTTTTTCCAGAGCAGGTTTTAATGCTCTTCTAAGGGCTTTACCTACTGGGAGATTCCAACTGGGAGATTCCAACATTGACCTATGGAAGCCTGCATATGTCCCTGTACAGCTGGTGTAGTGGAAACACTTGCTCATATTTTAACTGTGAATGGTACAGAGATTATAGGAGTTGTTTAATTTCACCTTTGCTGCACCTTGGGCATCCTGATGACTTTGTGGTAAACTATCTGCTTGCTGATAAGGATGACACCGTTTCATACCCAATAGCAAAGTTTTGCTGCCATGCTTACAAAATGCAGACAGTTTTGGTTGGCAAGCCTATTAGCCAAACAATTTTATTGGACTGTTGCCATGCAAAGTTATTTGTTCTGACATTTTATTGTGCTGGTCTAGGACCATATTTAATAAACTGAACTGATCTCAGAAAGTGTGAGGAATGTTGCAGAGAAAGGAATCAGGATACCTAGGTCCAAGGCGCATTGCAACCAGCTTGATCAGGGCAGAGGGAAAATTCTTGTGGGGAGGGGGGGGATGTACAAAGTTAGCATCTGCAGTGAGATAAGAATTCATTCATCGTCCTGAACTTGTGAATGAGCTCAACTTTTTAATCTCTCTTTGAAGTTTCTCTGTTTGAGCAGTGCCACTCTTCAGGCAACAATTGGCTGATCTTGGGCCCAGTGTCTGCATGTGCGTTTGTGGGGCACCCCACTTTGGAGCAGCTGCCAAAAGAACTGGGCTTTGGGCCAGGAAACAGCCTATGTCCCTTTGAAGGGCAGAGTTCCCTGAATGTGGGAGTCTATTATGTGTGGTGGCCCAACTCATATTTATTTTATTTGATTAGATTTCTGGATTTGTAGGCTGTCCTGCCCCATGGGTGGGTTGCAGAGAGCTTGTAGCTGTTCCAGTTCTTAATTCAAATCTTCTTAGCAATACAGGCTTCTTTGAGGCGACCCAGATAGAGCCAGCGTTTCAACTGGGCCCCACTGCATCCCTTCTTGTGGGGGATAGTCTCCAGAGTGCAGGAATGTGTGGCATGAGATAGTCTAAAGATTGTTTTGGGGTACAACCGGGCCTCAGTGTCTGTATGTACATTTTGATGGGGATACCCCACTCTGGAGCAATTGGCACAGTAACTGGGTTTTGGACCAGGAACCAGCATATGTTTTCTTGAAGGGCACAGTCCCCTGAATGTGGGGCTGTATGATGTGGGGTGGTTCAACCTTTATTTGGGGGTGCAGAGGGCATGCAAGTGTCCCAGTTCCTTATTTAAATCTTTATCGCAATACAGGTTTCTTGGTGGCAACCCAAATAGAACCTTGTACCAGAACCAGTGCTTAGACTATGCACCACTGTAAGTCTTCTTGCAGGGGACAGTTTCTGAAGTGTAGAGATGTATGATGTGGGGTGGTTCAAAGATTGTTTTGAGGTTCAGCTGGGCCCAGTGTCTGTATACATTCCTGGGGGCACCCCACTTTGCAGCAACTGCCACAATAACTGGACTTTGAACCAGGAACCAGCATATGTCCCATTGGAGGGCAAAGTCCCCTGAATGTGGGGGTGTGTGATGTGTGGTGGTCCAAAACTTATTTTGTGGTGCTGGGCTTCTAAACCGTCCTCAATATTTGTAACTGGATTCAGGAATGAGGGAATTCAAATTGGGAACTGGGAACCACCTAGGTCGGAACTCGCAACCAACTTCAGCCTTGGCCTTCCCTGCCTGGATTACAACAAGGACAGGTCTGGGCTACATCATGGAGACAGGCTGTATGATACACAACACACAAACAAAATGGAGTCCCTTCTGGAGAAAGTAGTAGGAAACCCTGAGCAAAGGAGGACTTTTTTTAGCCTAGACTCATGTGCCTCCCAACAGCAGGTTGATGACTCCTCACACATCGACCTTGGCTCCAAACTTCTAAAAGTACCTCAGAAATTGTATTATGATGGGGAAAGGAGGGATAGTGGGTAGCTTTAGGGAGTTGACGGTGAAGCACTTAATCTTCCCATGACAAAGCCCCGCTGTCTATTCAACTTTCATTCAAATGCAGAGGTTTTCCCTCGTAACCCCCATAGGTCACAGATTTCCTGCCTTCTCCCTCCTCCTGAGACAGTTCCCAAGAACTATTGATATGCAGGAATCTTCAAATGGGAGCGTCAAACGGCCTCTTCCTTGCTGTGACCATCAGACAACCATCAGAATGTGAAGCTGGTACTTGGTCGGTTCTGTTTCCCTCATGACTCTTCTCAGTTACTCTACTTCAGTGGTAAATTTCCCAACATGTACAAAAAGTATTGTTACAGTTTCCGTGATTTTTGTTTTCTTCCAGAAAGCACACCTGGATGCATTGATATTTATTTATTTCTTCAATAACCCACTCAACCAAGCAAGGCTCCAGGTGGCTTGCAAACAGCCATTAAAATTCACCATTAAAATCCCTGATATTACTGAACGCTGAAAAACGCAGATGGCACCATAAAACATATATAATAATGGGTTTAAAGGAGCAGTTTGTAGGTCTAAAGAGTTAAATATAATTTTTAGTATTTTTTTTCCTTGAGAAGCACCATAAACATGGCCAAGGGCATCTACTGGCCAGCCCCGTGCATTTTTAAAGCCTGGAGTTAAACTAGAAGAAATATAAGGCAGTTAGTTGGTTCTGGTGGGTTTTCCGGGGGGCTGTGTGGCCGTGGTCTGGTGGATCTTGTTCCTAACGTTTCGCCTGCATCTGTGGCTGGCATCTTCAGAGGTGTATCGCAGAGGGAAATCTGTTACACTGTGTTGTTAGGAACAAGATCCACCAGACCACAGCCACACAGCCCGGAAAACCCACCAGAGCCAGTTGAATCTGGCCGTGAAAGCCTTCAACAATACATAAGGCAGTTAAGTGATTAAGAAAGCAATACTGCATAAAATGATATTCAGCTGTATTATACTCCCAGGGAAGCATCCTTAGGATTACAGTGTAAAAAGTGCTGACATTCGGCTGGATCGTGCCCAACATTTCCTTGAAAAATAACAAAATGTAAGAAAAATGTTTTTAAAAAGAAAATTCAACAGAAGATTGTCCCTGTTTCCCACTGAGCCAAAATAACAGAGAAAAGGATTCCAAATGAACGACGTCTGTTTTCGTATTTTGAATTTCATCTGACATATATGAATTTTGCCAGCTGGTTATTGTGGGTTTTCCAGGCTGAGTGCAGCCGTGGTCTAGTAGTTTTTGCTCCTAATGTTTTGCCTGCATCTGTGGCTGTCATATTCACAGGCACGCCATGGTAAGATGGGTTTCTCTCCATGGCACAGTGCGGAGTGTTAGTATGATGGAGTAGATGCAGTGATGGGATTCAGCAGGTTTGCACCACTTTGGCAGAACGGTTGTTAAAATGGTGCTTGTAAACAACCAGTTGTTAAATTATTTGAATCCCACCACTGGGTAGATGTTTTGTTCTCCTCACAGGGAGGGTGGGGGGGGGGGATGAGGCACGCTTTTGCACAACTGGCAAGATCCTTTTCACGTGTTTCAGTTTTCCAAGCACTACCAGAGACCTTGGACTTTGCACCCCTGCTAATTTTGCGGATATGAACTAATTCTCCTTCCCTTTCCCCCCAGAGAATGTTGTATGCAACCTTTAAAAAAGTATCTCAAATACTGTATTCCCTGAGAGGAGGGGAAGCAGCGTGTTGAAGTAGCCCGATCTGGACAGATTTCAGAAGCTAAGCAGGGCCAGTGCTTGGATGGGAGACCACAAAAGAAGGCTCTGCAGAGAAAGCCAATGGCAAATCACTGCTACTTAATCACTAGCCTTGAAATCCCTTTGCTGAGGTTGTCATAAGTTGGTTGTGACTCGATGGCACTTGGGTATGTCTAGGGCGCTCCTCTATGGTATGCAAGCCACCTTGAACCGCAGAGGAAGTCAATGTGATTCCATAAAATGTAGGGGAGAATCCTAAACATAACAGGAGTATCAAAGATACAATGTATGAAGAGGGCACACCTTACAATTCATCTCAACTTGTGGCTGGATTATCCTGAATCTTTAATCTTTCACTGCAATGCCATTTCACCCAGTGACAACTAAATTAACTAAAACAGCACATATGGAGGGTAACTTCCATGAATAATGCCAACTACAGAACAGCAAAAAATGTCAGGCTCATTCCGCACATGCAGAATAATGCACTTTCAAACTGCTTTCAGTGCTCTTTGAAGCTGTGCGGAATAGCAAAACCCACTTGCAAACAGTTGTGAAAGTGGTTTGAAAACGCATTATTTTGCATGTGCGGAAGGGGTTTCAGAGAACCAGTATGCATAGTGGTTACAGTGTCAGACTAGGATCTGGAAGAGCAGGTTTGAATCCCCACTTCCACTGGGTGACCTTGGTCAAGTCACACGCTCTCAACCTAATCCACCTTACAGGGTTGTTGTGATGATAAAAAGGAGAAGAGAAAACTGATGTAGTGGGAAATATATGAAGTAAAACAACATCAATAAATAAAACATGGTATTTTGAAATACGCACAACACTCTTGGTGCTCTGGTATTAGGGATATGGAGGTTGGGACAGCACTGTTTTACCAGGGAAGGGAAAGACTAAACTCTGCGATTCAGGGCACTGATCATGCTGCAGAAGTTCTCCTGACAAGACAAGAGTCACTGGAAAAACAAAAACACTAGGAAACGTTGAAAGCAACAGTAAGATGGAAGACCCAGCTCAAGATGGACGGTCTCAGCCCTCAGTTTGCGAGACCTGAACAAGGCTGTTAACAACAGGGCATTTGGAAGGTCATTCATTCATAGAATCACCTTAAGTGGGAAGCAATTTAGCAGCACATACACATTTCCTACCAGGTTTGCAATTCTATAGTTGCTTTCCCCTCCAGGACTTTCTGGCTTCCTGCCTCCTCCAGGAAACTCTCAGCTGCTTTTTATAAATGAGTTTACTAACTATAAGGGAGCGTTATCTAGGGATAAAATAAGAAATCCTTTCTTTCCTGTTACACGTCTACATTGCTGTATGTTTGGTGACATCTTGCTACCTATCCGCTGTCTCACGTGATGTCGTCTAGCTGCTTGTGTCTCCTCTCTGCTGTCTTGTCTGCTCAAACAAAGAAACAGAGTTAACTTTATAACGTCAGATGCACATGCTCACTAACATGTAAGCGATGGCTATCTGACTGGCCAATAGCTAATCAATAGATCAGGTCATTAAGTACCATTTGTTAGTATTGGGGGTAGAGGGGGAGGAAAGGACCCATAAAGGATATGAAATCCCTACCTCAAACCTCACCTCAAAAGTGCCTTCAAGTAAAACCTGTGATTTGGGAAATTTAGCATTGGCCTATCTCACAGGGCTGTTACAAGGCAAACACTGTCCACAATGTGATTTGCAGACTTGGCAGTGTGTTTTACTAAGGGTTACTAAATTCCCAAACCTGTGCCAAAACTAAATTCAGTGAGTATGAAGCTTCATGTTGACCTCTGCCCTTTTCATGCTTGTAGTCTGTAAATATAAAGCAAGGTTGCAGTTTTACCTTTCTATGAAGTCACTTGAGAACCTACCTCTAATAGGTTGTTATGTGAACAAGCTAAATTAAAAATATGGTGTGTTGAGAATGTGAAATTCCATTGTAAGAACAGAAGGAATGAATACTGTAAGAAATCTTCATAATATTAAGTCCGGGATCCCCAAATCTGATTTGCCAGATACCCCAAGAGATCAGACTACCATAATCTTCCCCACTCTTCCATGAGATTGACGTTTGCGACTCCGTCACTGGAAGAGTAGATCTCAGAAGATAAATCGGCTCAGCTTTCTTTAAATCCCAATGGTTTTAGTGGAAGAAAAGCTCAAAACAATCCTACCCATTTTTTCTCAAAAGCAAAACTGTTGTTTTCAATGGGATTTACACCTGTGGGATTATAAGGGGGGTGGGGGACGGACACTGCAGCAGCTTCTGTATTCTGCAGCAGATGTAACCTTTGCTTTATTCCAAATTTAAAAGCATTTGAAAGGCAAAGGGAGACTGTTTCTTGAAATCTTGGATTTGTCACCCACAGTATTTAAAAACCTGAATTATAACATAGTTTTAATGTGAGCATTCTTCCATCAAAATTAAGTACTTTTAAACTCTCCCACTGATGTCAATGGGATACTCCCCCCACCCCACCCGCCAATGGTGATGAATGCCATTCCATTGAAATCATTCAGATGTGTTTATCTGTAGCTGGATCATGCCCTGTGGGCGTTTCATCCTGCAGCAGCAGCAAGCAAACATTGGGGAGAAAGGGCATATCTTCTTCATTATCCGGTTGCTTCTCAGTCAATGGTAGGTTCCAGGTGACTATTTCAATCTGCCTGATATCAGTAAAAGTAATTATTTCCCCCACCCCCACCCCCCCCCCCCCCCCCCCCCCCCCCCCCCCCCCCCCCGGGGGGGGGGCCCCGTCCCCCAGCCCGGCCCCCCCCCCCCCCCCCCCCCCCCCCCCCCCCCCCCCCCCCCCCCCCCCCCCCCCCCCCCCACCCCCCCCCCCCCCGCCCCGCCCCCCCCGCCAGCCCCCCCCCCCCCGGGGCGGCCCCCCCCCCCCCCGGCCCCCCCCCCCCCCCCCCCCCCCCCCCCCCCCCCCGCGCCCCCCCCACCCCCCCCCCCCCCCACCCCCCCCCCCCCCCACCCCCCCCCCCCCCCACCCCCCCCCCCCCCCCCCCCCCCCCCCCCCCACCCCCCCCCCCCCCCACCCCCCCCCCCCCCCACCCCCCCCCCCCCCCACCCCCCCCCCCCCCCACCCCCCCCCCCCCCCACCCCCCCCCCCCCCCACCCCCCCCCCCCCCCACCCCCCCCCCCCCCCACCCCCCCCCCCCCCCACCCCCCCCCCCCCCCACCCCCCCCCCCCCCCACCCCCCCCCCCCCCCACCCCCCCCCCCCCCCACCCCCCCCCCCCCCCACCCCCCCCCCCCCCCACCCCCCCCCCCCCCCACCCCCCCCCCCCCCCACCCCCCCCCCCCCCCACCCCCCCCCCCCCCCACCCCCCCCCCCCCCCACCCCCCCCCCCCCCCACCCCCCCCCCCCCCCACCCCCCCCCCCCCCCACCCCCCCCCCCCCCCACCCCCCCCCCCCCCCACCCCCCCCCCCCCCCACCCCCCCCCCCCCCCACCCCCCCCCCCCCCCACCCCCCCCCCCCCCCACCCCCCCCCCCCCCCACCCCCCCCCCCCCCCACCCCCCCCCCCCCCCACCCCCCCCCCCCCCCACCCCCCCCCCCCCCCACCCCCCCCCCCCCCCACCCCCCCCCCCCCCCACCCCCCCCCCCCCCCACCCCCCCCCCCCCCCACCCCCCCCCCCCCCCACCCCCCCCCCCCCCCACCCCCCCCCCCCCCCACCCCCCCCCCCCCCCACCCCCCCCCCCCCCCACCCCCCCCCCCCCCCACCCCCCCCCCCCCCCACCCCCCCCCCCCCCCACCCCCCCCCCCCCCCACCCCCCCCCCCCCCCACCCCCCCCCCCCCCCACCCCCCCCCCCCCCCACCCCCCCCCCCCCCCACCCCCCCCCCCCCCCACCCCCCCCCCCCCCCACCCCCCCCCCCCCCCACCCCCCCCCCCCCCCACCCCCCCCCCCCCCCACCCCCCCCCCCCCCCACCCCCCCCCCCCCCCACCCCCCCCCCCCCCCACCCCCCCCCCCCCCCACCCCCCCCCCCCCCCACCCCCCCCCCCCCCCACCCCCCCCCCCCCCCACCCCCCCCCCCCCCCACCCCCCCCCCCCCCCACCCCCCCCCCCCCCCACCCCCCCCCCCCCCCACCCCCCCCCCCCCCCACCCCCCCCCCCCCCCACCCCCCCCCCCCCCCACCCCCCCCCCCCCCCACCCCCCCCCCCCCCCACCCCCCCCCCCCCCCACCCCCCCCCCCCCCCACCCCCCCCCCCCCCCACCCCCCCCCCCCCCCACCCCCCCCCCCCCCCACCCCCCCCCCCCCCCACCCCCCCCCCCCCCCACCCCCCCCCCCCCCCACCCCCCCCCCCCCCCACCCCCCCCCCCCCCCACCCCCCCCCCCCCCCACCCCCCCCCCCCCCCACCCCCCCCCCCCCCCACCCCCCCCCCCCCCCACCCCCCCCCCCCCCCACCCCCCCCCCCCCCCACCCCCCCCCCCCCCCACCCCCCCCCCCCCCCACCCCCCCCCCCCCCCACCCCCCCCCCCCCCCACCCCCCCCCCCCCCCACCCCCCCCCCCCCCCACCCCCCCCCCCCCCCACCCCCCCCCCCCCCCACCCCCCCCCCCCCCCACCCCCCCCCCCCCCCACCCCCCCCCCCCCCCACCCCCCCCCCCCCCCACCCCCCCCCCCCCCCACCCCCCCCCCCCCCCACCCCCCCCCCCCCCCACCCCCCCCCCCCCCCACCCCCCCCCCCCCCCACCCCCCCCCCCCCCCACCCCCCCCCCCCCCCACCCCCCCCCCCCCCCACCCCCCCCCCCCCCCACCCCCCCCCCCCCCCACCCCCCCCCCCCCCCACCCCCCCCCCCCCCCACCCCCCCCCCCCCCCACCCCCCCCCCCCCCCACCCCCCCCCCCCCCCACCCCCCCCCCCCCCCACCCCCCCCCCCCCCCACCCCCCCCCCCCCCCACCCCCCCCCCCCCCCACCCCCCCCCCCCCCCACCCCCCCCCCCCCCCACCCCCCCCCCCCCCCACCCCCCCCCCCCCCCACCCCCCCCCCCCCCCACCCCCCCCCCCCCCCACCCCCCCCCCCCCCCACCCCCCCCCCCCCCCACCCCCCCCCCCCCCCACCCCCCCCCCCCCCCACCCCCCCCCCCCCCCACCCCCCCCCCCCCCCACCCCCCCCCCCCCCCACCCCCCCCCCCCCCCACCCCCCCCCCCCCCCACCCCCCCCCCCCCCCACCCCCCCCCCCCCCCACCCCCCCCCCCCCCCACCCCCCCCCCCCCCCACCCCCCCCCCCCCCCACCCCCCCCCCCCCCCACCCCCCCCCCCCCCCACCCCCCCCCCCCCCCACCCCCCCCCCCCCCCACCCCCCCCCCCCCCCACCCCCCCCCCCCCCCACCCCCCCCCCCCCCCACCCCCCCCCCCCCCCACCCCCCCCCCCCCCCACCCCCCCCCCCCCCCACCCCCCCCCCCCCCCACCCCCCCCCCCCCCCACCCCCCCCCCCCCCCACCCCCCCCCCCCCCCACCCCCCCCCCCCCCCACCCCCCCCCCCCCCCACCCCCCCCCCCCCCCACCCCCCCCCCCCCCCACCCCCCCCCCCCCCCACCCCCCCCCCCCCCCACCCCCCCCCCCCCCCACCCCCCCCCCCCCCCACCCCCCCCCCCCCCCACCCCCCCCCCCCCCCACCCCCCCCCCCCCCCACCCCCCCCCCCCCCCACCCCCCCCCCCCCCCACCCCCCCCCCCCCCCACCCCCCCCCCCCCCCACCCCCCCCCCCCCCCACCCCCCCCCCCCCCCACCCCCCCCCCCCCCCACCCCCCCCCCCCCCCACCCCCCCCCCCCCCCACCCCCCCCCCCCCCCACCCCCCCCCCCCCCCACCCCCCCCCCCCCCCACCCCCCCCCCCCCCCACCCCCCCCCCCCCCCACCCCCCCCCCCCCCCACCCCCCCCCCCCCCCACCCCCCCCCCCCCCCACCCCCCCCCCCCCCCACCCCCCCCCCCCCCCACCCCCCCCCCCCCCCACCCCCCCCCCCCCCCACCCCCCCCCCCCCCCACCCCCCCCCCCCCCCACCCCCCCCCCCCCCCACCCCCCCCCCCCCCCACCCCCCCCCCCCCCCACCCCCCCCCCCCCCCACCCCCCCCCCCCCCCACCCCCCCCCCCCCCCACCCCCCCCCCCCCCCACCCCCCCCCCCCCCCACCCCCCCCCCCCCCCACCCCCCCCCCCCCCCACCCCCCCCCCCCCCCACCCCCCCCCCCCCCCACCCCCCCCCCCCCCCACCCCCCCCCCCCCCCACCCCCCCCCCCCCCCACCCCCCCCCCCCCCCACCCCCCCCCCCCCCCACCCCCCCCCCCCCCCACCCCCCCCCCCCCCCACCCCCCCCCCCCCCCACCCCCCCCCCCCCCCACCCCCCCCCCCCCCCACCCCCCCCCCCCCCCACCCCCCCCCCCCCCCACCCCCCCCCCCCCCCACCCCCCCCCCCCCCCACCCCCCCCCCCCCCCACCCCCCCCCCCCCCCACCCCCCCCCCCCCCCACCCCCCCCCCCCCCCACCCCCCCCCCCCCCCACCCCCCCCCCCCCCCACCCCCCCCCCCCCCCACCCCCCCCCCCCCCCACCCCCCCCCCCCCCCACCCCCCCCCCCCCCCACCCCCCCCCCCCCCCACCCCCCCCCCCCCCCACCCCCCCCCCCCCCCACCCCCCCCCCCCCCCACCCCCCCCCCCCCCCACCCCCCCCCCCCCCCACCCCCCCCCCCCCCCACCCCCCCCCCCCCCCACCCCCCCCCCCCCCCACCCCCCCCCCCCCCCACCCCCCCCCCCCCCCACCCCCCCCCCCCCCCACCCCCCCCCCCCCCCACCCCCCCCCCCCCCCACCCCCCCCCCCCCCCACCCCCCCCCCCCCCCACCCCCCCCCCCCCCCACCCCCCCCCCCCCCCACCCCCCCCCCCCCCCACCCCCCCCCCCCCCCACCCCCCCCCCCCCCCACCCCCCCCCCCCCCCACCCCCCCCCCCCCCCACCCCCCCCCCCCCCCACCCCCCCCCCCCCCCACCCCCCCCCCCCCCCACCCCCCCCCCCCCCCACCCCCCCCCCCCCCCACCCCCCCCCCCCCCCACCCCCCCCCCCCCCCACCCCCCCCCCCCCCCACCCCCCCCCCCCCCCACCCCCCCCCCCCCCCACCCCCCCCCCCCCCCACCCCCCCCCCCCCCCACCCCCCCCCCCCCCCACCCCCCCCCCCCCCCACCCCCCCCCCCCCCCACCCCCCCCCCCCCCCACCCCCCCCCCCCCCCACCCCCCCCCCCCCCCACCCCCCCCCCCCCCCACCCCCCCCCCCCCCCACCCCCCCCCCCCCCCACCCCCCCCCCCCCCCACCCCCCCCCCCCCCCACCCCCCCCCCCCCCCACCCCCCCCCCCCCCCACCCCCCCCCCCCCCCACCCCCCCCCCCCCCCACCCCCCCCCCCCCCCACCCCCCCCCCCCCCCACCCCCCCCCCCCCCCACCCCCCCCCCCCCCCACCCCCCCCCCCCCCCACCCCCCCCCCCCCCCACCCCCCCCCCCCCCCACCCCCCCCCCCCCCCACCCCCCCCCCCCCCCACCCCCCCCCCCCCCCACCCCCCCCCCCCCCCACCCCCCCCCCCCCCCACCCCCCCCCCCCCCCACCCCCCCCCCCCCCCACCCCCCCCCCCCCCCACCCCCCCCCCCCCCCACCCCCCCCCCCCCCCACCCCCCCCCCCCCCCACCCCCCCCCCCCCCCACCCCCCCCCCCCCCCACCCCCCCCCCCCCCCACCCCCCCCCCCCCCCACCCCCCCCCCCCCCCACCCCCCCCCCCCCCCACCCCCCCCCCCCCCCACCCCCCCCCCCCCCCACCCCCCCCCCCCCCCACCCCCCCCCCCCCCCACCCCCCCCCCCCCCCACCCCCCCCCCCCCCCACCCCCCCCCCCCCCCACCCCCCCCCCCCCCCACCCCCCCCCCCCCCCACCCCCCCCCCCCCCCACCCCCCCCCCCCCCCACCCCCCCCCCCCCCCACCCCCCCCCCCCCCCACCCCCCCCCCCCCCCACCCCCCCCCCCCCCCACCCCCCCCCCCCCCCACCCCCCCCCCCCCCCACCCCCCCCCCCCCCCACCCCCCCCCCCCCCCACCCCCCCCCCCCCCCACCCCCCCCCCCCCCCACCCCCCCCCCCCCCCACCCCCCCCCCCCCCCACCCCCCCCCCCCCCCACCCCCCCCCCCCCCCACCCCCCCCCCCCCCCACCCCCCCCCCCCCCCACCCCCCCCCCCCCCCACCCCCCCCCCCCCCCACCCCCCCCCCCCCCCACCCCCCCCCCCCCCCACCCCCCCCCCCCCCCACCCCCCCCCCCCCCCACCCCCCCCCCCCCCCACCCCCCCCCCCCCCCACCCCCCCCCCCCCCCACCCCCCCCCCCCCCCACCCCCCCCCCCCCCCACCCCCCCCCCCCCCCACCCCCCCCCCCCCCCACCCCCCCCCCCCCCCACCCCCCCCCCCCCCCACCCCCCCCCCCCCCCACCCCCCCCCCCCCCCACCCCCCCCCCCCCCCACCCCCCCCCCCCCCCACCCCCCCCCCCCCCCACCCCCCCCCCCCCCCACCCCCCCCCCCCCCCACCCCCCCCCCCCCCCACCCCCCCCCCCCCCCACCCCCCCCCCCCCCCACCCCCCCCCCCCCCCACCCCCCCCCCCCCCCACCCCCCCCCCCCCCCACCCCCCCCCCCCCCCACCCCCCCCCCCCCCCACCCCCCCCCCCCCCCACCCCCCCCCCCCCCCACCCCCCCCCCCCCCCACCCCCCCCCCCCCCCACCCCCCCCCCCCCCCACCCCCCCCCCCCCCCACCCCCCCCCCCCCCCACCCCCCCCCCCCCCCACCCCCCCCCCCCCCCACCCCCCCCCCCCCCCACCCCCCCCCCCCCCCACCCCCCCCCCCCCCCACCCCCCCCCCCCCCCACCCCCCCCCCCCCCCACCCCCCCCCCCCCCCACCCCCCCCCCCCCCCACCCCCCCCCCCCCCCACCCCCCCCCCCCCCCACCCCCCCCCCCCCCCACCCCCCCCCCCCCCCACCCCCCCCCCCCCCCACCCCCCCCCCCCCCCACCCCCCCCCCCCCCCACCCCCCCCCCCCCCCACCCCCCCCCCCCCCCACCCCCCCCCCCCCCCACCCCCCCCCCCCCCCACCCCCCCCCCCCCCCACCCCCCCCCCCCCCCACCCCCCCCCCCCCCCACCCCCCCCCCCCCCCACCCCCCCCCCCCCCCACCCCCCCCCCCCCCCACCCCCCCCCCCCCCCACCCCCCCCCCCCCCCACCCCCCCCCCCCCCCACCCCCCCCCCCCCCCACCCCCCCCCCCCCCCACCCCCCCCCCCCCCCACCCCCCCCCCCCCCCACCCCCCCCCCCCCCCACCCCCCCCCCCCCCCACCCCCCCCCCCCCCCACCCCCCCCCCCCCCCACCCCCCCCCCCCCCCACCCCCCCCCCCCCCCACCCCCCCCCCCCCCCACCCCCCCCCCCCCCCACCCCCCCCCCCCCCCACCCCCCCCCCCCCCCACCCCCCCCCCCCC
Source organism: Sphaerodactylus townsendi (assembly GCF_021028975.2). Lineage (NCBI taxonomy): Eukaryota > Metazoa > Chordata > Lepidosauria > Squamata > Sphaerodactylidae > Sphaerodactylus > Sphaerodactylus townsendi. Next base: position 175,237,525 of record NC_059427.1, on the reverse strand, counting down.
CCACCCCCCCCCCCCCCCACCCCCCCCCCCCCCCACCCCCCCCCCCCCCCACCCCCCCCCCCCCCCACCCCCCCCCCCCCCCACCCCCCCCCCCCCCCACCCCCCCCCCCCCCCACCCCCCCCCCCCCCCACCCCCCCCCCCCCCCACCCCCCCCCCCCCCCACCCCCCCCCCCCCCCACCCCCCCCCCCCCCCACCCCCCCCCCCCCCCACCCCCCCCCCCCCCCACCCCCCCCCCCCCCCACCCCCCCCCCCCCCCACCCCCCCCCCCCCCCACCCCCCCCCCCCCCCACCCCCCCCCCCCCCCACCCCCCCCCCCCCCCACCCCCCCCCCCCCCCACCCCCCCCCCCCCCCACCCCCCCCCCCCCCCACCCCCCCCCCCCCCCACCCCCCCCCCCCCCCACCCCCCCCCCCCCCCACCCCCCCCCCCCCCCACCCCCCCCCCCCCCCACCCCCCCCCCCCCCCACCCCCCCCCCCCCCCACCCCCCCCCCCCCCCACCCCCCCCCCCCCCCACCCCCCCCCCCCCCCACCCCCCCCCCCCCCCACCCCCCCCCCCCCCCACCCCCCCCCCCCCCCACCCCCCCCCCCCCCCACCCCCCCCCCCCCCCACCCCCCCCCCCCCCCACCCCCCCCCCCCCCCACCCCCCCCCCCCCCCACCCCCCCCCCCCCCCACCCCCCCCCCCCCCCACCCCCCCCCCCCCCCACCCCCCCCCCCCCCCACCCCCCCCCCCCCCCACCCCCCCCCCCCCCCACCCCCCCCCCCCCCCACCCCCCCCCCCCCCCACCCCCCCCCCCCCCCACCCCCCCCCCCCCCCACCCCCCCCCCCCCCCACCCCCCCCCCCCCCCACCCCCCCCCCCCCCCACCCCCCCCCCCCCCCACCCCCCCCCCCCCCCACCCCCCCCCCCCCCCACCCCCCCCCCCCCCCACCCCCCCCCCCCCCCACCCCCCCCCCCCCCCACCCCCCCCCCCCCCCACCCCCCCCCCCCCCCACCCCCCCCCCCCCCCACCCCCCCCCCCCCCCACCCCCCCCCCCCCCCACCCCCCCCCCCCCCCACCCCCCCCCCCCCCCACCCCCCCCCCCCCCCACCCCCCCCCCCCCCCACCCCCCCCCCCCCCCACCCCCCCCCCCCCCCACCCCCCCCCCCCCCCACCCCCCCCCCCCCCCACCCCCCCCCCCCCCCACCCCCCCCCCCCCCCACCCCCCCCCCCCCCCACCCCCCCCCCCCCCCACCCCCCCCCCCCCCCACCCCCCCCCCCCCCCACCCCCCCCCCCCCCCACCCCCCCCCCCCCCCACCCCCCCCCCCCCCCACCCCCCCCCCCCCCCACCCCCCCCCCCCCCCACCCCCCCCCCCCCCCACCCCCCCCCCCCCCCACCCCCCCCCCCCCCCACCCCCCCCCCCCCCCACCCCCCCCCCCCCCCACCCCCCCCCCCCCCCACCCCCCCCCCCCCCCACCCCCCCCCCCCCCCACCCCCCCCCCCCCCCACCCCCCCCCCCCCCCACCCCCCCCCCCCCCCACCCCCCCCCCCCCCCACCCCCCCCCCCCCCCACCCCCCCCCCCCCCCACCCCCCCCCCCCCCCACCCCCCCCCCCCCCCACCCCCCCCCCCCCCCACCCCCCCCCCCCCCCACCCCCCCCCCCCCCCACCCCCCCCCCCCCCCACCCCCCCCCCCCCCCACCCCCCCCCCCCCCCACCCCCCCCCCCCCCCACCCCCCCCCCCCCCCACCCCCCCCCCCCCCCACCCCCCCCCCCCCCCACCCCCCCCCCCCCCCACCCCCCCCCCCCCCCACCCCCCCCCCCCCCCACCCCCCCCCCCCCCCACCCCCCCCCCCCCCCACCCCCCCCCCCCCCCACCCCCCCCCCCCCCCACCCCCCCCCCCCCCCACCCCCCCCCCCCCCCACCCCCCCCCCCCCCCACCCCCCCCCCCCCCCACCCCCCCCCCCCCCCACCCCCCCCCCCCCCCACCCCCCCCCCCCCCCACCCCCCCCCCCCCCCACCCCCCCCCCCCCCCACCCCCCCCCCCCCCCACCCCCCCCCCCCCCCACCCCCCCCCCCCCCCACCCCCCCCCCCCCCCACCCCCCCCCCCCCCCACCCCCCCCCCCCCCCACCCCCCCCCCCCCCCACCCCCCCCCCCCCCCACCCCCCCCCCCCCCCACCCCCCCCCCCCCCCACCCCCCCCCCCCCCCACCCCCCCCCCCCCCCACCCCCCCCCCCCCCCACCCCCCCCCCCCCCCACCCCCCCCCCCCCCCACCCCCCCCCCCCCCCACCCCCCCCCCCCCCCACCCCCCCCCCCCCCCACCCCCCCCCCCCCCCACCCCCCCCCCCCCCCACCCCCCCCCCCCCCCACCCCCCCCCCCCCCCACCCCCCCCCCCCCCCACCCCCCCCCCCCCCCACCCCCCCCCCCCCCCACCCCCCCCCCCCCCCACCCCCCCCCCCCCCCACCCCCCCCCCCCCCCACCCCCCCCCCCCCCCACCCCCCCCCCCCCCCACCCCCCCCCCCCCCCACCCCCCCCCCCCCCCACCCCCCCCCCCCCCCACCCCCCCCCCCCCCCACCCCCCCCCCCCCCCACCCCCCCCCCCCCCCACCCCCCCCCCCCCCCACCCCCCCCCCCCCCCACCCCCCCCCCCCCCCACCCCCCCCCCCCCCCACCCCCCCCCCCCCCCACCCCCCCCCCCCCCCACCCCCCCCCCCCCCCACCCCCCCCCCCCCCCACCCCCCCCCCCCCCCACCCCCCCCCCCCCCCACCCCCCCCCCCCCCCACCCCCCCCCCCCCCCACCCCCCCCCCCCCCCACCCCCCCCCCCCCCCACCCCCCCCCCCCCCCACCCCCCCCCCCCCCCACCCCCCCCCCCCCCCACCCCCCCCCCCCCCCACCCCCCCCCCCCCCCACCCCCCCCCCCCCCCACCCCCCCCCCCCCCCACCCCCCCCCCCCCCCACCCCCCCCCCCCCCCACCCCCCCCCCCCCCCACCCCCCCCCCCCCCCACCCCCCCCCCCCCCCACCCCCCCCCCCCCCCACCCCCCCCCCCCCCCACCCCCCCCCCCCCCCACCCCCCCCCCCCCCCACCCCCCCCCCCCCCCACCCCCCCCCCCCCCCACCCCCCCCCCCCCCCACCCCCCCCCCCCCCCACCCCCCCCCCCCCCCACCCCCCCCCCCCCCCACCCCCCCCCCCCCCCACCCCCCCCCCCCCCCACCCCCCCCCCCCCCCACCCCCCCCCCCCCCCACCCCCCCCCCCCCCCACCCCCCCCCCCCCCCACCCCCCCCCCCCCCCACCCCCCCCCCCCCCCACCCCCCCCCCCCCCCACCCCCCCCCCCCCCCACCCCCCCCCCCCCCCACCCCCCCCCCCCCCCACCCCCCCCCCCCCCCACCCCCCCCCCCCCCCACCCCCCCCCCCCCCCACCCCCCCCCCCCCCCACCCCCCCCCCCCCCCACCCCCCCCCCCCCCCACCCCCCCCCCCCCCCACCCCCCCCCCCCCCCACCCCCCCCCCCCCCCACCCCCCCCCCCCCCCACCCCCCCCCCCCCCCACCCCCCCCCCCCCCCACCCCCCCCCCCCCCCACCCCCCCCCCCCCCCACCCCCCCCCCCCCCCACCCCCCCCCCCCCCCACCCCCCCCCCCCCCCACCCCCCCCCCCCCCCACCCCCCCCCCCCCCCACCCCCCCCCCCCCCCACCCCCCCCCCCCCCCACCCCCCCCCCCCCCCACCCCCCCCCCCCCCCACCCCCCCCCCCCCCCACCCCCCCCCCCCCCCACCCCCCCCCCCCCCCACCCCCCCCCCCCCCCACCCCCCCCCCCCCCCACCCCCCCCCCCCCCCACCCCCCCCCCCCCCCACCCCCCCCCCCCCCCACCCCCCCCCCCCCCCACCCCCCCCCCCCCCCACCCCCCCCCCCCCCCACCCCCCCCCCCCCCCACCCCCCCCCCCCCCCACCCCCCCCCCCCCCCACCCCCCCCCCCCCCCACCCCCCCCCCCCCCCACCCCCCCCCCCCCCCACCCCCCCCCCCCCCCACCCCCCCCCCCCCCCACCCCCCCCCCCCCCCACCCCCCCCCCCCCCCACCCCCCCCCCCCCCCACCCCCCCCCCCCCCCACCCCCCCCCCCCCCCACCCCCCCCCCCCCCCACCCCCCCCCCCCCCCACCCCCCCCCCCCCCCACCCCCCCCCCCCCCCACCCCCCCCCCCCCCCACCCCCCCCCCCCCCCACCCCCCCCCCCCCCCACCCCCCCCCCCCCCCACCCCCCCCCCCCCCCACCCCCCCCCCCCCCCACCCCCCCCCCCCCCCACCCCCCCCCCCCCCCACCCCCCCCCCCCCCCACCCCCCCCCCCCCCCACCCCCCCCCCCCCCCACCCCCCCCCCCCCCCACCCCCCCCCCCCCCCACCCCCCCCCCCCCCCACCCCCCCCCCCCCCCACCCCCCCCCCCCCCCACCCCCCCCCCCCCCCACCCCCCCCCCCCCCCACCCCCCCCCCCCCCCACCCCCCCCCCCCCCCACCCCCCCCCCCCCCCACCCCCCCCCCCCCCCACCCCCCCCCCCCCCCACCCCCCCCCCCCCCCACCCCCCCCCCCCCCCACCCCCCCCCCCCCCCACCCCCCCCCCCCCCCACCCCCCCCCCCCCCCACCCCCCCCCCCCCCCACCCCCCCCCCCCCCCACCCCCCCCCCCCCCCACCCCCCCCCCCCCCCACCCCCCCCCCCCCCCACCCCCCCCCCCCCCCACCCCCCCCCCCCCCCACCCCCCCCCCCCCCCACCCCCCCCCCCCCCCACCCCCCCCCCCCCCCACCCCCCCCCCCCCCCACCCCCCCCCCCCCCCACCCCCCCCCCCCCCCACCCCCCCCCCCCCCCACCCCCCCCCCCCCCCACCCCCCCCCCCCCCCACCCCCCCCCCCCCCCACCCCCCCCCCCCCCCACCCCCCCCCCCCCCCACCCCCCCCCCCCCCCACCCCCCCCCCCCCCCACCCCCCCCCCCCCCCACCCCCCCCCCCCCCCACCCCCCCCCCCCCCCACCCCCCCCCCCCCCCACCCCCCCCCCCCCCCACCCCCCCCCCCCCCCACCCCCCCCCCCCCCCACCCCCCCCCCCCCCCACCCCCCCCCCCCCCCACCCCCCCCCCCCCCCACCCCCCCCCCCCCCCACCCCCCCCCCCCCCCACCCCCCCCCCCCCCCACCCCCCCCCCCCCCCACCCCCCCCCCCCCCCACCCCCCCCCCCCCCCACCCCCCCCCCCCCCCACCCCCCCCCCCCCCCACCCCCCCCCCCCCCCACCCCCCCCCCCCCCCACCCCCCCCCCCCCCCACCCCCCCCCCCCCCCACCCCCCCCCCCCCCCACCCCCCCCCCCCCCCACCCCCCCCCCCCCCCACCCCCCCCCCCCCCCACCCCCCCCCCCCCCCACCCCCCCCCCCCCCCACCCCCCCCCCCCCCCACCCCCCCCCCCCCCCACCCCCCCCCCCCCCCACCCCCCCCCCCCCCCACCCCCCCCCCCCCCCACCCCCCCCCCCCCCCACCCCCCCCCCCCCCCACCCCCCCCCCCCCCCACCCCCCCCCCCCCCCACCCCCCCCCCCCCCCACCCCCCCCCCCCCCCACCCCCCCCCCCCCCCACCCCCCCCCCCCCCCACCCCCCCCCCCCCCCACCCCCCCCCCCCCCCACCCCCCCCCCCCCCCACCCCCCCCCCCCCCCACCCCCCCCCCCCCCCACCCCCCCCCCCCCCCACCCCCCCCCCCCCCCACCCCCCCCCCCCCCCACCCCCCCCCCCCCCCACCCCCCCCCCCCCCCACCCCCCCCCCCCCCCACCCCCCCCCCCCCCCACCCCCCCCCCCCCCCACCCCCCCCCCCCCCCACCCCCCCCCCCCCCCACCCCCCCCCCCCCCCACCCCCCCCCCCCCCCACCCCCCCCCCCCCCCACCCCCCCCCCCCCCCACCCCCCCCCCCCCCCACCCCCCCCCCCCCCCACCCCCCCCCCCCCCCACCCCCCCCCCCCCCCACCCCCCCCCCCCCCCACCCCCCCCCCCCCCCACCCCCCCCCCCCCCCACCCCCCCCCCCCCCCACCCCCCCCCCCCCCCACCCCCCCCCCCCCCCACCCCCCCCCCCCCCCACCCCCCCCCCCCCCCACCCCCCCCCCCCCCCACCCCCCCCCCCCCCCACCCCCCCCCCCCCCCACCCCCCCCCCCCCCCACCCCCCCCCCCCCCCACCCCCCCCCCCCCCCACCCCCCCCCCCCCCCACCCCCCCCCCCCCCCACCCCCCCCCCCCCCCACCCCCCCCCCCCCCCACCCCCCCCCCCCCCCACCCCCCCCCCCCCCCACCCCCCCCCCCCCCCACCCCCCCCCCCCCCCACCCCCCCCCCCCCCCACCCCCCCCCCCCCCCACCCCCCCCCCCCCCCACCCCCCCCCCCCCCCACCCCCCCCCCCCCCCACCCCCCCCCCCCCCCACCCCCCCCCCCCCCCACCCCCCCCCCCCCCCACCCCCCCCCCCCCCCACCCCCCCCCCCCCCCACCCCCCCCCCCCCCCACCCCCCCCCCCCCCCACCCCCCCCCCCCCCCACCCCCCCCCCCCCCCACCCCCCCCCCCCCCCACCCCCCCCCCCCCCCACCCCCCCCCCCCCCCACCCCCCCCCCCCCCCACCCCCCCCCCCCCCCACCCCCCCCCCCCCCCACCCCCCCCCCCCCCCACCCCCCCCCCCCCCCACCCCCCCCCCCCCCCACCCCCCCCCCCCCCCACCCCCCCCCCCCCCCACCCCCCCCCCCCCCCACCCCCCCCCCCCCCCACCCCCCCCCCCCCCCACCCCCCCCCCCCCCCACCCCCCCCCCCCCCCACCCCCCCCCCCCCCCACCCCCCCCCCCCCCCACCCCCCCCCCCCCCCACCCCCCCCCCCCCCCACCCCCCCCCCCCCCCACCCCCCCCCCCCCCCACCCCCCCCCCCCCCCACCCCCCCCCCCCCCCACCCCCCCCCCCCCCCACCCCCCCCCCCCCCCACCCCCCCCCCCCCCCACCCCCCCCCCCCCCCACCCCCCCCCCCCCCCACCCCCCCCCCCCCCCACCCCCCCCCCCCCCCACCCCCCCCCCCCCCCACCCCCCCCCCCCCCCACCCCCCCCCCCCCCCACCCCCCCCCCCCCCCACCCCCCCCCCCCCCCACCCCCCCCCCCCCCCACCCCCCCCCCCCCCCACCCCCCCCCCCCCCCACCCCCCCCCCCCCCCACCCCCCCCCCCCCCCACCCCCCCCCCCCCCCACCCCCCCCCCCCCCCACCCCCCCCCCCCCCCACCCCCCCCCCCCCCCACCCCCCCCCCCCCCCACCCCCCCCCCCCCCCACCCCCCCCCCCCCCCACCCCCCCCCCCCCCCACCCCCCCCCCCCCCCACCCCCCCCCCCCCCCACCCCCCCCCCCCCCCACCCCCCCCCCCCCCCACCCCCCCCCCCCCCCACCCCCCCCCCCCCCCACCCCCCCCCCCCCCCACCCCCCCCCCCCCCCACCCCCCCCCCCCCCCACCCCCCCCCCCCCCCACCCCCCCCCCCCCCCACCCCCCCCCCCCCCCACCCCCCCCCCCCCCCACCCCCCCCCCCCCCCACCCCCCCCCCCCCCCACCCCCCCCCCCCCCCACCCCCCCCCCCCCCCACCCCCCCCCCCCCCCACCCCCCCCCCCCCCCACCCCCCCCCCCCCCCACCCCCCCCCCCCCCCACCCCCCCCCCCCCCCACCCCCCCCCCCCCCCACCCCCCCCCCCCCCCACCCCCCCCCCCCCCCACCCCCCCCCCCCCCCACCCCCCCCCCCCCCCACCCCCCCCCCCCCCCACCCCCCCCCCCCCCCACCCCCCCCCCCCCCCACCCCCCCCCCCCCCCACCCCCCCCCCCCCCCACCCCCCCCCCCCCCCACCCCCCCCCCCCCCCACCCCCCCCCCCCCCCACCCCCCCCCCCCCCCACCCCCCCCCCCCCCCACCCCCCCCCCCCCCCACCCCCCCCCCCCCCCACCCCCCCCCCCCCCCACCCCCCCCCCCCCCCACCCCCCCCCCCCCCCACCCCCCCCCCCCCCCACCCCCCCCCCCCCCCACCCCCCCCCCCCCCCACCCCCCCCCCCCCCCACCCCCCCCCCCCCCCACCCCCCCCCCCCCCCACCCCCCCCCCCCCCCACCCCCCCCCCCCCCCACCCCCCCCCCCCCCCACCCCCCCCCCCCCCCACCCCCCCCCCCCCCCACCCCCCCCCCCCCCCACCCCCCCCCCCCCCCACCCCCCCCCCCCCCCACCCCCCCCCCCCCCCACCCCCCCCCCCCCCCACCCCCCCCCCCCCCCACCCCCCCCCCCCCCCACCCCCCCCCCCCCCCACCCCCCCCCCCCCCCACCCCCCCCCCCCCCCACCCCCCCCCCCCCCCACCCCCCCCCCCCCCCACCCCCCCCCCCCCCCACCCCCCCCCCCCCCCACCCCCCCCCCCCCCCACCCCCCCCCCCCCCCACCCCCCCCCCCCCCCACCCCCCCCCCCCCCCACCCCCCCCCCCCCCCACCCCCCCCCCCCCCCACCCCCCCCCCCCCCCACCCCCCCCCCCCCCCACCCCCCCCCCCCCCCACCCCCCCCCCCCCCCACCCCCCCCCCCCCCCACCCCCCCCCCCCCCCACCCCCCCCCCCCCCCACCCCCCCCCCCCCCCACCCCCCCCCCCCCCCACCCCCCCCCCCCCCCACCCCCCCCCCCCCCCACCCCCCCCCCCCCCCACCCCCCCCCCCCCCCACCCCCCCCCCCCCCCACCCCCCCCCCCCCCCACCCCCCCCCCCCCCCACCCCCCCCCCCCCCCACCCCCCCCCCCCCCCACCCCCCCCCCCCCCCACCCCCCCCCCCCCCCACCCCCCCCCCCCCCCACCCCCCCCCCCCCCCACCCCCCCCCCCCCCCACCCCCCCCCCCCCCCACCCCCCCCCCCCCCCACCCCCCCCCCCCCCCACCCCCCCCCCCCCCCACCCCCCCCCCCCCCCACCCCCCCCCCCCCCCACCCCCCCCCCCCCCCACCCCCCCCCCCCCCCACCCCCCCCCCCCCCCACCCCCCCCCCCCCCCACCCCCCCCCCCCCCCACCCCCCCCCCCCCCCACCCCCCCCCCCCCCCACCCCCCCCCCCCCCCACCCCCCCCCCCCCCCACCCCCCCCCCCCCCCACCCCCCCCCCCCCCCACCCCCCCCCCCCCCCACCCCCCCCCCCCCCCACCCCCCCCCCCCCCCACCCCCCCCCCCCCCCACCCCCCCCCCCCCCCACCCCCCCCCCCCCCCACCCCCCCCCCCCCCCACCCCCCCCCCCCCCCACCCCCCCCCCCCCCCACCCCCCCCCCCCCCCACCCCCCCCCCCCCCCACCCCCCCCCCCCCCCACCCCCCCCCCCCCCCACCCCCCCCCCCCCCCACCCCCCCCCCCCCCCACCCCCCCCCCCCCCCACCCCCCCCCCCCCCCACCCCCCCCCCCCCCCACCCCCCCCCCCCCCCACCCCCCCCCCCCCCCACCCCCCCCCCCCCCCACCCCCCCCCCCCCCCACCCCCCCCCCCCCCCACCCCCCCCCCCCCCCACCCCCCCCCCCCCCCACCCCCCCCCCCCCCCACCCCCCCCCCCCCCCACCCCCCCCCCCCCCCACCCCCCCCCCCCCCCACCCCCCCCCCCCCCCACCCCCCCCCCCCCCCACCCCCCCCCCCCCCCACCCCCCCCCCCCCCCACCCCCCCCCCCCCCCACCCCCCCCCCCCCCCACCCCCCCCCCCCCCCACCCCCCCCCCCCCCCACCCCCCCCCCCCCCCACCCCCCCCCCCCCCCACCCCCCCCCCCCCCCACCCCCCCCCCCCCCCACCCCCCCCCCCCCCCACCCCCCCCCCCCCCCACCCCCCCCCCCCCCCACCCCCCCCCCCCCCCACCCCCCCCCCCCCCCACCCCCCCCCCCCCCCACCCCCCCCCCCCCCCACCCCCCCCCCCCCCCACCCCCCCCCCCCCCCACCCCCCCCCCCCCCCACCCCCCCCCCCCCCCACCCCCCCCCCCCCCCACCCCCCCCCCCCCCCACCCCCCCCCCCCCCCACCCCCCCCCCCCCCCACCCCCCCCCCCCCCCACCCCCCCCCCCCCCCACCCCCCCCCCCCCCCACCCCCCCCCCCCCCCACCCCCCCCCCCCCCCACCCCCCCCCCCCCCCACCCCCCCCCCCCCCCACCCCCCCCCCCCCCCACCCCCCCCCCCCCCCACCCCCCCCCCCCCCCACCCCCCCCCCCCCCCACCCCCCCCCCCCCCCACCCCCCCCCCCCCCCACCCCCCCCCCCCCCCACCCCCCCCCCCCCCCACCCCCCCCCCCCCCCACCCCCCCCCCCCCCCACCCCCCCCCCCCCCCACCCCCCCCCCCCCCCACCCCCCCCCCCCCCCACCCCCCCCCCCCCCCACCCCCCCCCCCCCCCACCCCCCCCCCCCCCCACCCCCCCCCCCCCCCACCCCCCCCCCCCCCCACCCCCCCCCCCCCCCACCCCCCCCCCCCCCCACCCCCCCCCCCCCCCACCCCCCCCCCCCCCCACCCCCCCCCCCCCCCACCCCCCCCCCCCCCCACCCCCCCCCCCCCCCACCCCCCCCCCCCCCCACCCCCCCCCCCCCCCACCCCCCCCCCCCCCCACCCCCCCCCCCCCCCACCCCCCCCCCCCCCCACCCCCCCCCCCCCCCACCCCCCCCCCCCCCCACCCCCCCCCCCCCCCACCCCCCCCCCCCCCCACCCCCCCCCCCCCCCACCCCCCCCCCCCCCCACCCCCCCCCCCCCCCACCCCCCCCCCCCCCCACCCCCCCCCCCCCCCACCCCCCCCCCCCCCCACCCCCCCCCCCCCCCACCCCCCCCCCCCCCCACCCCCCCCCCCCCCCACCCCCCCCCCCCCCCACCCCCCCCCCCCCCCACCCCCCCCCCCCCCCACCCCCCCCCCCCCCCACCCCCCCCCCCCCCCACCCCCCCCCCCCCCCACCCCCCCCCCCCCCCACCCCCCCCCCCCCCCACCCCCCCCCCCCCCCACCCCCCCCCCCCCCCACCCCCCCCCCCCCCCACCCCCCCCCCCCCCCACCCCCCCCCCCCCCCACCCCCCCCCCCCCCCACCCCCCCCCCCCCCCACCCCCCCCCCCCCCCACCCCCCCCCCCCCCCACCCCCCCCCCCCCCCACCCCCCCCCCCCCCCACCCCCCCCCCCCCCCACCCCCCCCCCCCCCCACCCCCCCCCCCCCCCACCCCCCCCCCCCCCCACCCCCCCCCCCCCCCACCCCCCCCCCCCCCCACCCCCCCCCCCCCCCACCCCCCCCCCCCCCCACCCCCCCCCCCCCCCACCCCCCCCCCCCCCCACCCCCCCCCCCCCCCACCCCCCCCCCCCCCCACCCCCCCCCCCCCCCACCCCCCCCCCCCCCCACCCCCCCCCCCCCCCACCCCCCCCCCCCCCCACCCCCCCCCCCCCCCACCCCCCCCCCCCCCCACCCCCCCCCCCCCCCACCCCCCCCCCCCCCCACCCCCCCCCCCCCCCACCCCCCCCCCCCCCCACCCCCCCCCCCCCCCACCCCCCCCCCCCCCCACCCCCCCCCCCCCCCACCCCCCCCCCCCCCCACCCCCCCCCCCCCCCACCCCCCCCCCCCCCCACCCCCCCCCCCCCCCACCCCCCCCCCCCCCCACCCCCCCCCCCCCCCACCCCCCCCCCCCCCCACCCCCCCCCCCCCCCACCCCCCCCCCCCCCCACCCCCCCCCCCCCCCACCCCCCCCCCCCCCCACCCCCCCCCCCCCCCACCCCCCCCCCCCCCCACCCCCCCCCCCCCCCACCCCCCCCCCCCCCCACCCCCCCCCCCCCCCACCCCCCCCCCCCCCCACCCCCCCCCCCCCCCACCCCCCCCCCCCCCCACCCCCCCCCCCCCCCACCCCCCCCCCCCCCCACCCCCCCCCCCCCCCACCCCCCCCCCCCCCCACCCCCCCCCCCCCCCACCCCCCCCCCCCCCCACCCCCCCCCCCCCCCACCCCCCCCCCCCCCCACCCCCCCCCCCCCCCACCCCCCCCCCCCCCCACCCCCCCCCCCCCCCACCCCCCCCCCCCCCCACCCCCCCCCCCCCCCACCCCCCCCCCCCCCCACCCCCCCCCCCCCCCACCCCCCCCCCCCCCCACCCCCCCCCCCCCCCACCCCCCCCCCCCCCCACCCCCCCCCCCCCCCACCCCCCCCCCCCCCCACCCCCCCCCCCCCCCACCCCCCCCCCCCCCCACCCCCCCCCCCCCCCACCCCCCCCCCCCCCCACCCCCCCCCCCCCCCACCCCCCCCCCCCCCCACCCCCCCCCCCCCCCACCCCCCCCCCCCCCCACCCCCCCCCCCCCCCACCCCCCCCCCCCCCCACCCCCCCCCCCCCCCACCCCCCCCCCCCCCCACCCCCCCCCCCCCCCACCCCCCCCCCCCCCCACCCCCCCCCCCCCCCACCCCCCCCCCCCCCCACCCCCCCCCCCCCCCACCCCCCCCCCCCCCCACCCCCCCCCCCCCCCACCCCCCCCCCCCCCCACCCCCCCCCCCCCCCACCCCCCCCCCCCCCCACCCCCCCCCCCCCCCACCCCCCCCCCCCCCCACCCCCCCCCCCCCCCACCCCCCCCCCCCCCCACCCCCCCCCCCCCCCACCCCCCCCCCCCCCCACCCCCCCCCCCCCCCACCCCCCCCCCCCCCCACCCCCCCCCCCCCCCACCCCCCCCCCCCCCCACCCCCCCCCCCCCCCACCCCCCCCCCCCCCCACCCCCCCCCCCCCCCACCCCCCCCCCCCCCCACCCCCCCCCCCCCCCACCCCCCCCCCCCCCCACCCCCCCCCCCCCCCACCCCCCCCCCCCCCCACCCCCCCCCCCCCCCACCCCCCCCCCCCCCCACCCCCCCCCCCCCCCACCCCCCCCCCCCCCCACCCCCCCCCCCCCCCACCCCCCCCCCCCCCCACCCCCCCCCCCCCCCACCCCCCCCCCCCCCCACCCCCCCCCCCCCCCACCCCCCCCCCCCCCCACCCCCCCCCCCCCCCACCCCCCCCCCCCCCCACCCCCCCCCCCCCCCACCCCCCCCCCCCCCCACCCCCCCCCCCCCCCACCCCCCCCCCCCCCCACCCCCCCCCCCCCCCACCCCCCCCCCCCCCCACCCCCCCCCCCCCCCACCCCCCCCCCCCCCCACCCCCCCCCCCCCCCACCCCCCCCCCCCCCCACCCCCCCCCCCCCCCACCCCCCCCCCCCCCCACCCCCCCCCCCCCCCACCCCCCCCCCCCCCCACCCCCCCCCCCCCCCACCCCCCCCCCCCCCCACCCCCCCCCCCCCCCACCCCCCCCCCCCCCCACCCCCCCCCCCCCCCACCCCCCCCCCCCCCCACCCCCCCCCCCCCCCACCCCCCCCCCCCCCCACCCCCCCCCCCCCCCACCCCCCCCCCCCCCCACCCCCCCCCCCCCCCACCCCCCCCCCCCCCCACCCCCCCCCCCCCCCACCCCCCCCCCCCCCCACCCCCCCCCCCCCCCACCCCCCCCCCCCCCCACCCCCCCCCCCCCCCACCCCCCCCCCCCCCCACCCCCCCCCCCCCCCACCCCCCCCCCCCCCCACCCCCCCCCCCCCCCACCCCCCCCCCCCCCCACCCCCCCCCCCCCCCACCCCCCCCCCCCCCCACCCCCCCCCCCCCCCACCCCCCCCCCCCCCCACCCCCCCCCCCCCCCACCCCCCCCCCCCCCCACCCCCCCCCCCCCCCACCCCCCCCCCCCCCCACCCCCCCCCCCCCCCACCCCCCCCCCCCCCCACCCCCCCCCCCCCCCACCCCCCCCCCCCCCCACCCCCCCCCCCCCCCACCCCCCCCCCCCCCCACCCCCCCCCCCCCCCACCCCCCCCCCCCCCCACCCCCCCCCCCCCCCACCCCCCCCCCCCCCCACCCCCCCCCCCCCCCACCCCCCCCCCCCCCCACCCCCCCCCCCCCCCACCCCCCCCCCCCCCCACCCCCCCCCCCCCCCACCCCCCCCCCCCCCCACCCCCCCCCCCCCCCACCCCCCCCCCCCCCCACCCCCCCCCCCCCCCACCCCCCCCCCCCCCCACCCCCCCCCCCCCCCACCCCCCCCCCCCCCCACCCCCCCCCCCCCCCACCCCCCCCCCCCCCCACCCCCCCCCCCCCCCACCCCCCCCCCCCCCCACCCCCCCCCCCCCCCACCCCCCCCCCCCCCCACCCCCCCCCCCCCCCACCCCCCCCCCCCCCCACCCCCCCCCCCCCCCACCCCCCCCCCCCCCCACCCCCCCCCCCCCCCACCCCCCCCCCCCCCCACCCCCCCCCCCCCCCACCCCCCCCCCCCCCCACCCCCCCCCCCCCCCACCCCCCCCCCCCCCCACCCCCCCCCCCCCCCACCCCCCCCCCCCCCCACCCCCCCCCCCCCCCACCCCCCCCCCCCCCCACCCCCCCCCCCCCCCACCCCCCCCCCCCCCCACCCCCCCCCCCCCCCACCCCCCCCCCCCCCCACCCCCCCCCCCCCCCACCCCCCCCCCCCCCCACCCCCCCCCCCCCCCACCCCCCCCCCCCCCCACCCCCCCCCCCCCCCACCCCCCCCCCCCCCCACCCCCCCCCCCCCCCACCCCCCCCCCCCCCCACCCCCCCCCCCCCCCACCCCCCCCCCCCCCCACCCCCCCCCCCCCCCACCCCCCCCCCCCCCCACCCCCCCCCCCCCCCACCCCCCCCCCCCCCCACCCCCCCCCCCCCCCACCCCCCCCCCCCCCCACCCCCCCCCCCCCCCACCCCCCCCCCCCCCCACCCCCCCCCCCCCCCACCCCCCCCCCCCCCCACCCCCCCCCCCCCCCACCCCCCCCCCCCCCCACCCCCCCCCCCCCCCACCCCCCCCCCCCCCCACCCCCCCCCCCCCCCACCCCCCCCCCCCCCCACCCCCCCCCCCCCCCACCCCCCCCCCCCCCCACCCCCCCCCCCCCCCACCCCCCCCCCCCCCCACCCCCCCCCCCCCCCACCCCCCCCCCCCCCCACCCCCCCCCCCCCCCACCCCCCCCCCCCCCCACCCCCCCCCCCCCCCACCCCCCCCCCCCCCCACCCCCCCCCCCCCCCACCCCCCCCCCCCCCCACCCCCCCCCCCCCCCACCCCCCCCCCCCCCCACCCCCCCCCCCCCCCACCCCCCCCCCCCCCCACCCCCCCCCCCCCCCACCCCCCCCCCCCCCCACCCCCCCCCCCCCCCACCCCCCCCCCCCCC